>NC_061122.1:9608464-9639279 GCF_002878395.1 Capsicum annuum
TTATTTAAACTACAATTCTCTGCAATTTATGAGATTTTACATGAAATTGAATTGGGGATTTTCACCCATTATTATCGATTATAATATTTTGATGCTTCCCATGAATTGAGAGTCTAATGACATGATTTTCACATGTTTTCTTGAGAAATTACAGTTGGGTCTATACCCCATGATTTTAATCTTTGAGAAGTTAATAGTTGAAATGTTTAAAACATTGAAGTATATGAGTATGTTGAGATTTTGAGATAAATTGCTGAAATTTCTAGATTTCTACATGAGTTATGAATCTATATGCTATCTATTATGCTTTTGATGAGTTCTAACTTGAGATTGAATTATGGGTTATTAAGCCCTACTTGAGACTTGAGATTTTATGAACTATTGTGCTATAAGCACCTATGATTTGAGTATTCGGAGATTATTGAGAAATGTTTTGACCTAATGGTCATTGAGTTTTGAAATTCGCTCTACTACATGAGATTACAGATTTGATTATTTTGGTTCTTATTGAACCATGAGATTATTCTAAAGTGGATTTTCATGAGATGAGCGAGATAAACTAAAGGAAGTAGTATTTAGCACCGAGTTGGGTAAGTTACCACGGTTTCTTACTCCAGAACTACGTGCCACTGTAGGTTGGGCCTAAGGCCGAGATGATTGTTGGGCCTAAGACCGAGATATTGGGTCCGAGGCCGAGATAAGTGATCACTGAATTGAGGTTATACTCCCTGGCAAAGAGTATGACGCCTCTCCCCAATATGAGGTCTCTTCCTTAGGAGGACAAAACGTTGGACTCCATGTAGCTCGCATGGTTTATGTCGGTTAAGAGAATCTCTCTTAAAACTAAATCTTTGAGATAAGATATTTTCCTTTAAAACTAAAATACTTTCCCTTGATATGAGTATTTTTCCCTAAAGGTTGAAATGAGATATTTTCCTAACGTGAATGAAATGCTTTCAAGTATGTTCCAAAGTTATATGATTCCGAATTTCAAGTATTTGAGTTCAAAAGAGTTATGAGTTCTTGGGCATTGAAGAAGTTTTACTCTTCATGAGACATATGCATGAGTTGAAAGTATTGCTTAAAGTTTTCTTTAGCCTCGGGTAATGAGAATAAGAGACGAGTACGAATTTCAAAGTTAAAAGTATAATGACTCACGAGATTGTGTTACATGTTCCATTTTACATGATTCATGAGCTTTGCATTCTATACTTATTCAAGCCATGTGAGTCATTACTTATTACATGCATGATTTGATTAAAGAGTATTGATGTTGTTTTATATAAATGCATACACCCCCACATATTCAGTATATTCTTAAGTGCTGATCCACATATACGTTTATATGCTACATTGTCTTATAATATAGGTTCAGGTGCTCAGTCCCAACCTCGTCAGTGATTTTCGAGTACCTATATCTACATTTTTACAGTGGTGAGTCCTCATGGCTCGAGGACCTATATTCAGACATCTCCATATTTTGAGAGACTATGTTGTTATTTTCCATTCATTTCGAGTCAGTTGGGGACCTGTCCCAACGACTCTCTAGTTCATGGATTAGTAGAGGCTTTGTCAGACTAGTTATCAGATTGTGGTTGTTTGAGGTTTTCGGTATTGCTTAGTCGTTTGGACCAAGCATTTTCTCCGTATTTTCTTTCATATGATATAACTATGCTAGTGTTTGAATTATTTTATCTTGAAATGAGTGTTATTAGTAGAAACAGGCTCAAAGGGTTAGCTTGAGGCTACTTATAGCCTTAAGCACCGTGTGACGTTCTGGGAGGCGATTTCGGATCGTTACAGAAGCTCACGTCCAATGGAGTCTTAGAAATACCAAATTCCAAATACTTGAATTTGTCAAGTACCTTTTCTATGTAATGAGACTATGACAATGCCAACCCTTGTGGAGTTCTATGGATTCTTATTCTAAGATCACATCCGCAACTCCAAGGTCTTTCATATCAAACTTGATCTTAAGCATTCGTTTTGTAGCATTTATGTTCGAAATATCTCTACTGATGATCAACATATCATCCACATACAAACAGATAATGACTTGGTGATTTGGAGTGTCTTTAATGTAAAACATTTATCACATTCATTAATCTTGAACCCGTTTGCCAATATGATTTGGTCAAACTTCACATGCCATTGTTCAGGTGCTTGTTTTAGTCTATAAAGTGACTTAATAAGCTTACACACTTTATTTTTTTTCCTGGAACCACAAAAACCTCAGGCCGTTCCATGTAGATTTCTTCCTCCAATTCTCCATTTAGAAATGCTATTTTCACATTCATTTGATGAATTTCAAGATCACATACTGTCGCCAAGGCAATTACAAATTGACGTTATCTTCGTTACTGACGAGTATGCATCAAAGTAATCAAGACCTTTCTTTTGTTTAAAACATTTTACAACAAGTCTTGCCTTGTATTTGTCAATAGTACCATCAACTTTCATTTTCCTTTTGAAAATGCATTTAGAACCTAAAGTTTTATTTTTCGGAGGAAGATCAACCAACTCCCACGTATGTTTGTTTTAGATTGAATCAATCTCACTATTGACTGCCCCTTTCCAAAAGGATGAGTTCAAAGACGTCATCTCTTCTTTAAATGTTTAAGGCTCATTTTCTAAGAGAAATGTTATAAAATCCGATCCATATAAAGTTGACGTTCTTTGACGTGTATTATGTCTTGGATTCTCATCATTATGTACATACTTACTTGGTTCATTTCGAGGTCGTTTAGACCCCCCACTAAACTGTTCATTATAGTTTTATACGAATAAATGTGTTCAAAAAATTCAGCATTATCTGATACAATTACCTTATTTTCATTGATATTCGAATTTATGAACCAAAAACCGATATGCTTTGCTATTTTTAGCATATTCTATGAACACACAGTCCGCCATCTTTGGTCTTATCCTTACTCTTTTATGCATAGGAACTTGGACCTTCGCTAGACACTCCTACACTTTGAAATATTTCAAGTTGGGTTTCCTTTCTTTCTATTTTTCATATGGAATCGATTGTGTCTTACTATGGGGCACTCTATTGAGTATTCGGTTAGCCGTAAGGATAGCTTCCACCCCATAAGTTTTGCGGTTAACCTGAACTTATTAGTAAGACATTCATCATTTCCTTTAAGGTTTGGTTTTTTCTTTCCGCAATTTCATTAGATTGAGGTGAATACGAGGCTGTAGTTTGATGGACAATTCCATTCTCTACACATATTTGCGCAAAGGGAGATTCATATTTTTCGCCCCTATCACTTCTTATTGTTTTGATCTTTCTCTCTAACTGATTTTAACCTTCAGTTTTATATTGCCTAAATATGTCTATTGTTTTATCCTTACTATTTAGCAAATATACATAACAGTATCTAGTGCAATCGTCAATAAAAGTTATAAAATACTTTTTTCCTCCACGAGATGATGTTGACTTCAATCACAAATGTCAGTGTGGATTAAGTCTAAGGAATTGAAATTTCTTTCAACGGACTTACACGGATTCTTAGCATACTTTGATTCCACACACGTTTGACATTTTGATTTATTGCACTCAAAGTTAGGCAAAATTCTAAGTTAATCTGTTTTTGCAATGTTTTGTAATTAACATGGCCTAATCGTTCATGCCACAAATCATAAGACTCAAGCAACTAAGAAGAAATTGAACTTTTATTGATTTCAACATAGTACATTTAGTTTGAATAGGCCCTCATTGAGGTAGTCTTTTCCTACATACGTTTCTCCTTGACTAAGTACGATTTTTTTGAAAACAAATACACATTTGAATCCATTTTGTCGAGAGTGATACAGAAATCAAGTTCTTCCATAGCTCCGATATATATAGTACATTATTCAAAGTCAACACTTTGCCTGATGTCATTTTCAGGCAGACTTTTCCTGTTCCTTCAACTTTAGCAGTTGCGGAGTTGGCCATGTATATCTTCTCTTCCCCTTGAGCCGGAGCAAAAACAGCAAATAACTCCTTATTAACACAAACGTGGCGGGTGGAATTGGAATCCATCCACCATTCTCGAGGATTTCCCACCAAGTTGCATTCGGACAACATGACACAAAGATCATCCGTTTCTTTCTTGGACTCAGCCACATTCGCTTGGTTCTTCTTCTTCCCTTTCTTTGGGGCACGACAATCCGCAGACTTGTGGCCAATCATGCCACAGTTAAAACATTTTTTCTTGAATTTCTTCTTGGGTTGATTGCTTTCATGTCCAACTTTCTTCCACTTTTTGAAGTTGTTTTGGTCATCTTCTACAATATTTGCTCCACTTATTGCAGAATTTTCCTTTGACCTTCTTTCCGGGGCTTTATTATCTTCTTCAATGCGCAATCTTATTATAAGATCTTCGACTGACATCTTCTTTCACTTGTGTTTCAAGTAGTTCTTAAAGTCCTTCCACATAGGCGGTAACTTCTCAATAATTGCCATGACTTGAAACACCTCATTCACGATCAAACCTACAATTAAGTTCATGTGAACATTAAGACTATTCTTAACATATTCAACTAAGATATTCCTCAAAATCATAATATATTCAACTAAGATATTCCTCAAAATCATACCTTCCGCAAGAAGATCATGGATAATTACTTGAAGTTCCTGGACTTGCAATACAACAGTCATGCTGTCAATCATTTTAAACTCTAGGAATCTTGTAACGAAGAAATTTTTAGTTCCCGCATCCTCAATCTTATACTTCCTTTCCAGCGCCCCCACAATTTCTTTGTCGTTTTCATCCCACTATACACATTGTATAGTTCATCTTGGAGGCCATTCAGAATGTAATTCATGCATAGGAAATCTGAGTGTTTCCAAGCCTCCACAATGACAAGTCGTTCTTGGTCAGAGGTTCTCTCGAGCACCTCTGGAGCCTCTTCAAATATGAATCTTTGAAGACAAAGAGTTGTAAGGTAGAAGAACATTTTCTGCTGCCACCTTTTGAAGTCAATACCCGCAAACTTTCTGGGTTTCTCCGCTGGTGCCATTGCTGGCGGAGCATTTGTATGACTCGTTGTGGCAATACTAGTTGCTGTCACGGTCGTTGTAGCATCATGCACTTGACTATCAGTAGTCATTTTTCTATCACAATAAAACAGTAACTTTAGTATCGCAAAATATCATTAATAAAGTTGCAACAACTTTAAACACCCCTTGTTTCTAGTTTAACGATGAAGTTTTTATGACTTCCAATCATCAACCGAGTGATCTTTAACTTGTGATGAAGATTTTATTTCTTCAAATCACTAGTTAAGTTCAAACGAAGTAGAAAGCTAAAAGCTTTAATCTCCAGAAACCAAGCAATACAGATTCCGAAAAAAAAACTTTAGTGAAAAGAAAATTTCACCAAACAAGCAATTTTTTTTTATCAAAAATTATTTCCTTAAGATTGTTGTTTTCAATGTTTTCGAATACAAGAATCTGAATTTAGGCATAACAACTTCAACACAAGTTCAAGTCTAAAAACAAGAACACCTATGAAGTTATATAACACCCTCAACACAAGATCAAAAAGACTTTTCAAAGAAGTATTTTTTTTCCAAAAATTTAGATGAAATAGAAAAGGCCAAGTCCTTCGACTTCACGAAGTGCCCTTAAGGAAATAATTCCCCTCAAGTACCTGAGGTTGCAGAGTTTTCCTCCCAGGATCAAATGGCCTAACAATGCGACTGTAGTGGCACCTCAAACGATCGGATTCTCTTCGAACTCACTCAAAATTAGATGATCACACGGAGTATATTTTCAGAAAACAAGAAGAGCTTTATTGCAGAAAAATTTTCGTACCTAAACCAGTGGATAAATGCAGGTTTATATAACCATGAAGTGCCCCTTTCGAAAGGTGGAAAAGGTTCATCCGAAAAGGTGTATCCTTTGGAAGAGTCATGTCTATTTATTTGAAACATTGTGTCTTTTTCTGAACAGACACAACTATCCGAACAGTCACTCTTTTTTTAAAACAATATGTCTTTTCCTCAAAGGTTGTATCCCTTCATTTTTCATTCACACATATTGAACCCAACAGTTGTGATGGTGGGATTGAGTATGATTAGAAGGTGTATGTCTAGGTGGTGGTGGTGCTGGGTGGAGGTGGGGGACGGGGAGGGTGGTGGGAATGGTTAATTGTTGTAGTGGTGGTGCTGGGTGGGGGTTAGGGACGGAGGACGGGGGTGGAATTGGTTAGCTGATGTGGTTGCGGTGGTGTTGAGCGGGGGTGAGGGACGGGGACGGAGGTGGAATTAGTGGCGTTGGGTGAGGGACGGGGACAGGGGAGGGGGAATGACTGGAATGTGTGTGGGGGTGGGTGATGGGGACGGAGATGGAATTAGTAGCGTTGGGTGAGGGACGGGGGCAGGGGAGGGGGAGTGGCTGGAATGCGTGTGGGGGTGGGTGACGGGGGAGGGGGAGAGGTAGATAAAGAAGAGGAGTTGGGATTTTTTTAATTTTTTAATTTTTTTTAAATTAATTATTTTTTAACTTTTAAAAATATTTTAAAATGAAAAATAGTTACTTCACTCACTTAAAATCGTGTGTTTACACACGTTTTGCCAGCTCAATAGTTTAATACCACATATGCATTAAAAGGGTTTAAAATATTAAGTTTTATTGAGTTGAGGGGTTTAGATGACAAAAGTCTTAGTAGAAGTGTTCACTTTACAAACTCGGACAAGTACAAGGATCCACGAGACCATTTCGCTTTAGTTTTTTGGCTTAAAAATATTTCTTCATTAAATTTTTAGCTTAAAATTTCCCCTCTCTCTAATGATTAAACACTAAGCATGTCGCATGAATAAAATACGCCCCTTGAAGCGTCCACATGAAAAATCCTTCACTTAATAACCATCAACCCAATTTTAATGCCACATATGCATCAAAAGGGTTTAAATTATTGAGTTTTATTGAGTTGAGGGGTTCAGATGACAAAAGTCTAAGTAGAGGTGTTCACTTTACAAACTCGGACAAATACAAGGATCCACGAGACCATTTCGCCTTAGTTTTTGGCTTAAAAATATTTCTTCGTTAAATTTTTCGCGTAAAATTACCCTCTCTCTAATGATTAAACACTAAGCATGTCGCATGGACAAAAAACGTCACTTGAAGCGTCCACGTGAAAAATCCTTCACTTAATAACCATCAACCCAATTCTTAAACTCAACTCGACTCGACTCAAGAGGCAAAAGTAATAAATGGGTAACTCGATCAACAACCTTGTATTCTTCAATGATCATATTTAACTTAGATGGAGAGTCTCAAATGTTGCCAAGTCTACTAAATCATATTCGAGGTCACTTAAGTGATTTATTTCCTGTTACCATAAATTTTGATTGATCTAGACAATCAGACTAAACTCCTTTTTAATGTTACAGATTCAGGATTGCATTTTATAACCTGGTCGAGAGTGAACCTGACCGATGGTTTCTCTGACAATGCAAAGTTCGAGAATGACTATCGAGCTATTATTGGTGCTCAGTCATATCTTGTCTTCACCTTAACCAAGTTAATATACAAAATTGTCAAATAGGTAAGTGTATGTGTTTCTCATTTTTTTCCTTGTTTTGTGTATTCAAATGTCTTATACAATTCTAAGTTTCTGCATCTTATGCAGCTTCAAACGATTGCAATAAAGGTTGTTGATTGATTTATCCATTTATTACTTTTGCCCCTTGGATCAGGTCGGGTTTTTATTGTCCTGATGGTTATTAAGTGAGAGATTTTTTCACATGAACTGTCAAAGCATTTTTTTCTGTACTAATACAGTTAGATAAAGATCGAATACGCATGGATTCAATATATTTTTTGATAATAGCGCGTAGATTTAATGTTTTTTTTTTGTTATGTGTGTGGATACAATGTATTCCACTATGGAGATATCATATATAAGCAGATACAATATATTTCACTATTGTAACGCGCTTATATATAATATATTCTGCTTCATAGTGAAATACATTATATCCATACACATAACAAAAAATATATTAAATCTACGCGCTTGGCAAAATCTAGAGATTTATTGTGAATCTAAGAACGAAAATACAAAAAGAATTCTGTTTTTATGGAAAATTACTTGTGGTAGCTAAATTCTATTCCCTTTTACTCTTTATCGCGGTACTTTTACATAATTACATAGCAAAATTATACAATTTGATAATATATACACATATTTGTGTATATGCAAACCCTAACTGTCACTGCCAAACACAGCCTCAGTCGCTTGTCGTCGCCGAAGTTCATCGGCAATTGGTCACTATAAAATCGACGTTGTTTTGCTGAAGATCGTCGTACATGGAGTACAACATAAAACTTTACATGTCATTACATACCGTTGGCACTTGGCCCAATACAGTTAACCAATGTTGTGTGCATACAATTTGAAAAACCCATACATTGAATACGGTTAACCACACATACCATCGATGTCTTCAGGTACATATACATACATCCAACTTGTGCTTTGAAAACACATACAGTTGCCCACACACTCATCGAAAAAAAAATCTCGCTATATTTTGCAAAAACGAGCGCCTAATAACGCTACTTATGAAATTCCCCCTTCCCTTTTGTTGGACCTACCTGGCATGAATCGAAGATTAATCGAGTCCACTATACTAGAAGTTTAAACGTATAAATTAAAACTTTCATCAGTTATAAATGTCAAACAATGTTCCCAATTTATAATCAAAATCCAAAGTCGATGCTCAAACGATAATTACAACAACGTACCCAATGTAATCCCATAAACAAGGTTTAGGGAAGATAGTGTGTACTTACCCCTATCTTGTGAAGGTAGAGAGACCGCTACTTATGAAATTCCCCCTTCCCCCCCCCCCCCCCCCCCCCCCTCTCCTGGACCTACCTGGCACGAATCAAAGATTAATCGTGTCCACTAAATATTAGATACTAGAAGGTTAAACGTATTAAGTAAAAATTCATCAGTAATAAATATCAAACAACTTTCCCTGTTTTATAGTGTGTACTTACCCCTATCTTGTGAAGGTAGAGAGACTGTTTCGGATGGACCCTCTACCCAACAGTATGACAAGGAAATACAATGAAGAAGTCATGCTCTTCAATGAAGAAAAGAAACAATATACAGAAAAGGTTGAAATATAATATTGGACTATTGCACCAGACCAACTTCATATATCCTTTCAAAAGTATACAGGAGAAGACATAATAAACACCTTCCTCTTTGAATGTGAGAAAAAAAAACAAAGTCAATCTCTGTGTATTGTTACCCTTTCAAAAGTACATCTAAAGTAAAAGTTCTTGAATGGCAGGCATCTAAAGTCACAAATTATCTTCATTTTCAATCATATCGCGGACCTCACTAACGACTAAATACGCTTTGTTGCCGCCAATTACTTCCGCCTGTTTCTTCCCATCCCTCCATAACTGCAGATAAATCACATTTACACTATGTTCGACCATGAAAAGGGTAAAAGAAATAGAAGCTAATACCATATAAGAGCAAAATTATCTGTGAGAAGCTAAATAGATAGTGTTTGTTACCTGTACGGTTGGCATTTTCTGTTTAGGTTCCGTCACCACACATATTTGGTACATGAAAAAGGTAGAATTTAACATCATTAAATGTATACGAATAAATTCAAACCACAACATCGCCCTTAAATAATCAAATAACTCCAATGATACAACAATGCAACTTTCTACGAATGGGAAAAAAAAGGGGGGTTTTATTTGAAAAAAGAGTGTTTCAAGTAGCGACGTGTACTTTAGCAAGTAAAGGACTTGTGCATCTTATGACTGCTGCATGCTAGCTGTACATATGAAGTTTATGTTTATTCTTGAGCGAAATCATCTCTTCGCCCTGCCAGATGTCCCGAAAATAAAAGACCTAGTTAAACAACCAAGGGGTAAAGCTATCTTCCCCTTAAATTTTAACTTAAGAAATCATGTGCATGTCCAACATTTTATTTTTGATAACCGTGGAGTTCGGGCCAGCTTGCCGCACGTCGACTAATTCCACAAAATACCTATCACCTCCCACCAACAACACGTGCTAGGTAACTCTGTCCACCAAGACTAGGACAGATGATAAAAAATCACCTAGTGTTTTTGTGAACGTGAGACCTCATGATTCTTAACTCACTTCATTGACCACTAAGCCACTCCCTTGGTGCCACATGTCCGACATTTTCTAAACACACTTCTTCAACTTTCAGAGGCAAACCACGCCCCATCATCCTAATTATGATTCTCTAGTCATTGTCTGCATACATTTATTATGCTACCAATTCACTGATATGTACCTCACATGCAATAATACTGTAATTTTTATCTACTTTCAAAAAAGAATATCAGGCTAGATATCCGACATGACAGAGAATGAACTGATTGGATACATACAATGCATCAGGAAAGAATCTACAAGGGGCTGGACTTTGTGCCAAGAAATTACATCCAGCTTCCGTATCTAAAACTCAAGCAAAAGTAGATTGGACCCCAGAAGAGTGGCTCAGCAGTTGATGAGTTGAAGTAACAACACTGCCTTAGTGACAGATGCTACCTGATACCTTTTGGTGGAAGGTAGCAGGTACTCGTTGGATTAATTGAAGTGCATGACATCTGGTCTGATGCTACTGTAACTTAAAGAAAAATTACAATCGGATCGGTTTGCCTATCATTTTCAAGTACAACAACAACAACAACATACCCAGTATATTAACACAAAGTGGGGTCTGGGGAGGGTAAGTGTACGCAACCCATACCACTACCTCCGAGGTGAGATAGAGAGGTGGTTTCCGATAGACCCCGAGCTCAAGACAAATCATTGTCAAGTCTGGAAAGGAAATAGAAAGTTTTATGTTATCGTAAGAGAATGCTGCAAGGATGGTGTTACAATAACCTCGAGTGCTTGAGTTAACTTTATAAGTTTTACAAGTTTAGCAGATCATAATCACATAGCAAAGAGACATTAAACATATGGAAGACATGGGGAGAAGAAACCCTTACAGTTACTCCAGCGCGAACCACAAGCTTGTGTGGAACATTATTGACATCAACAGAGTAAAAGCGTGTTCTGGGAAATCAAGATAGCAAAAGATCTGGATCAGTACCTAAATTCAACCAAAACTCTTCACGCTCAAAATTGATGCACAATGCGTTCCTAAGTACATGCAAGCAACTTCCTGCTGCAAATACGCAGATAAGCATGAGCAGTTACTGCCTTAACTTAAAATTGATTCTTGAAATCAACTTTCAGGAGTAACAGCGACCATCCTAGAGTTGACTCCTCAGATAGTCACTCAGCAAATACTATTATCTTAGAAAGTCACTTTCTTTGCTAAAAGTAATTGGAATCAAGAAGAAGGGGTGACCTTTTGAGATAATAACTATTAGTTGAGTGACCATCAGTTATCATAGAGCCCCTGCACTATCTTTTCCCATATTAAGAACTGTTCACCAATCTATTATTGCTTCGTTCAGGAAGTAATAAAAGAGCTAAAAGAGAAAGAAAATTCAGAGTACCTAACCCTTCTTAAAACTTTTTAACAGAAGTAGCAAACGTGAGTTATTCATAGTCTCTAAACTAGTATATGTCTTAAGAATCCAAAGTTTGAAATATCTCCGACAGTTAGAGAAAAATTTGAAGAGTAGTGCGGAAATTGATCAGGGAAAAGTTTGAAGAGTAGCACAAACGCTGTTCGCAAATCCTATAGGAATCAACAGAAGTGCAAAGAAAGTAGACATTTTAGGCCTAGATAAAGCCTTTTTTAATTAAAACATGCTATAGCTGAAGGGAAATGAAAGAGAGCACAACCTTGGAAAGTAGTCAGCAGCCAATTTTTCCAATTTTGGTTTCAAGTATATGCATTTGCGGCACCAGTTTGCCATCCTGCAGATTCAAAGAGCTCTACACGTCAACTAAATGCCAAATTACAACAACCCATTTCATCCCATAAGCTCATTCACAAGATATCCTAAAGAACTTCAACCTCTACCTATTTGGTCATGGGAAAATGAGCCACTAGGAAACAAGATCATTCATCCAATTAAATTAAATGTTTAACGTATGAGCAATTAGATCAAAGTCATTACAAATCAAACCACTTCCTAGCAATGAACATTGGCATTAAATTTGAACATTACAAGAGACTTTTGAATTTGCATATACTACTTTTTAATGAGTTATCTGTTTCACATTTTCAGAAATCTAACTGAATCACTTAGCCAAAAAACCAACCTTAACCATTGTTTTATCTATATAAGATGGCATAAAACTAAATCATAACAAAATAAAGACGTTATTTCCACAGTACCAGCCCAAATTAAAATTGCATAAAAGCGGGTCTGGGGAAGGGCGGACCACAAGGGTCTATTGTACAGCCTTACCCTGCGAGAGAGTGTTTCCATGGCTTGAACTTGTAACCACCTTGTCCAATGGCAACAAAACTTTAACAGTTATGCCAAGACTCCCCTTCTAAATTAAAATTACATCAAACCCAAAATTAACTAGCATGAAGCATAAAAAAGAAAACCACTATGAGTAAGGAACCCCATTTGATGCTTTGGTACAGAAACAACAAACAACTACATACCCAGTGTAGTCCCCCACAAGTGGGGTCGGGGAAGGGTAGTATGTAAAACAGACCTTAGACCTTAGACCTTACCTGGGGATATAACAAAATCATATGATAGTCAAAGTGCAAGAAACACTAACTAGTAGCAGAAATGGAATAACAAGAAATTCTCAGAGTAATACTAAGACAACTAATATGAAGGACAAAAGTGAGACAACTCTCAACTATCTAACTAGTTCTCAACCCTAATCCATATTCTTCATAACCTCCTATTTAAGATCATATCCTCGATCAACTGAATCGGCGTCATGTTCTATCTAATCACCTCTCACCAATATTTCTTCAACCTACCTCTAATGCAACCATCCATAGCCAACCTGTCACACCTACGCACTAAGGCATCCAAACATCTCCTCTTCACATGTCAGGAACCATCTCAATATCGGTTTTTGCATCTTGCATTCCCTCGACTCCTACCTTGTCTCACACATCCATCTCAGCATAAACCCTTTGTAAACCAGCCAAAAGAGAAAGAAAGAAGAGAGCTTTGTAAACCCCTTTTCTGTATATCCAATTTGAAGATGACCCTTTGATTCTTTAATAAATTCCAACAAGAAAAAGACATTCTTAATAGCAACTAGGAACAAACACACCATAGAATTACAAAAAGAAGAGAACTTTGTAAACCCCTTTTCTCTATATCCAATTTAAAGATGACCCTTTTGATTCTTTAATATGTTTGATGCAAGAGTTCAAGAGAAGATTCCTCTTATTAGCTTAAAAGAGGGAACTAGTTGTTAGTGTAATTCAAAAGTTAGTCAAAAACACCGTTTACTAAATGTCCTGTATTACTGTTTATTTCGGAAAACAGTTATATGCACTGTTTCATCGAAGTTAGTTAGGAATCTCTAGTTATTATTTTGCCTATTAGTTGAGTCAGCTGAAGTAGTATAAATAGATGTTCTCAATCATTGTAAAAGTGTGTTGATTGCTAATAAACTTCTTCTTTACTCTTAAATTCTCTCTTCTTTTAACTAAACTCTTGAATTCCTGAGTTAGTTAACCATCTTCCTCGATTAATTCCTGGATTAACTACCTCTCTACATCAGTTGTGCATCGATTGTGCATCAATATTACAACAAGAAAAAAACATTCTTGATGGCAAATAGGAACAAACACACCATAGGATTACAAGTAAGGCGTGGCTAGTGGTCGATGACGTGGGTTGAGCACCATGAGGTTTCACGATCATGCATAAAAGCTAGCCTGGACACCACGGTTATAAAACAAAATCCCCTTTTCTCTATAGACAATTTGTAGATGACCCATTTGATTCTTTAACATATTCCAACAATAAAAAAAGACATTCTTGATAACAAACAGAACCAACAACTCACCATAGAATTACAACAGATTCATCAACCTGTTGTGCATCAGCAATGATCCTATCAAACTGTGATTCACCAGAAATGGGTTGTAACTCAACTGAAGCAGGTGAATCATCAATTCCACCTTCATGGTGATTTTCCAAAACTTGAGCTTTTACCTTAAAGTTCAAATGAATTCTTGAACAATTTAAAGAAATTGGGGGTAAAAGTAGCAATCTTGGAACTTTGAGGATTGAAATCGAATATGGGGTTGATTTTCTTGAGTGTAATTGTTGAATAACTGGAGAAAATTGTGTAGAGCTAGACATTCTCTTTTTTTTTTGCTATGGGGTGGGTAGAAAGGGAAGAAGAGGAGAAAATTGTTGAGGCTTTTATATTGAGGATTGTCAAGTGACAAGCATAGAGAAAATTTGAGTAAGGAAGTGGGGGTGGGGGTGGGGTCGGGCAGGGATGGATTATAAGGATCTATTTTCACGGCTTAGATTCGTAATCATCTGATCACATAATGGTAACCTTATAGGCCATTTTAAGGCTCTCATTCGTAGTTTAAATATAAGTATTACTATTGTGTTTTCGATCTAAATACATTATTTCGTTATATTTTCGGTTTAAATTTTATCTTTTTAATAATATTTTGATATAAACTTGTCTTTCTAGCCGCCTAAAGGAAGTATTCAAATATAAGATAAGGCTATGCGCACACAAGCTAACTTCAGGTATGCAGTTAGTTCTCAAGTGATTTCTTCAGATTTTAGGTGTGACGTTAGGGAGTTTGTTTTGGCAGCTAATTAAACGTAAGGATAAATTTATATCAAAGTATAATTGAAGAACTATATTTGAATTGAAAGTATAATGGAAGAAGTATATTTTGACTAAAAGTATAACAAAAGGTTTAGTTAAACTATTTTAATAGTATAAGAGTATATTTAACAATTTTCGAAATTGAGTAGCATCGAAGATTTGATATTTAAAGATTGGTGTTTGGTCATGAAAATCAAAGATTTTTTTTTAGAAACATAAAATATAGATGAGGTTTAGCCATGAAGAAGGGGTGAAGAGTGCAACGTTGAGGATTGATAGGCATACACGGCAAAAAACATGCCACTCCATCCCATTTAACCCATTTTAGCTAAAAAAAAAAACTATACTAAAAAAATAATTATCGTTTTATAAAAAGTAATCGTCACATGATATTGATGTGTATAATTTAAAAAGATAATATATTTATACGTTTGAGAATACACGTATAATATGAGTTGAAAATATCTAATCAAAATACTTTACCATCTGTTTAGATGCTTACTTGAAACATGAACATAATTTTAACGTCAAAAATAAAATTTATCGACGAGTTTAAAAGATTATCAATACATTGAAACTTCAATTTATTATATTTGCTTGCATTCACCATGCAGGCGTGCACCATCCATTCATTGTATTTTCTTAAATTTTACTTATTCAAAATTTGAATCCTTTATTCCATCCTTTCAGATTCTGCGTATAGTGAAACTTTGTACCATGGCTATGCATCGTCCATTGTTGTTGCGATGGCTTGGTGGTTATCGAGCTTAATGATGGTAAATAGCCAAGCCATCGCAACAACCAACGGAGAAAGTTCTTTTTAGAATGGGATAGATTTATGACTCGACAAGCGGTGACTATAAGATCCTTAAAATTCATGAATGTTGCAATCTTATAAAATTCATGAATGTTGCAATAGTACTGGTGTCGAAGAATCTTGGACTGTATTGTTAACTATAAAAGATCCTTCGACTTATATTGCCATACAGAAATATAGGTTTGCAGATTGTGAACTGCTATACTGGCGTCATAATGCTAATAGTCCTCAAAAACTGTACTACTTATGGAGGATCTGACACTCATCTGTCTGTTGAAGAGTTTAAGCAATATAGATGTATCATGTACGTAACATACTATAGGGCATATTTTACCCTATAGTATAACTAGGACAAACTTAACTAGTAAACGAAAGATATTTTTGAGCCTTTTTCCTATACCATATTGAGAAGAAGTTTCGTTTGGTTGGGATAAGTTATCCCATCACAATGGGAAAAATGGTGGGATAAGTTATCTCACCACGGCTTAATCCCTCCAATCAAACAAGGGATTTAAGTGATTTTTTATTTTATCCCGGGATAACTTATCCCTTGGATTACTTATACCTCACACCAAACGATCCCTGGGATTCAGAGGTTGGACAATTCTAAAGCGTAAATCGCGAACAAGGCTCTTTTAATGCGTACAAGGTATAAAAACTAAGGTGTTAGTACGTGCACGAGATCAATATCCTGCATATCGAGGTGTTTGCCATTGAATTCGTTATAAGCAGTAAAAAGGACAGTCTGGCACACTAAAGTTCCCGCTATACGCAGAGTCCGAGGAAGGGCCCCACCATAATGGTGTATTGTACGCAATCTTACCTTGCATAGAGCTTGTTTCCAAGGCTTATACTCATGACATTCAGGTCACATGACAACAACTTTACCAGTTACTCCAAGATATATATATTATCTCGATCAATTTTCGATGAAACCACAACAAGAAATAATTCTAAAACCCCAAGATTGAATTAGTATGTAAGAAAAGAAAATGAAGCAATCTTTGGTGCAAAGAAACATATTCTCTCTCTGTATATAGCCATTATGCTTTGAGTAAAATGCAATCAAATGACATAAAGTTTCTTCTCAAAAAGACAACAAAGGATCAAAGATAAAAAAAATGGGCAGCCCGGTGCATTAAAATTCCCACTATGCGTGGGGTCTGAGGAAGGGCTGAACCACAAGAGTTGTACACAGCCTTATACACATTTATGCAAGAGGCTATTTCCACGACTTGGACCCTTGACCATCAAAGATAAAAAATGATCTGCATAAAATCTTTAGACTTGAAAACATCTGCATGGCCATTGTTTGTATTGCTAAATTTTTGAACTCATAAACTGTGAATGATTTTGGAGAGAGCTGAGTAGGTCCCAAAAACTGCTGATATGCTGCCTACTATGATAATAAGTATACATGCTGATACCTGCATTTTTTTTTAAAAAAGACAAGATTTAGGGCGGGTTCAGATCAGCGAAAAACTACACTATTTATACATGGTTAAAATTATTTTTATGTATATATAGTAGATGTTGAATCCCATTTGGCTTCTTCGTGTATGTGTTTATTTCTTCATATTTTGAACCCCTTAGTGAAAATCGAGGCTCTGCCACTGACAAAAGGTTTCGGAATGTGTATATACATATAATGAAGATCACATTCATCTTGAATCCACTGACTAGATTTTGGATTTTCCGTAGCACAAATGAAGTCTCATCATCGGTGTACTTAGGTTAACAAAGAAGCGAAAGTTTTGAGAGCTGTGGCTACTTAATTCAACTACATAAGTTGATGAGTCGATTTGGTTTTCACTACAACTACAACATGCACGGTGGCATCTGGGGAGGGTAGAGTGTAGGCAGACCTTACCCCTACTTCACAGGTAGACCCTCGATTTAGTTTTGTCTAAAACTTGATAATTCACATTATTTTTTCCACATAACCTAAAAATTGAAACAGAAAATGGTTGGGATAACATTATGCAACCTCATAAAAGAGAAACTTCTCTTATACCTGAATGGGGCTTGTTTTTCCCTTCAAAATTCTCAAGAAGCAAGCACAAGGTAGAATCAATGTCTGAAATATAAGAGAAGTATCATATATTAGTACAATTCTATAAATACAAAAATGGAAAACAGAACCTAACTAACAAACTGGTAAAAAGGACTCACAACTAGCATCGTAAATAATGATCCGATCAACGCCATCACAAATCCTGCAGGACAATCAGTAGATAAGTTTGATACCAATTTCTTTTTTTGAGGACAAAGTTGTTCCAAACGCGTTAAGGGGATCAAGTACACAATGTTCAGACACAATATGGATAAGTACAACATAGCAGCTTAACTTACCGAAAAAGGGAATTTTCAGAGCCACGAGTAATGTGGACATCACAAGTGCTGTTCTAATGAGGATACTGTACATGTAAGATTTGGCATGGTTCGATGGTATCAACTCCTCCAAACTCATAGCTACAGGCGCCATGGTCAATGCATATTTTGTGAATGGATTAACGATCTGCAAAAGAAGATGACGATTTGTTATCACACGTTCAAGTTGCTGTATTAACGAGAAAACTCAAGCGATCAGGTTTCACTTACTGTGGTCCAAAAAGCAATCTTGGAGGCAACTAAATCTGTTGGCAAGTTTAGAGTAAACTGGGATTCTGCTGAGTCCCCAAACATCATATATCCCATGACAGCTGCTCCCGCATACAACACAGTCACAATAACAAAACTGCATCCAAATTATATCCACATTCACAATAAGGATGCAGGACAACACAATAAGTACTTTCTCGAAAAGCAGGATTCATCATCCAAGGACAAACAACCTTGGCGTTGTTTTGACCAAATGATGTTGTAAGATGAGTACCTGGTAAAAAGGACAGCAGGGAATTGACTACGTTTCTCCAGTGACGTATATATATTGGGAAACACTGCATGGCCGGAGTAACAATATCCGTAAAGTCCAATAGCAACAGGAAGACTAGAAAGGTTCAGTACGGTTTCTTTGCTTTGAGTGCCAACGTGATCCACTAAGCCAAGCCAGTACAAGCAAATGACAACCATCACAGAAGCAATAACTCCTCCAGCTGAAAATTATAGGCATCCAATTTAGAATTCTCATCGTCCAACAGTTGAAACACGAAAACACCAAAACTTTAGAACCATCCGAAGGGAAGCTTATAAGAACTAGACAATTATTTCATCTCAAAGAGAGAAGTTAAATCTCCGAGAGTGCTGATCCCTGGATAATCTTATAACGAAGAAGAGATGTCTACGGAAAACTGACAGAACCTCACTTAATAGCTTTATTTTGCTAGTGGCTTCTACGGTGATAAAGCAAATCAATTTTGATAATATCCAGCAAAGATGTAGCATGCCAGATCATAGCAGTAAATTATCGTTTTCTCCCCTTTATCCAAGAATGAGAACTAAAAAATCTCTTAGTTGGTATATAAAACAAGATATTAGCGGTTATATAAGACTACAAGAAATGAAAATTTCATGCAAAAGATGTAGCTATAGATGTAAACTTTATGCTGTAGGAAGTTAGACACTTACCTGAGATGTAACTAAGAACAGTGAGGTCACGCAGCCAAACAGTAGGAAGAACAGCTAGTGTGGTTAACAAAGCAAAGAGATGCCGTGCATCTATTTGGTACCCTCCCAAATTTAGATGTGCATTTGGAAATAAAGCCGACAGGTTATCTCCCTCCAAAATTATGTATTCAACACAACAGGACTGCAAGTGAAGAACAACAGGAATGAAGCATATTATCAGGATGAGGCACAATGTTAGAAATTAATAAGACGAATGACATTATGGACAACGTGTAGGCAACATAAAACTTACATATAACTCCACGTATAAAATTATCTGCATCCACAAATACATAGAAGAAGAAAAGAATCAGCATCAGGAAGCGGTGATTCTTGTATACTTATGCTTAAACTGTCAAATATGTAGCTAGTCTAAACATTAATTATGTATCGAATGAGATGATTGGACAAAAATATGAAAATACGGGTTTTTGTTTATCATCTTTATATCCCCGTTATCAAGCGCATTACACAATCTTATTTGAGAGTTACTATAGTTGAAGTGCAAGGACAACTGAAAGTCAATAGACCATACTGATATGATAATTCTTCCCACTGTACCGAAAGCTGCCTGGCCAATATCCGGATAAGTCTCAAGCCCTGGTTGGCTGTCTAAGCAGTATCTCAGGAGAATGCCAGTATAGTAAGAAAGCACACCGAAGATGAATAATATAGAAAGCCCTGCCCATCCACCTTCCTTCACAGCGTAAGGTGTAGAAAGGATTCCTACACCACATAGAACGTTAATACCTGAATAAAAACAAAACGAGGCATGTGTAAAACATATGTTGCTCACAAACCTTCAATGTACTATCTGTACTATCGATTACATGAGACTGTGTTCATCGAACTAACCGTTTAGGACCCCTTGGCCATAGGAACTTTGACGGGAAACTGTGAATTCATGTGCAACCGATTTCTCATCAGGAAATTTCTTAATCGCAGATCTCCTTGATGGAAGAGGAGGCAGCAAAGTATGAGAGCTATGCCGTTGTGATGCTCGGTCCTCTTCTGCTTGCGGTATGAGAGGCTTATGAAGAGAGGGCAACACTTCAGGAGTGTGTCTCCTTGTGAGCGATGAGGAAAGGAACGAGCTGCCTAAACGTGTTAATGAAGGTGTCCCCAGGAAGGTAAGATTTGGTGAGGGCACACTACTGTATATGTCCATAGATTGCCTACAAGAAGTGTTTCACAAAGATTAGAGGAGACACTGCAAACTAGATGAAACTCCGTAGAGATAAGAAGCACTCTGGAGAAAAGTTTTCCATCTTCAGTAGAGATCACAGCTAATGATTGACTGCTTGTTAACCATGGAACAACGCGCAAAGCAACTTTAACGTGCATCAGGAATCATATTGAATATCTTGTGGAGGAAAATCCAGCATAATAAAGTGACACATTAGGTTTTATCTTTCAGTAATTTCCACGTGAACGCCAGTGATAGGAACTATCAGGTTTCAGCCATACCAAATTATACACACCCGTCTCCTTCCCATTTCGACAACCTCTACTGGTTGCTTTCATCAGAGACACGATCATCAGCACCAAAACCATGTCTTGGTTGAAGACCATTGATGAGTAATACGGTGACCATTTAAACTTTTTGAACTTGAAACTCTTTAACTAAGAATGCTTCTGACATAAGGCCAGTAACTCTTAAGCCACATTACAGTTGAATATCAAATCCAACAATTTCTGTGGCGATGTTTAATTCATCATGGATAAATGGTACGGAGTACAAAACCAGAATTATAATGGTTAAGATCACAAATCAGTTCATGTATTTTACTGAAAATTTGAGACTAGATGACAATGGATGGAACATATCACAAAAATTTAACATTCGCTTAACGGAGCTGAAAGATATCACCCATCCCAAAGCTGAAAATCACCTTACCTTATATGAAAGCAGGAACCAGGTGAAAAGTGGATGTAACTAGTACTCATTCAAGAACTGGAACTACGATGGCACACGTGAGTTTATGCCAAACGATTCATCTTTCGACACAGTTCATAATGGAAAAAGTATCATTCAATGAACAGAGAAACCTCATTATGCTACCAAACAACAACAACGACAACAACTCAAATCAAGCAAGTTTCAATCGACTATAAGAATCTTCACTGACCATGTTGCTCCATTTCAGCTCACTTAAGAATACTACGACACAAGATAAACGGTACTTCTACTTCCGTTTCAATTTTTTTGTCTTACTTTCCTGTTTAGTCCGTTTAGAAGAATGCCTCTTTCCCTTCTTTCACAACTCTTTCATTCTAACTTTCCACGTGGCATGTTTAAGACTTCAAGATTAAAGGGAATTTGGTACACTCTACATATCTTTAGTCTAACATCACAAGATTAAAACTTCTTCTTTACTTTCTTAAACTCCGTGTAGTCAAGACCAAACAAACAAACTGAAACGGAGGGATTAGAATTTAAACCTCATTATGCTACCAGAAAAGGAAAAAAAACTCAAAAAGCCAAATGATTCAAACATCTATTCCAACTCAAGACATTGAAATGATCCAAAAGGAAATCTTGTGAATACCTATAACTCTGAGGCCAAGCAGGGTTGAAGGAGCTAGGTTTGCTCTCGAGCCGATTATCATGATTATCATCCTCATCATTAGAGTAATTTGAAGTATCAGATTCATTCCCATCTCCATTTTCAGATTTATCCAATTGCTTCTCTTGATGATCATCCTCTTCGTCGCTCTCGATATAGAAACTGTGTTCAGAGACAGAATTCTTCATCTTCTGTCTCTCTTTAAACCTTCAAAAACTCTGCATAACACAAATTCCTCAACCCCTTAACACAAAATTATCTCCTTAGAGATTCATTTTCTCCATTAAAGACTATACAATCAAAACTCTAAATGGAAACTACTAACAAATCATCAACAAAATTTGGTGGTATTTTTAAATCTTTTCAAGCAAAATGTCTTGGTTAGATATGAAGATACATGCATATTAAACCCCTTCCTTCGTCGAAAAATTATACTACTGCACAAATAAGATGCAAAACAAGAATTATACACGTAAATTAGTGGCACCACATAAAAAAAAAAGAAAGTCCAAAGTTTGAAAAAGCAAGAATCTTTTTCATTCAAAAATAAAGATTATAAAAGAAAGATAAGATACAGTTCAAATCAGAATCTAGGTGCGGAATCCAACCTTCACCTACGAACCAACTGAACTACTAAAATTTTCCGTAACAAACCAAAAGTAAAAGAGAAACAAAAAACAGTATATCCCTGAAATTATGGGGGTAGAATTTCAACTTTCCAAAGACAAATTTACTATTATGTATATATAAAATAAAGTAGTTTCTATATATGAAGAATATATATATATACAAAGTTTCCATAATTATTTAAAGAAAATAAAATCTTACTTTATCAGCTATGAATCTCAAAAGGGTGTTTGTTATTCTTGATCAAAAAAGTTTTCAGGAATGAACAGAGATATTCTTGAAAGTATATATTAAGAAAATATAGAAGGCAAATTATTGCTGTGCTGTGATATGATATGGTAATTCTTGATTGTTAAAGTAGAACAGTAATATTTTTATGAGTAATGTACATATAATATGTTGAAAATGATGACACAAAGTATAGATGGACCACTTATAGTACTTATTTTCATGACTCTGGCATATGACCAAGATTGGTTCCTTTCATGTTATTAACTTTGGGATAACAACAACTACTACTTCAATATTTGGTTTTACTAAAGGGTCTTGATTAATTGGAATTTGCGTATTGTATGGATAGGAGACCAAGTTAAGCATCATCTGAATTAATAGAAAATTACGTTGTTTACATGTGGTTAAAATTAATTTTAATGTTATATAATAGATGTTTGGACGATGTTCAATTTCGTGTGTGTTTAGTTGTTCATATTTTTGAACTCCTTATAGCGCAAATCTTGGTTCCGCCTATTTCTAGAGATGGATGAAGTTTTTTCATATCCAAAACTCCAACATGGAATTCAAGCATTCTACCACATCATATGTTGGTAATGGTACAACTACTAGTTCTAACTGGTCTCTGTCAAATATTACCAAATAAAGTAGGCTTTTAGGTATGTGACATAAAATTATGATATCAAATTAGTGTTTAGACATGTAACTTAGATCATAACTTTAAATATCATATTTTCTAAAAAGCATGATTTAAATTTTAAAATTGTGATTTCGAATTTTTATTCATAGCTCATGGCTATTGAAATATCCGGTCTGACTCTAATATGACAAAGTTTTACATGTGGGGTGTGTTCGATACAATGGCCTCATATATTGTGTTTTTCCGATCCTTGAACACACCTCATGTTTACTCGTAAGTCACATCCATGTAGACCCATCCTCACCTCTCATAATAGATAATAGGGAATATATATCAAACACAAGAAATTAAATATTTTTCAGAAAAATATTTTTGAATTTTACTTCCTATCATTATACTCTATTAGTAAGTGTACACACATAGATAAATTAGTATTAAATATATGTGGGTTCTTTTTCTTTTCTTCTTTCTACTTTAAACATACCTCAAGTGGTTATATCTTAACGCAAGTTGAATCTAGTGGGAAATAAGAAACAATTTTACAGCTATGATTTTATGTGATTTGTAATTTTTCAAATTTAAATCAATAGTAGTCAATGCAACTGCCCTTTATTTTATTCTTTATATATAAGAGGGAGAATGACAAACACAAGTTGAATTATGAAGTAAAGTAAAAAATAATGAAAACCTAAAATGAGACCTTTGAGCTGTGGTTGAATTGGTGCACCAGATGATACATCAATTTTCGTTGTCAATGCCTTCTCAAACAAGTTCGTTACACTAGGCTTTCGTTACACTAGGCCTTCTAATATGGTAATGTGATTTAAATTTTTTGTGTAATTTACGAGCAATTACACATTAATAAATTTACCAAATGCACACCCGAAAAATAAGGAATGTGGTTTCTTGATTAAAAAAAAAAAAAGTATTGGAGGCAAGTTATGCCTCACTGGAACCAGTTACATGACAACCAAGTTGCTTCAATATGTAATCTCTTTTTTAAAAATAAATAATACTAGAACAAATTTGACTTACCAATGGTGGAATATTAAGAGTAGAATAATAAGATATTCCAATATAGAACCTTATTATATGCCTAGATCTAGTTAAAAAAAATTATATCTAGTCTTTCTTTGTTTAAAAAATATATTAATATATTGTCGAATATGATTTTTTAGGGTCCCTTGCATTTTACACCCCAAAGTATCTTTCTTTTTTTAACTTGCACTCTATCCTATTTATTTTTACAATTTACGTCCTAACCTCTTGGGTCCCTTGCATTTTACACTCCAAGGCGTCTTCTTTTTTTAACTTACATCCTATCCTATTTTTTTTCTACAATTTATGCCCTAACCTTTGTATTTTCTTACAAAACAGTAAAATTATTTTTTTAATAATTTTTTCATGAGGACAAAATAGGAATAACAATATACTCCCTCCGTTTCATTTTACTCGTTTCAATTTGACATTTCACATCGATTAAGAAAAACAATTAATAACATAACTATTTTACCATAGTACCTTTATTAAATAATGTTTATATTTTAATTTGGAGATCAAACAATTAATACTAAGGGTAAAAAAGAAAAAAAAATTATCTTGTCTTGATTAATGAAAAATAACAAGTAAAATCAAAAATCAAATTAGAAAATTTGGGACAAGTAAAATGGAACGGAGGAAGTATTATTTTTTAAAATAAATTTATTTAATTTTTAGTGTAGGAAGTTAGATGAAAAATTTGCAAACTCAAATTTTTAGAAAATTCCAAACGAATGTCATCTGAGTTAAGAGAAGATTGATATTGCAGAATTAGTGATATAGAAAGACATTGTTAAAGACAAATTCCATTAATTCATGTGTTATATTTTTTGCTTTATCCTTAACTACTGTTATTCTATTCATTTCCCCTCAATATTTTTGTCCTTTCTTTACGTTATTATTTTCTTTCTGACAGGTAGTATAGGTGATTATGATTGCATTAATATTGACATGGCTCCAGAAATTTCACTGCACCGTACTTTCACCACTCAGAAGTAACGCCACTACGAAATTTTAGCAGTTACAAATTAAAGTGAGAATATTATCACATGACTATAGTTTGATGATAAATGTGAATGCAAGAACATATCTTGAAAGTTCGTTACACTAAAAATTAAATAAATTTACTTTAAAAAATAATATTTCCTCCATTTTATTTTACTCGTTCCAAGTTTCCTAATTCGATTTTTGATTTTACTTGTTATTTTTCATTAATCAAGATAAGACAATTTTTTTTTCCTTTTTTACCCTTAGTATTAATTGTTTTATCTTCAAATTAAAATGTAAACATTATTTAATAAAGGTACTATGGTAAAATAGTCATGTTATTAATTATTTTTCTTAATCAATATGCAATGTCAAATTGAAAAGAGTAAAATGAAACGGAGGGAGTATATTGTTATTCCTATTTTGCCCTCATGAAAAAATCATTAAAAAAATAATTTTACTGTTTTGTAAGGAAATACAAAGGTTAGGGTATAAATTGTAAAAAAAAATAGGATATAGTGTAAGTTAAAAAAAGAAGACACCTTGGGGTGTAAAATGCAAGGGACCCAAGAGGTTAGAGTGTAAATTGTAAAAATAAATAGAATAGGGTACAAGTTAAAAAAAGAAAGACACTTTGGGGTGTATAATGCAAAGGTCCCGATTTTTTATTGTTTGTAATTTATTGAGTTGTATCTTGAATAAAATCAACACCCACTAAAAAAAAATATATTCATTCTAATAATTTTTTTGATCAAACTTCGAAAAGAAACCTATTTTTAAAAATGTTTTTTTGTTGGTTTTTACTCTATATAATAAGCCTGAATAGGGGCTAAAATGAGGAGCTTACGGTCGTTTTTTAAAAATGATAATTAAGCTCCTCAAAGTTTTATTTATTATTATTTTGAGGATTTTTTTAGAATTACTTATATTTATTTAAAATTTATGTAAAAATTATTATACATTATAATAATTAATGTTAAAATATTGAAAAGGCATGATAAAAAATTGATTGCTTCTCAAATTTTTTGCAGTGTTGCTTAAATTGGGATAACTATTTTAAAATGATATAAAAAATACTATAAATAATAATAATTAACAACTTAAAAACTAAAATGGGGAGCTTAGGGTCGTTTTTTAAAAATAACAACTAAGCTCCTCAAATTTTTATTTATTATTTTTTGAGGACTAAAATAGGAGCTTAGGGTCGTTTTTTAAAAATGACAATTAAGCTCCTCAAAGTTTCATTTATTATTATTTGAGAAGTTTTTTAAAATTACTTATATTTATTTAAAATTTACATAAAAAAATATTACACACTATAATAATTAATGTAAAATATTTAAAAGGCATAGTAAAAAATTGATTGCTTCTCAAATTTTTTGCATTGTTGCTTAGATTGTGATAACTATTTGAAAATGATATAAAAATAACATAAATAATAATAATTAAAAATTTAAAAACTAAAATGAGGAGCTTAGAGTTGTTTCTTAGAAATGACAACCAAGTTACTTACAGTTTCATTTATTATTATAATAATTAATGTTAAAATATTTAAAAAGAAAGATAAAAAATGGATTGCTTCTCAATTTTTTTGCAATGTTGCTTAAATTGGGATAACTATTTAAAAATGATATAAAAATACTATAAATAATAATAATTAATAATACAAAATATTTAAAAAAATGTAAAAGTAAGAATGGCAGGAGCTTAGAATCAACTTTAAAAATGATAAATAAGCTCCTCAAATTTCTACTTGTATTTTCTTGATGAGCTTAGAGTCAGTTTGGAAAACGAATAAGAGTGAATGATGAGCTTACGATTGTTTTTTAAAAATGACAACTAAGCTTCTCAAAGTTCCATGTTTTATTATTTGAGGATTTTTTTAGAACTATTTATATTTATTTTAAATTTATGTAAAAAATACTATACACAGTAATAATTTTTAAAATTTAAAAGGCACGATAAAAAAATTAATTGCTTCTCAAATTTTTTGCGATGTTGTATAAATTGAGATAATTATTTGAATGATGTTAAAAATACTATGAATAATAATAATTAATAACTTAAAATATTTAAAATATATTACTTTTCTCTATATAATAAAAGTGAATACGAGAGGGAGTGTGCAACTTTCGGGCGTCCTACTTGTTGACCGTTTAGCTGCTTGCTTCATAATTTTACTATATCGCCACTAATTAATTATTATATGTCTTCTACATATTAGAAAATTAATAATATTTAATTAAAAAAAGTAAAATAGACATTTATGATATGCGTGCTTCAGTTGCTTCAACCATAATTTAACTATATCACCCCTAATCAATTATTATACGTCATCTAAGTATTAAAAAATTAATATTAAAAAATTAATTTAAATTTTTTTTTATAGAATCATTTAAGTATTAAAAAGATAATAATATTTAATGTTGAATTAATTTGACGTCATATATGAGATCCACTTAATTTTTTTTCACAAATAATTTTTTATAATAATTTTATTATAGCACTTCTAATTAGTTATTATAAATCATTTAAGACATGTCTACTTTGCTGCTTCAATCATGATTTTACTATATCATTCCTAAGTAATTATTATGACCATCTAAATATTGTGCTACTTAAATTGAAATAAAAGTAAAAATATTATAAATCACAATAATTAAAAAAATTATTTAAGAAATATGATTGACTATCAACGCCAACAAAGTTTGGACAAGGAGAATAGCATATATTATTTGAATATTAATAAAACATATTATAAATTGCAATAGTTAATAGCTTAAAATATCAAAAAAAAATATCTATCATATATTTTTAAAAATACATAAAAAAAAAACTATACATCACAATAATTGATAATTTAAAAAATTTAAAGGTTAATCTACCTGTTTTGACACAACTTCATAGGTCCTTTTCCTTGCCTTCATTTTTTTTATTAACTTAAAAAATTTAAAAGATATAAAATATTTGGCTGACTCTCAAAATTATTCATTGTCACTTAATTTGTAATAAAAAATAAAGGTATTATAAATCACAGTAACTTAAAAGTTAAACCTTTTTAAAAATATAATTGACTATCAGTACCACAAAATTTTAGACAAGGAGAGTAACATATATTATTTAAAAATAACATAAAATATACTATGAATTACAATATTTAACAGTTTAAAATATCTAAAAAAATTAATCTGTTATATATTCTAAAAAATACATAAAAAATACTATAGATCATAATAATTAACAACTTAAAGATTTAAAAAATATAAAATATTTGGTTGACTCTTAAAATTATATCAACGCCACTTAAATTGGAATAGTTAAAAATATAATTGAATATCAACGCTACAAAAGTTTGGATGAGGAGAGTAACATGTATTATTTGAAAATTACATAAAAAGTATTATAAATTACAATAGTTAACAAGTTAAAGTATCTAAAAAAAAAAATATGCTACATAAAAACTTAATTTTTTTTTTAAATATAAAATATTTGGTTGACTCTAGAAATTATATCTGTGCCACTTAAATTGAAATAAAAAAAGGTATTATAAATCACAATAATTAAAAACTTAAATTATTTTAAAAATATAATTAACTATCGATGCCACAAAAGTTTGAACAAGTAGATTAACATGTATTATTTAAAAATTACATGAAAGGTATTATAAATTACGATAATTAACGACTTAAAATATCTAAAGCATATTAAAAATATGTTTAATTATCTAAATTTCATTTATATCACATATGTGACTAAAAAATAACACATATTGAGTTCGTGTTGGCACGAGCCTCCACATCTAGTAGTATTTAGAAAGATCAATACTCTCTTTGTCCCATTTTAATTGGACATATTTTATTTTATACAGTGATTAATAAATTATAAATTAAATAATAAATTTTATTATTTTCTCCTTTTACCCATATTAATGATACGATATTAAAATTATAATTAGTCACTATACTATTAATTATAGGAGTAAAATAGAAAAAGAATTAGTTAATTCTATCTAAATTTAATAAATAATTAACTAATACAATAAGATATTTATTTTTAATGAAATGATCAATTAAAATGAACAGAGCCAATAAAAATAAAAATAAATCAATGCATAAAAATAAATGATAAAATCCTATCACAATCATAGAGATAAGATTTAGTACAAAAAAAAATAAAATAAAAATACAAAGAAAAATAAAAAGACAACTTGTAGGTCCCACTGGGACCGAAGGTGACTTGGCATGGTGAATCAGTCCAAAGACTGTATATAGTTGTGCTCATAGACCTATGTCCCAACAAGTAGGAATATAATTACAACAAAAATATTCTTTATTTAAATCTCGATTGAATCAATTTAGGCGCACCTTAAGGAGCGTTTTATAAGTGGAATAAAGAAAAAAAAAAATAAAGAAAAATTGGGATTAATTTTATCTCATATTTATGTGAGGTATTAACTAATTCAGACAGTACATTATTTTATTATTTGTACTAAAACTGTGAAATTACAACTCCTTATGAAAAGTGAGATAAAATAGTCTTATAGAATAACCTAACTCATGAATATTCCTCTTTATCTCATTTAAGTATCGAACAACCCCTAGTTATTTTATAAAAAAGGATAAAGATTATCTTTATTAACTTAAGAACAATAGGTGATTGTTTAATTAAGTCGGTATTAATAACTAATCAGTTATCAAACATAATATTATTTTGTACAAAATTTGGTATTTACATGATTTACCTTCAAATCAACTTACATATCAAACAACCAACTTTAAATTCATTAGTATAATATTGCTTAAACAGATTGATTAAAAAAATGTAATAAATTACTATTCATATATATATATATATATATATATATATTTATTTTTTTCATTTTTTATTTAATATTTTAATATTTATATCAAAATTCAATTAAATTCAAATTCGCAACGAAGGAGAACTTCCAACTCTAGTCGTGTTGATATGCTATTCATGTAGATGTTACATGTCCTAACAGATCATATTGACCTGTCTTAATTAAGTTTGAGATCTGAAAACATTTTAATTAAGTTATACGTATAATTTATATATATATATATATATATATATACCAGGGACGTGTATTACTTAAACATTAAAAATGTTTCACAAATTTGTTTATTTTATTTTAGTAGATATGCAAATCAAAATATGTCAGAAATCGGAAAATAAATAATTGAATGAGTTTTTATTTAACGATTCTCCTCGTCTTTTACAATAAAATGATAACTATTTCTAGATTCATTTAAACAATATCCAATATTCTACTTCGTCTCAATTTATATGATATTTTTTTATTTGACACGAAGTTTAATTTAAAAAAAAAATTAAAAAAGGTTTCGTGGTTGTAAATCACCTTGTAAAGTTAAATTCTTTCTAAAAATATGAAGGTGACATTTTTTAAAAATCGATTAAAAAGAAAATAGTGTCATATAAGTGGGAAGGAATGGAATAATAACTTGCGTATCAAAAAGAGAATCGTGTATTATTTAAACATTCTTCGCATCTATTTACAATAAAATGAT
>NC_061122.1:9642279-9648129 GCF_002878395.1 Capsicum annuum
AGAGAGTGATTCTTATTTCTTCTCTTAAGGGATGATTTACAATGAAGGAAACCCTTCTATTTAGAGGGGGAATTTGCCCCTAGTTTCACACTAAAATACAGATACTTCAAATCCTGATAGATATCAACTAGATCTTATTAGATCTTGATAGGCATTCACTATAATGTAAATACATTTATAACAATGTTACATAAATGAGAAGGAATGGAATAACAACTTACGTATAAAGAAAAGAGTCATGTATTATTTAAACATTCTCTGCGTCTATTTACAATAAATGATAACTATATCTAGATTCATTTAAACAATATTCAATATTCTACTCCGTCTCAATTTATATGATATTATTTGACTTGACACGGAATTTAATTTTAAAAAGGTTTTATCGCTGTAAATCACCTTGTAAAGTTAAATTCTTTCTAGCAACAGAAAGGTAACTTTTTTTTAAAACCAATTAAAAAGAAAATAGTGTCACATAAATGGGAAGGAATGAAATAATAACTTACTTACAAAGAAGAGAGTCTGTTTTATTTAAACATTCTCCGCATCTATTTACAGTAAAATGATAACTATGTCTAGATTCATTTAAACAATAGCCAATACTCTGCTCCATCTCAATTTATATGATATTATTTGACTTGACATGAAATTTAATTTTAAAAAAAAAATTGAAAAGGTTTTGTCACTGTAAATCACCTCGTAAAGTTAAATTCTTTCTAAAAATAGAAAGGTGACATTTTTTTTTAAACCGATTAAAAAGAAATAGTGTCACATAAATGAGAAGGAATGAAATAATAACTTATGTATAAAGAAGAGAGTTGTATATTATTTAAATATAATAAAAATGTCTCACAAATTTGTTTGTCTATTTAAGTACTCCCTCCGTCTCAAATTACCCGTCCCAAATTGAGATAACACATTGATTAAGAAAAATAATTAATAACATAACTAGTTTACAATAGTAACACTATTTAATGATGTTTATATTTTAATTTGAAGAAACAATAATTAATGCAAAGGGTAAAACATAATTTTTTTTTGAAAAAGGCTCAAATATGCCATTGAACTATCAGAAATGACTCATTTATGCCATCAGTTAAAAGTTGAACTCATTAATGCCATCGCCGTTACAAAATCAGCTCATCCATGCCATTAATTTTTAATGGTGGTTTTCAAAAACAATTTTGCCACGTGGCCTTTTATCAGAGATCCACGTCATTATTTAAAATAAGCAAAAAGGCTCAAATATGCTATTGAACTATCAAAAATGGTTCATTTATGCCATCAGATAAAAGTTCGGCTTATTTATGCCATCACCGTTATAAAATCAGTCTACCCATGCCATTACTTTTTAATGATGAATTTTTAAAATAACTTTGCCATGTGGTATTTTATTATAAGTCCACGCCATTAATTAAAAGAAATCAATATTAATTTCAAAATATTTAAAATTAGTTAGTATCTAGATTATTTATTCCAGCATGTATATCATAATGATGGGAGAAGTTATCACATATACTTGGCGGGATAATTGGAATAACAAACTTCTTTTAAGCCGTTATTTGAAAATGATTTTTCAATAATTTATGCTCCACTAATTCGTGATGGGAGAAGTTATCCCATATACATGGCGGGATAGTTGGGATAACAGACTTCTTTTAAGCCGTTATTTAGAAATGATTTTTCAATAATGTATGCTCCCCTAATTCGTGATGGTAGAATATTGGAGAAGCTCTATTGGTACGCCTCTTTCTTTTTCTTGTTTGCCCTAATTGTTCATTGACTTCTTTTCTTGCAGTTTTGAAGTATATATTGGAGTCATTGGAATTAAAATGTAGGATAGAATTTTTAAGGTTTCTGTTAAGCATAACATTTATAGTGATTTAGAATCAACTAGAAATAACCAAAGGATATACATTAATCACTATTTCTTCTGATCAGAAAAATAGTTGTTGTTGTAGGAAAAAAAATACTTTAATGGGTGTGGGTCGGGTTATATTAAATAAACCGGCTGTTTTTAATGGATCTAAGATATTTGAAATTAACATTGATTTATTTTAATTAATGTCGTAGACCTCTAATAAAAGGCCACATAGAAAACAGTTTTTAAAAATGCACCATTAAAAAATAATGACATGAGTGAGCTGATTTTATAACGACGATGACATGAATGAGCTGAACTTTTAATTGATGGCATAAATGAACCATTTCTGATAGTTCAATGGCATATTTGAGTTTTTTTTCCTTATTTTAATTAATGACGTGGACGTTTAATAAAAGACCACGTGGCAAAGCTACTTTTGAAAATCATCGTTAAAAATTAATGGCATGGATGAGTCAATTTTATAATGGCAATGGCATGAATGAGCCAAACTTTTAACTGATGGCATAAATGAGTCATTTCTAATAGTTCAATGGCATAGTTGAACTTTTTTCTTTTTTTTTTGTCTCTTCTTAATTAATGAAAAAAGATAAATAAAATAAAATAAAAAATTAAATTAAGAAATTTGAGACGAAGGGAATACTATACTTAGTCTATTTTAGTAGATATACAAATCAAAATATGACACAAATTAGAAATAAATAATTGAATGATTGTTTTTGTTTATCGATTTTCCGCGTCTATGAACTACTAATATATTATGTCTACATTCATTGTTGGGACCCTCCACGTTACGTTGTTCTATGTCCAAATTCATTACTCATTTTGTTTGTAAGAAAACATAAATATCATCTCTAGATCTTGACCAAATAATTTAAAAACAAAATAAAAAAGAAACATGAAGAAGACAGATTAATTCTGTTTTTTGGGGTATTGGGATGACTATGGATACGTGGAACCAGCTCATAGCCACCTCGTAACGATGACGGATCTTGAATTTAGATGTCGTGTGTGTTTAAAAGGTTCGAACATACGTATTAACGCTAAAAATTTTAAATTTTTATCTGAAAATCAAAGCAATTAGCTATCCTCATAGTTTCAAAAGTATTTTTTTAAACCCTTATATATTTAGGATTAGGCTTCTCTCCATTTCTATTCTCTTCATTTTCCTCAAGTTCTTACTTGGATGAGAGACATATGGCATGAGTTGAAATTAATAGTTAAGATTTAATTAATTAAAGTAGGATTCTAACCATGATTTAAATAATAAAATTTTCATGTATTTGCTTTCAAGTATTTTAGCAATCCACAATTATAGCTACAAAGTTATTTTATTTGGCACAATCCGTAAATATTTTAAAAAGTTCTCTTTAATTTTTTTCTCGCCTTTTTTTTTATTTTCTTACGTTGTTCACTGTCTAGTGTCTATATCTTCCAATTCTCCTTGAATCTTTTGATATCATTTTACTTATGTTTCTTTTAATTATACTAATTAGTTATTTATATGTAGTATTTGATGATGTTTAATTATATTTTTATAATACTTTGCTAGACTCATAAATTCAAATTGATAAAAAAAAGATTTTTTTATCATCATAATTTTGGTATTGTCAATTTTTTTTATAACAAATATTATTTTGGACGAAGAGGAGAAAAGAGAGTTGAGAAATTTGGAAAAAGGAGAATTAGTAAAGTTTTAAAACTAATAAATGTTAATACGGTGAACACGTAAGAAAATAAAAAAAGGCGAAAAAAAATTAAAGAGAACTTTTTAAAATATTTATGGATTGTGCCAAATAAAGTAACTTTGTAGCTATAATTGTGGATTGCTAAAACATTTGAAAGCAAATAAATGAAAAATTTATTGTTTAAATTATGGTTAGAATCCAACTTTAATTAATTAAATCTTAACTATTAATTTCAACTCATGCCATGTGTCTCCCATCCAAGTAAGAACTCGGGGAATAGAGAAGAGCCCAATCCATTTATTCATAACAAATAAAGTTTTTTTTTTTTGGTTTCCCATTCGGTGTCCGGTACCCACATTAGAGCCCGACTAATTCGGATTCGCGCTGGATAGGCCCTATTCGGGGGGTAGCGCTCCCAACAGAGTTTTCTCCATGTCCAGGGTCAAACCCTCGACCTCTGGTTAAGGGTGAAGCAGCCTCATCCACTGCACCACAACCCACGTTGGTATAACAAATAAAGGTCAATATTAATATGAGTGGTTTCTTTTATTTTTCTACTATATTATTGCAAAAACTACACACATTTACCACTTAAATACCAATTTATCATCCCCAAAAGTGAGAGTTTCTACCCAACGACATGGATTAAAAAAATAATGGGAAGAATTCTAATGACTTTAATTAAAATCATCTTAAAAGTAAATAAAGCATATTCAACTCTTCATAAATATGAGTAACTATAGATTTTCAAATTATATAAATAGATATAATTTGCAAAACTTTTACTCCGTCTCAACTCAGTCTCATATTAGTTGTCCACCTTACTAAATCAAGAAGGTATTAATTAAGTTTTTTCATATTATCCTTGCAATTAATTTTTTTTGAAAGTATTCACACTTATTTGTACAGTTAGCAAAAAAGTTTTTAAGGGATGTAATAGTAAAATTACCTTTTTTTTATATTTTTTAACATGTATGTAAAAAAGAAAATGACCAATTAATTGAGACAGAGGGAGTATTGTTTAACTTAGAAAAGAAGTGTTTTATAGTTTTAGTAGTGATTTGTTACACTTCATTCTTAACTAGAGATCTCAAATTCGAATCCTAGATATGAAGAAAATCTATTTGAAAGTGTGATCCCCTGAACGAACCCTACAATACACAAGCCGAATTACTCGAAGCTCCAATATTGCGGGTATAGGACACTGTATGAGAAAATAAAAAAATGATTAACTAGAGCAGCTAATAATTCAAGTACCAAACAAAACCTTCCAACACATTCATGATAAGTACTAGGAATTAGGAAAACAGAAAAGTAAATACTTGTAAATGATAGTAGTAGAGGTCTCTAAGTAATTGAATTATCATTTGCCACTTGCCAGAGGTGATATCACATCAATATCCCTCTTAAAACTCTTTTATTAATTGTTTCAAATGATACATTATGGTTTTGATAAGATATTAGTCTTAATATGCCGTTTGTCATATTAATAAATAGAACAATGCGACAAGAAAAGACCACTGTGATCCAGCAGATGGAGCTGCTTTTCCATTAATTAAAGATCTCGGATTTGAATTCTGAATATAATTTTTTTTTGATAGGAAGTGTTTTCTCCGAATGGAACCTACATAGCATAAGTTTAAATTAATTGGGCTTCAATATGAGTACCGGACACTAAATGAAGGGTGAATCTAAAAAATAGACCCAAATTGGGATGACTTTCAAATTTTAGCCCAAATAAAAAAGCTTCCTTAAAATAGCCTTTACCTATTAACTAATATTTTTTAGACAAAATTGCCCCTGATCAATGGAGTAAATTATATAAATAATCCTCATATTGAATAACAACTCCATATTTATGTCTTTCAACTTTTATTTTTTTCTTTTTAATTTTACTTTGATTTTTATTTTTTCTTTTCTCTTTTTATTTTTAATTTTCTCAACCCTTACTTTTTCCTTTTTTTCCTCTCAACTTCTTTTTTTTTTCTTTTTTCTTTTATATTTTTTCTTTTTTCTTTTTTCTTTTCCTTTTTTTTTGTTCTTTTTAGTTTTCTCAACCCTTACTTTTTTTTTTATTTATACCTTTCAACGTCTACTATTATAAAAAGAAAAACTTTTTTTTTTCTATGATTTTTTTCTTTACTAAATTTTGCTCGACCTTTTTTTTTATTTAATCTTTCTTTTTTTTATCAACCTTTATTTTTTTACTGTTCTCTATCAACTTCTACATTTTCTTTGATTTTTATTTTTTTAATATTTTTCTTCATTTTCTTTTTTTTT
>NC_061122.1:9651129-9652081 GCF_002878395.1 Capsicum annuum
ACAACTTTCTTCTTCAAGAATTGGATCGTCACTCCTCTTTCTTTCAACAAGTCCAAATCAGCAATAAAAACAATCTTCACTTGTATTTCACATTCCCTACTGATCCGTATTTCACATTCCCTACTGATCCATTAGCCATCCCTAACTCAGTCCTCTTTTCACTTACGAAATATGGATGAATTGGCAGCAATTACTTTAGTCTACCATAAAAATTTTCACTTATAATTTGGAGAAAAACCTGAGAAAGATCAGTCCTTGAAGTCGAAGAGGTCTTTTTAGAGATGACTTCAAGATGTTTGATGAAATGTCTCAACCAAATGTTGCGATTTTTAACTTGATTATATTGAGTTTGACTCATTTTGAATTTTCGAAAGAATATTATTTTAACTTTTTTTTAGGTGCTTGCAGGGGTGGTGGGGTGGATGAATTATTTTAATGAAGTATGAGAAAGAAAGAAAGGGGAGGGGTAGGTGGCATTTTGCAGGTGATTTTATGTTGAATTTGCAATGGAAAAAGTAAATAACCTTTAAAATTTCATTGGCTTCTAGAACTTGTAGTTGATTTGCAGTGAATCTGGAATTCTTAAATAGTTAAAGTGAAAGATTTTTCATATCTTAAGGAGATTTGGTAGTAGAGAATTTACTAGTATAATGTGGGTGGCTTCAATTTTATCTGCGTTTTGTATTTGCGGGGGAGAATTCTGAACAATAGTGTGTGATGAATTTGTTTGAAAAGTAGTGCCAATTTGCTAGAAAATCTCTGCAAATTTACCGAGGAGAGAAAGATAAAAAGGGTTGGGGAGGCAGTGTTTACAGGGATGGGGATGAACGAATTTATTTGACGGGAGTAGAAAGAAATACCGACATCGTGGTGTGTGTGTGGGGGAGAGGGGCGGTGTTTGCAGGGATAGGGGGTGGGGTTGGACGGATTTGATGGAGGAGGAGGAAGAGCA
>NC_061122.1:9652181-9656862 GCF_002878395.1 Capsicum annuum
AATGATGTCTTTTCTCTAGAAACAAACATGACAAAAATAAAAACTATTGGAATCTTACCTTTGTATTGAGAAAATCAATTGTGGAATTTTGTTGTGATTCAATAGTTTTTGCCACTTTCTTTATTGGGCAAACGTAATAAATCCCGATAGTTTGGAGCTTAATTATAGAAAATTTTGATATTTTATACTTTTAATGAAAATCCCAATTTGGATCTATCTAGATACATATTTAACTCCCGATATATTCAATGAAGATACATTTTTTTTCTTTTGTAAAGATACAGAATTAGCTCCCGATACATTTTTTTCTATTTTGGAGCTGTCGAGATATATAATTAGCTCCTGATCCATCCAACAAAGATACATAATTAGTTAAAATTTTTATAGTTACTTTATAAGGGTGAAAATGTATGTAAATATGATAAATTAAAGTATATGTTTATATTTTTTTTTCTTTACTAACCTAATTTCTTGACTACTAAAGCAATCAAAAAGCTCGAAGACTAGTAAAGTAACTGTCATTCCGATGTACTAAAACTCTCATATTAATTTTTAAAAGTAGTAAAGTAATAATTCCACAACCTTTTCATACATTATGAAAGTCTTACATTAAGATAAAAATAAGAGATAATGCATCAAAACCTTCCTAAACTTGTCATTTCAACTTACTTTAGCACTTAAACTTAACACACATTTATTTACCCCCTTAACATCTTTAAAGTGAATTAATTTCAATCCTAATGCTGATGTGACATTTAAAAAAAAAATAAAGAAAAAAAAATGGGTGATTTTTTTTTTTTTTAAAACCTACTAATATATAGAAAAAAAATTCCCTCCTTTTCTTCTAACCCCCACCACACCCTAATTCTCTTCCCAAACCCGTCAACCCCTACCACCAAATCCACTACCACCAGCCCCCCCACCCTAACCCCAATTACTTGGAAATTATATGCCATAGACACAAATATGGGTGACTTTAGATATTTGACCCCAATAAAAAATGTTTTTGAAAAATAACCTTCCTTACTTTTTAATATACTACAAGTATTATTTTGTCCTCTACACCTCAAATATATTTTTAAACTTTCCATTCTCATTTATCTCTCAAATTTTATTTTTTATTATTTTCACTTTTTTATTTTTCCTTTACTTTTATTATTCTACTTTTTTTTTTCCTTTAAATTTATTATTCTATTTTTTATTATTTTCACTTTTTATTTTTTCTTTAATTTTATTTTTATATTTTAATTTATTTGTCTCAACCTTTATTTTTTTCTCTTTTTTCTCAACCATTATCTATTTCTTCATTTTTTTCTCCTTTTAAAGATTTATTTGTCTTTAACCTTTATTTTGGATTTTTATTATTTCTCTTTTTTTTCCCAGATTTTTCTCAAATACTCTTCTCGTTGTTCATCTTTTTTTCCTCATTTTCTCAAACACTCTTTATCTTGCTCCTCTTTCTCTTCATCAGACTTCTCTCAAATCTTCAAACTCGATAAGCAAAAAAAATGGATGTTGCTTCTGCTGAAGAAATAGAGCGTCTCTCAGTGGATGTTGCTTCTAATTCTTTGGGACTTTTGCCTTCAAACTTAATTGACACCATTGTTGATGTAAGGTTCTACTAAATTCAGTTTATCATTTACATGTATTTTACATCAATGTCTGAAGAATTCTTTGTCAGTCTATCTTCCTTTAAATATGTTTATTGTGAGCTAATTCTTGTCTCTAGGGCAAGAATTATAGAGGATCTATCAAATCATTACAGAACTAAGTACTGTTGACTCTTATCCATAAGGGCTAGTTGTTTCTTTGTCGGATAAGTCTTGCCTCTAGGGCACGAGTTATTGGGTACGAGTTATTGAGCATCTGTTTAATTAATAAACAATGTGGCAGGACCAATTCTTGCCCATGAGGCATTACTTGTTTCTATGGGGGCTCAGTCTTTGCGTCTATGTCAAGATTTATAGATCATCTACTAACTTAGTAATATTATGTACAAATGATGAATGTTGAAGTCAAATATGCCAATAATTAGATATTTCTGTTAACTTTGTTTGACACTTTAATGAGACCACTTTGTTCTAATTCTTTTAAACTGAAATGACTTGAGACTTAGCTTACAATGAGGTACGATTAAGACTATTTTTCAGATAAGGTTCAAAGTATCTGCGTTAGGCCAGTGACAACTTGTTTGCCCGTTTTGTGCATATTTTTATGTGTGTCCCAGATACTGTGCTGACAAAGGTGTTAGTGTGTTACTTTATTTATTTTGTTCTTTTTTATTTTGAACAAAAATCATCTCTACAAGATTCTTGCTTGGCTATTTGTGCTTTTTGGTCGTTTCCTCCGATCAATGTGCTTATAAGTCTCCAGCTTCATGTTCTTTACATTGTCAATGAGCTAACTAGTTGGATTGGTTCCATTTATTACTTAATTTACATATAATAAGCACTTACTATTAAGATTTCGATTTGTTATTTTGTGATTATTTCTTAGCTTTTAGGAGAGAGCTTGCTTTGTGCATAGCTTCTCCAGCTTACCCTCAACGGCTCAACTTTGTCTCCAGCACTTCCTGAAGTTGTTGGACTCTGGTGATGGGTTGAACTTGCACACACCTTGACTAATATTCTATATCTGTGGGGTACGTGCCAACAACAAGTACTGGATAACTCTATCCACCAAGGCTAGAATAGATAGGAAGAAATCACCTAGTATTTTTATCTTTGCTGGATTTTAGACATGAGACCTCATAATTCTCAAACACTTTATTGACCATTTGACCACAGTCCCACAACCTTACTCTTGGGTGCAACAAAGAAATGCTTGCTCTTGTAATTGTTATTCTTTTGATATCTGTGTTTGAATAACCAAAAAATGCCACAGGTTAATAATTCATGTAATGCAATGACTCTTGAAGGAGTGTGTTTAGTTTGGTTTACAGACTTGAATCTCGAGAACGTCTAGATTTAGAAATCTAAAAATAGAACATTTAGTTGTTCACCCTGTTATCGTTAAAATCTTTTTACAAGGAAATTTTATGATTTTATTGAGTATATTAAACATGTTTTTCTGTTTTGGTTTAATTTATGTTCAGTTGTTGATTAGTTGAACTATGTTGAATTGCTTCTATGAATGACACCATGTTAAGGCTTTATTTACATTGTGTAAGCGTGCAGAACTATAAAAGTGAATAAAGAAGTTACGACCTTATTTTAGTAGAAGAAGTTGATTTTGTTCATTTGTGTGTGAAGAAAAACGATTGGAGAAAAGAACACCGTGAATTGTTGCTTGTACTTATCTACAACTTTGCATGACCTGTAATGAGAAATTAAAAGTGGAATCACTGGAAGTTTATTGAGTTAAGGTCTTCTTTTTCAAAAAGAGTGAGAAGATTATATAATTGAGCAAACTATTTGTATTTAATGTATATATTTGTGATTTTTGAACCTTTTCTCCGCCATTATGCTTATAAGCCTCCAGCTTCATGTTCTTTACATTTTTGATGTGCTAACTAGTTGGATTGGTTTCAGTTATTACTTAATTTACATACATATAATAAGCACTTAATGGTAGGCTGTTGATTTGCCACTTTGTGATTATTGCTTAGCTTTTAGGAGAGAGCTGGCTTTGTGCACATATTCTTCAGCTTATCCTCAATGGCTCAACTTGTTCTCCAGCACTTAATGAAGTAGGTAGGAAAGTTGGGCACTTAATAATAGCTTATAGACTTGTTTCTACTCTTGCCTCTAGGGCAAGAGTTATAGATCATCTGCCAAATTAGTTGTGTCAACTCTTGCCCATGGGGCACTACTTGTTCCTTTGTGATCTAAAAGTATTGCCTCCTGGGAAAGATTTATATATCATTTAATAAATCAATAAAGACTATGCTAAAGTCAAATCTATCTCATGGGACAACTTTTGTCTGGGTGCACTTTGTGTCACTCTCTTTTTCTTTATTATTGAATATATCTTTATTATTTTACTGTTCAAATCATAATTCAATATTAATTTTCTAACTTACTTTAGTAATCTTTCTTTTTCTTTTACAATTTTCATGCAGAGAGTGACATCTTCTATTAAGACTCATCTTGATACTTCTTTAGATGGGATTATGAGCCGTATTACGGTAAATTTCGCATTAGATTTATTACTCAATAGAAACAACATCATTTTATCAATTATTGTGTTGATTATGTTATTGACTTTATTAATATTTTTTTGATATATTCTGTAGAATCCAAGTGTGATTTTATTATGGAGCTCATTCAGGGATTACATAAACCATGTTATGGACGAGGAGTTGACATTGTAAATTTTAAGGGAGTGAATGAAATGAAGGAACAAAATGTGCCTATTCTTGAAGATGAAGTCAAGTTTGAAACCAGTTTCCAGATTTGTGCCAAGCTTTAAAGCGGAGAAATTGATCTTTCAACACCTCCTGATGACTTGCTTTCTAGTAAAAGAAAGCGGTGCAAAGTATCAGATGAAAATTATGGTCCTAGTTTTACTCTAATAACTCCAATGCCACCCGATGCTCCTGATTAGATTTCTATAAAAGATGAATTTTGTACTGCTGAAGACATGAAAAATTCTTCAGAGGATATAAGTTTGTCTTTTGCTTCTTTATGATGTTTAAAGATGGTCACTCAAGTTCTAATTGATGGTTTTTACTTTCAACTAA
>NC_061122.1:9659862-9664906 GCF_002878395.1 Capsicum annuum
TTTAGACGAAACTGGGAATGGTTACCGCTCTCTGACTTAGGCTAACTAAAATTAAAGCTACCTATTCTAGCCCTTTTATTCTCTCTCTCCTTTTTCTTAAGCTTCTACTCTTCAGTATGTTGAGCATGGACCATGAACCTAGATATGTCCATCTCTTTACTCAACATTGTTGTTCTAGCGGGTGATCCCTGAGTATGTCAGTCTTATCTAATGGGTGACATCTCATAACCTACGCTGGCTACGTAGTTCTGGATCTTAGGGATTACTTCTAAGAACCTAGTCCTAACTAACGGGTGTGCCCCCATCCCTAGGCTCTCTTGGTGCTAAATCTTACTCTTAACTGAAAGACACTGAATTGAGTATACTGAACTGGACTGGACTGATACTGAGATTACTGGGCTTTCCTAAGTGTTATAACTGACTGAGTTCTACTGAATTCTATAACGGACTGAGAATATTACTGATCGTGATATGACTGATACTATTATGTAACTAACACTGGCTTTAGGTAAACTGCTAAATTGTCGGGTATTAAATACCCCCAGGACTTGATAGCATGAAAAGTAAAGCAAAGCATAATCTTGAATAACATAACAATGTTCACTTGGTCTTAATTCATTCATAGAGATATTTCAACAAACACTTGTAATGCATTAACTTGTACATGAATGGGGATTACATGTTAGCATACTATAATGGCATTTTTTCATTCTCATAGACAATTTATCAAACACATGGGAAGCATGCTTGGTTCATTAATTCATAAACACTTAGGGTTAATCATGGCTACAACAATCAACTTGCAAATTGAAGGGTTCATTATGAATATCATGTAATTCAACACATACTAGGATCAATTCTTGAATCTTGTAGTCTAAATCATGGATTAAAACTCAAACAACATCTTGAACATAAATTCAATCTAATTCAAACATGGAAATCATAAATCATAAATCTTGTATTTTGAAAAGATATTCTTGGGATCCATGGAAGGTAAGAATCCATGAATGAACATCTAACATACCTGAGAAAAAGAGTTCTTGAGGGTTCTTGGAGATATTCTTGAGGATTGACCTTGATTCTTGAACTAGGGTTTTTGCCTCTTGAGAGAGAATGATTTTAATTTGGAGAAAAACTGAATGAATAATGGTGTAACTAGGTTTATTAGGGTTGGTTTTCATGTTAAAGGGTGACTAGGGCCATGGAAAAAGATTCAAACACCCCTGGAATGATTTAAAAGCTCAAAACTTAAAATTGGAAATTAACTGAAAATCCTGATCTGGGATCTTGGCGCGACGCGACGCTATCGCGCCTTGTCACTAGAAAAAGGACAATTGGAAAATTGCTTGGTAGCGCAACGCGGTGGTATCGCGTTGCCACTTTATTTGTGAACTCGAAGTGCATCGTGACACGGTGGAATCGCATTGGTACACTGAAAATTGACATTTGTGAACGAGATCTATGGCGCGACGAACCAATATCGCGGAGCAACACTGAAAATTGACAATTATTATTTTGACACACTCTGCGATGCGCTACTGGGATGATGATTTTTAACGACAGAAATTCCACATGTATAAAAGTGTATTCATCTTTAAATCAAGTCTTTGACATTTTTGGGATGAATTTAAGCTAGGTAAAAGTACGGGGTATTACAATTCTCCTTAACCAATTTAACGGATGTTGATAAGACTAATAAGCAAGATAGCACAAGCAGTATAAGGTCACATATACCAATTGAAGAGTAAGCAATTTTTTCAGTAACCTTTGCACACTGTTTAGCATTATCTTCGAAACTTCCACAAACAAAACATGATTTATTACATCTAGCTGAAGTACAATTAGATGTAGTGTGGCCCTCTTCACCACAATTATAGAATGTTCCCCAACTCCCACAAGAATATAAAAATACAAGGCAGAAAACTATTTACTTACAGATCTCTCACTTTATGTAGGTCTGTGAGGATCACCAGATTGATCATCAACAATTGGATCATGACTGGGTTCACCTTGGAGATCATCTGTTTGTACATCGCATTAGAATATCCCCATCTTCTTTAAGCTTTTCCAACAGTAATGTTTTGATTTCAGATAACCCGGACTTCAAAAATTTGTTCTCATCAAGAATCTTTTTAAACTTCTTCGAACATGTGCTTTGAAGTTTCTGCATACACAATACATGAAAAATTAAAAATAATCTATTTAACAGACAAGTTTATAAGAGAGATTAGACGAAAAGAACCGATGCATACATCAAGTTTCTGATTTAACACACTAAATCGCTTGTTTTCACTGTCATTATTACTTGGAGGCTCATGCTCCAATAAGAATGCCTCAACCATACATTTCTATTAACTAAAAAAAATTAACAAAAATTACAATATACACACACTAATTAAACAAATAAAAAATAAAAACAAAATAGGCATACATATTTACCAAAGATTTTGACTTCTTTGACTTAAAAAATTTGACTACTATTGTGTACTGTGGAGTAGTACATTCCACATAATGCAACATCAGAGGATATTTTTCTTCAGAGACTATCTGCATATTTTTTTCTCTGTATTTGGAAAAAATATCCCATGTCCATACCATAAATGCATAGGGAAAACCAACAAGTTGGTATGATGATCCGACAGTGGTTTTTGTTGGTTTCAGTGAGCTTTTCAATAAACTTATAGTTTTATCAAAAGACAATTCACCCCATCCAAACTCTCTACACAAATATGCATCCTCCAATATCATAATAAGATTAGCATAGATGACCTTGGTAGGCCTCCCCTCCCCCAACAACACGCGTCCTAGAATATATATCTCAGCTAGCTTGACAACGTCTAAATCATTTTGGACTTTACCTTTCCATGTTTCCATAAAAGTTTTCAAGTCCTCCATTTTTAATTTATCAGCACCATCAAAGTAAGTGTTCAACAGATGACTCCCACCTCATTTTTTCCTAATTGATGATAATACATTACTTGAACTTTTAGTCGATAACCCAGTAACAAGACCAAATACATCAAGTTTAAACTCAATGTGACTTCCCTGGACATAAAATGTCATTGAATTCTTCTTGTTACATCTTACTTCCAATAAAAGCATGTAATGTAAAAGCATACCTGATGGATTTAGATTACCTAATTTCATCAAATTCCCAAAAATACCTTTCTCTAACAGTGACAACTAATTGTCATCCAAAAAGCTCGTTATAGTTGTATGAAAATTTGAATCTCCTCTCCAATGAGAGTCTGATTTGAACCAATCATTAGGATCAATAAAGTACTCAGCACGATTTGTCTTGCTAGACATGCTTCTACAGAGTTACAAAGATAAAAACAACTTTCAAATTAAAAATTAACAACAAAACAAGAATCAAGCTACAAAATAAAATTTATTGGATAAAAAAATTGACCCAATGGCTACACAAGACACCCAAAATCCAAACCTAAACGACCTAATGACTAGAAAATAATGAGATTAGTGAGTAGAGAAACCAACCAAAATGCATTTTCATCAAGGTGATGTAGATTAAAAAAAATAGAGTTTATAAATTAATCTATGCATTATAGAATGTGATTCACAGAAGAGAAAAGTGATTTCCAGCTCAAAAAAATTGCTAGGTAACAAATACTTCAAATGCATGCAATAAGATTAAGAAAAAATGAGAGAAAATTACCTAAAGTACAGAGAGATGAAGGGCAAAATCAAAAACCCTAAAGGTAGAATGCAATTTCACCAAAGGGGAGGAGAGAAATGCGAAGCTCAAGCTTTGAGATGAAAATTTTTTGTAGCTTTATGAAATGTGTCATAAATTCGGAGCTCAAGCTTTGAGATGAAATTTTTTTGTAGCTTTATGAAATGTGTCGTAAATCCGAAGCTCAAGCTTTGAGATGAAATTTTTTTGTAGCTTTATCAAATTTATCGTAAATCCGAACCTCAAGCTTTGAAATGAAATTTTTTTGCAGCTTCATGAAATTAATTGTAAATCCAAAGCTCAAGAATTGCAAAGGGTAAATATATTTTTAACTTTATTTTTTTGGTACAAAATGTACTATATTAATCCGACGCTTTCGAGCTTTGAGATGAAATTTGTTGTAGCTTTGGGATGAAATTTGTCTTGCCTTTAGCTTTGTGCAGAGGATAAATGTATTTTTAATATTTTTTGGTACAAAAATATATTTTTAACTTAAACTTGGTGCAAATAAATTATCTCATTTAAAAAATAATTGATTTTTAATAAAATAATATATCTTAAATTGTGCCTCATGGGTAAACGTTAACACTATTGATCTGTGTTAAATTAGTTAATGTTCTACAAGAGGCAAACTTAGACCCAACAAAATAAGAAAATAAGTTATGTCACGCGGGTAAGAGTAGACATTATTAGTTTGTATAGACATAATTTAACAATGTCTAACTTACGGTGTCTAGTTTTATAATGTCTAACACAGAGTTCGTCCAGATAAAAGTTATCCCCATGGGAAAGAGTTAACTTTTCCTTAAGTCAATAATGATTTGGCAGATGATCCATAACTCTTGCCCTAGAGGCAAGACTTTTAAATCACAAAAGAAAAAGTTGTGCCCCATGGGCAAGAGTTGACTTTGTCTTAAGTCTGTAATGATTTGACAAATGATCTATAACTCTTGCCCTAGAGGCTAGACTTTTAAATCATAAAAGAAAAAGTTGTGCCCCATGGGCAAGAATTGACTTTGCCTTAAGTCTGTAATGATTTGAAAGATGATCTATAACTCTTGCTCTAGAGGCAAGACTTTTAAATCACAAAAGAACAAGTTGTGCCCCATGGGCAAGAGTTGACTTTGCCTTAAGTCTGTAATGATTTGACAAATGATCTATAACTCTTGTCCTAGAGGCAAGACTTTTAAATCACAAAAGAACAATTTATTCCCCATGGACAAGAGTTGACACTAGCATAGTTTGTACTCTATGAAAACTTGATGAACTAGAAAAAATAAAGAAGCATCGGGTGGCATTGGAGTTAGTTGAAAGTAAAAACCATCAATTAGAACTTGAGTGACCATCTTT
>NC_061122.1:9667906-9674656 GCF_002878395.1 Capsicum annuum
TGGGACTAGATGCTTTTCCAAAAGACAAAAGGACAAAGCATTCAATCAGCTTTCCAAAAAAGCTAAAGGGAATTCGTATGACCAGATGCTTTCCAAAAGCAAAAGAACAAAGCACTCTATCAGCTTTTCTAAAGCTAAAAGCATCAGCACTAAGAAATAATCTTAGCCTTACATTTGTATGCATTAGATGTACTGAATTATCTCTCTCTTGTCTATATAAGACTTTCCAGAAGTCATTATTACAGTCAGGTCTAATCATGATTTTGACCAAGAAGGTGTCTTTATACCATCTAAAGTCAGCTAGATCTTTGCAGGTGAGATTGTTAAGGATTTCTAAACTACCACTAATGAAACGTTCAGGCTTATTTGTCTTTAAATCTACCAATTTGGATGGCATTGTTGGAGGGAGCTTTGGAAATTCTGCCAAAGCTGCATATTTGTTTTGGAACGGTGATAGAAGTTCCGATTTTAGTGCAGGCCTCTGAGACTGATGGTCTTAAGGGATTTGTTGAAGCTGACGGGAGATCAAATGGTCTAGCCATCTTAGTTTGTTCTGGTGTACTGCCTACTAGGACTTTCCCCAGTGTGGTGGGTCTTATTTTGGCCAAAACGACATTTAGTAGTTAATGCATTACAAGTGTTTGTTGAAATATCTCTATGAATGAATTAAGACCAAGTGAACATTGTTATGTTATTCAAGATTATGCTTTGCTTTACTTTTCATGCTATCATGTCCTGGGGGTATTTAATGCCCGACAATTTAGCAGTTTACCTAAAGCCAGTGTTAGTTACATAATAGTATCAGTCATATCACAATCAGTAATATTCTCAGTCCGTTATAGAATTCAGTAGAACTCAGTCAGTTATAACACCTAGGAAAGCCCAGTAATCTCAGTATCAGTCCAGTCCAGTTCAGTATACTCAATTCAGTGTCTTTTAGTTAAGAGTAAGATTTAGCACCAAGAGAGCCTAGGGATGGGGGCACACCCGTTAGTTAGGACTGGGTTCTTAGAAGTAATCCCTAAGATCCAAAACTACGTAGCCAGCGTAGGTTATGAGATGTCACCCATTAGATAAGACTGACATACTCAGGGATCACCCGCTAGTTTAGGAATGATCTCAGGGGTCACCCGTTAGTTAGGAATGACTCCATAGCAGTTGTCTTTACCCGTGTCATGGTACTGACACCCTTCCAATTGGGGTTACAGATTGGACCCCAACTCAGTTACCTTGTCTTATTTGGGGCATGTTGGTTAGATGATTACCTCCGACACTTTCAATTTCAGTCTCAGTCTTCAAAGTAGAACTCAGTTCAGTTTATGGAATTAGGACTGTCAGATACAGTCACTCAGTTATCGGTAATTTAGATTATTAGTGATCTCAGATTATCGGTATATTCAGTTATCAGTTATCAAATTCAGTTCTAGTATACTCAGTCATAGTATGCACAATATGTTCAGTAGTTATAGATCCTCCATGTATACTAATCCAGCTCTTGCATATCATTCAGTTAGTTATTGTAGTACCCCATATTTTTTCCTAGCTTGAAATTGTCCCAAGAATGTTAGAAGCTTTCTTTGAAAAATAAATCCACTTTTGTACTCATGGAATTTTTAATATTTTTACTTTTTATCATGTGAGAAATTAAATTAGCTTTCCAACGATACCAATTTGGTCTAAATTTGGTATCCGAGTGAAAAGTTATGGACGTTTTACCGAGAGCTGTCAGAATCGCCCATGTGCTCAAGCTCACGGTAACACTTCTCCTTAAGCTTTTCAGTTTCATGTTCATACTTCAGTAACAAGCTTGGTATACAGTTCATGTTCAGAATTTCATCAGAAACTTGGTATTAAATACCATTGTATATTCAGTGATGCATTCATGTATAAGTTCAATTATATAATCATGCATCAGACATGCATTCTCATTGTGAGAACCTTAGTTCACCAGAACTCTCAGCCATGCATTCATGAATCAGTTACACAAGCATCAGATATTTATACTCAGTATGATATATTAGTTATTAGTCATGTCAGCCATGAAATTATTTTTTTCAGTCATTTATGTTCATTATGTACGTCGGTTTATCTTCTCCTCTCATTCTAGGATAAATGTTCTCAAGAGGGAGATATTGTAATACCCCATACTTTTTCTAGCTTGAAATTGTCTCAAGAATGTTAAAATCTTTCTTTGAAAGATGAATCCACTTTTGTACACATGGAATTTTTAATATTTTCAACGATACCAATTTTGTCTAAATCCAGTATCAGAGTGAAAAGTTATGGATATTTTACCGAGAGCTGTCAGAATCGCCCAGGTGCAACGGCCAGGTTGACGGACTGTCGATCTAGCGACGAACAGTCGCCTTGACCGTCGCATTCAAGGCAGTGAGTCATTTTCCTGGTCCACGTACGACGGTTGAAACGACAGACCATAGAGCCAGCTATGGACCATTGCAAGAGCCATCGCAGGTCCCGTCAGCGAATTTTAAGTCATTTTAAAAAGGTATTTGGGTCTTTTTCCACCTGTTTTAAACCCCTAATTATATCAGACCATGGCTCATAAGTTCATTATTCTTCCACAACATCAAAAATTAGGGTTTTCTCCCTAAGAGAAATCCTTAAGCAACAAAATCCAAATCTTCTTCAAGAACTAAGAGATTTAAATTCTTCAAGTTCAAGTACTTCAAGAAAACTCACTACTAGGTATGCATAGTGTTCATTCATGGACTCCTTTTGTCCATGAAGTCCAAGAATCTCTTTTCAAAGGTCAAGTGTATGGATTTCTTTATGAATTTCATGTTGAGTTTGCTTTTGTTCTTATTGATAATGACCAATTGAATTCTAATCCATGTTGGGTGATCAATTTTATGTGGAATTGATTAGTATTGGTGTAGATTCATGTGAACTTATGATTAAACCCTTGGAAGATGAAATTAGAGTTGAATCATGATGTTTATTTGTTGTATAATATTGTCTACATATACTATGCTTACCATGTGTTTGATTAAATGCCTATGTGAAGGGAAAGTGCCCAACTAGTATGATATTATGCAATCCTCATGTATGTACAAGTTTATGTATATCACATGTTTGATGAAATGCCTCAACAAATGAATTATGGATTATGATGTTGGTAATGTATTCAAGAAAGTCATGCTTTGTTAGTTTCTTTCCATCGAGTCCTGGGGGTACTTGTACCCGATAATTTAGCTGTGTGCCTAGAGCCAGTTTTATGTTTTTACGATATCCTCAGTCAAGCCATGTTCAGTAGAATTCAGTTAGTCATGTGACTCAGAAAAAACTCAGTAAAACTCAAAAAATCCTAGTAATCTCAGAAAGCTCAGTAATACAGAAATCTCAGTAATATTTCATCAGTCAACGAAATTCAGCTAACTCAGTCCAGTTCAGTTCAGTAATTCATGTACAGTGTCTATTCAAATGGGAGTAAAAATTAGCACCCAGTGAACCTAAGGATGGGAACACATACTGTCAGACGAGGGTGTGATTCTTAGAAGTCATTTTTGCATTCCAGAACTATGTAGCCAGCATAGGTTGAGACATTAACACTGTCAAATGAGGATTGATGAGGTGGATAAGCACTGTCAGATGAAGGCCCCACTATTCTCTTTTGCAGACACTATCAGATGAGGGTCACTCACAGCTTGTCCTTACTGGTGGCGCGATATTGGCACCCTTCCCATTGGGTTTACAGATTGGACCCCAACTTAGCTATAATATGTTATTTGGGACATGTCGGTTAGATAACTACTTCCCATAGTTTCATCTACAAAAATTAGGACAGTCAGATACAGTCATTCAGTCTCAGTAATAGAACTCAGATAGTTCTATAGAATTTAGGACTGTCAGATACAGTCAACTCAGAATAGTACGAAACTCAGTTAGTTCCATCAGATTTAGGACTGTCAGATACAGTCACTCATGTTATCGGTTATATCAGTCATCAGAACTTAGTTACCAGTCATATTAGTTATCATTAAATTCATGTTATCACGATCTTAGTTATAGTTACTATGTATTCATGCATGCATTCTCACGTTCATATTAGTTAGTTAGTAAGTATTGTTCATGCATATGAACCCCATGTATTCATCCTACCTCACATGCTTACTAGTACATTCAAAGTACTAACATATTTGTGCTATGGTGTCTTATATCATAGGTTCAGAGACACGAGCACCAGAGCATCAGTAGATTCCAGTCTTAGCAAATCAGAGTTAACATTGAGTCCTTATCTTTCGAGGACATGATCATTATTTAATTATCTCATTAATTAATTTATTAGTTAGAGTTAGTTGGGGACATGTTCCATCAACTCCTTATTCATACAGTTCAGTTATGATTTAAAGACTTTTCAGACTCCAGTATGTTCAGACAGTTTATTTCAGTTATTTTGGGTATTTCATACCCCACCCAGATGTTATATTTTTATTAGATATTATATATCAGTGTTGAACCTTATGACCTTTCAGTTCATGTTTTTGCATTATATAATATATTATGCAGTGTTCAGGTACAGATATCAGTTATGGGTTAGCTTGTGGCCCTTCGGGGTCATGAGCACCGTATAGCATTCTGGGTACCAGATTAAGGGCATTACAGTTATTGTTCATGCATATAAACCCATGCATTCAGCCTTACCTCATTTAGCATACCTGTACATTTCCATGTATTGATCGTATAATTATTTCTTGCGCTGTGATATTTTATATCATAGGTTCGGACACTCAGGTTCCTGACCACACTTAGCCAAATTTAGCCAGCAGTAGCAGATTTAGCAGTGAGTTCTTATCTATCGAGGATATGCATTTATTTTAGTACTTTAGCTTAGCAGTATTTTAGTAGATGGAGTTAGTTGGGGGATTATCCCATCAACTCCACTTTCAGACAGATTCAGTTAGAGGCTTTTCAGATTAGATTTTTAGAAAGTATTTTAGATTCAGATATTATTATTCATTATCAGTATTTTAGATGTTTTGAACCTTATGGCATTTCACCTTATTATTTCATAATTATTTCAGTATTATTATTCAGTGTTCACAGCAGATATCATTTATGGGTTAACTTGTGGTCCTTCGGGGTTGCAAGTACCGTATGACGACTAGGGGGTAGTCTCAAATCGTTACAAACTTGGTATCAGAGTACAGAGTCCTAGAGAGTCTGAAAGTCGTATCTAGTAGAGTTTTGTGCATGGGTGTGAAGCGCACCATAGTCATGGACATGAGACTATGAGATAATTTTAGGAAAAGTTTCCCTTCTTTCAGTATTCATGTCGTGTGAGTGAGCATGAGCTCAAGTTAATCTCTCAGTCTAATTCACTTATTCCTTTTATTTACAAAACATGGACTAACGAAAGAAGAACCAGAAATTAGTCAACCCCTCATCCCATTCAGGCAGATCCCCTGGATGAACATGTCTCTCACCCAGAATTTAGAACTATATTCACTACTCTAGCCTATTTAATTGTAGCTCAGAATGAATGACCAACTGCTATTTAGGCTAACCCAGTGGCCAATATTGCTGCAACCAGAATTCAGGACTTCACCTGGATGAATCCTTCTTCTTTTACGGGATCTAAGTCAGAAGATGATCCACATGAGTTCTTCAATCATATTTAAAATGTCACAAACATCATGGGAGTGCTTTCAGTAAGAGTGCTGAGTTAGCCACCTATCAGCTACAAGATGTAGCCCATATGTGGTTTAAGCAGTGGAAGGTAGATAGGGGTATAGATGCAAAGCCCATAGAGTGGGAAGAGTTTGCTACTGCCTTCCTAGATAAAATCTTTCCCTTAGAGATGAGAGAAGCCAAAGTGTTAGAGTTTATTAATCTCAGACAAAGTAGCATGAACGTAAAAAAGTATTCCCTCAAGTTTACTCAGTTAGCTAAGTATGCTCCCCATATAGTAGCAGACAATAGGTCTAGAATAAGTAAGTTTGTATCTGGGGTGTCAGATAGTATGGTTAAGGAGTGTAGAACAACAATGTTGAGTAAAGAGATGGACATATCTAGGCTCATGGTCCATGCTCAACATACTGAAGAGCAGAATCTTAAGAAAAAGGAGAGAGAGAATAAAAGGGCTAGAATAGGTAGCTTTAATTTCAGTTAGCCTAAGTCAGAGGGCGGTAACCATTCCCAGTTTCGTCTAAAGTCTTTAGTTCCAGCTCCGTCCTCAGCCAGTGCTCCAGTCCCTAATTTCAAGAATGACAGTCATGATGGGGAGCCAGGCTCTAAAACCCAGGGTAGTGTGAGCAGTAGTCATACCTATCTGCTTTGTGAAGAGTGTGGTAAAAATCACCTAGGTGTGTGTAGAGCAGGCAACAAAGTATGTTTTGAATGTGGTAAGCTAGGCCACAATATACGGAGTGTAGAGTAATAGCTCAGAGGGGAAAAGATTTGTGTCAGCAGGGCGTCACTTCTAGTACCACTACTGGTTAACGCCAAAATAGATTTTATGCACTCCAGTCTTGCCATGATCAGGGAAGTTCTCCTGATATAGTTATGGGTACGTTATAAGTCTTTCATTTTTATGTCTATGCCTTGTTAGATCCCGAGGTTTTACTTTTTTTGTAACCCCTAAATGGCTTTCAACTTCGATGTCACACCTGAAATATTAGTAAAACCCTCCTCAGTGTCTACCTTAAACTTTAAAGTAAAGTGCTGATAGTTTAGTTTAGAATTGTTGATTGAGTGGTTCAAACTTTAGAATAATGGCTTTTAGCTAAAGGG
>NC_061122.1:9677656-9704349 GCF_002878395.1 Capsicum annuum
ACACCATTATTCATTCAGTTTTTCCCCAAATTAAAATCATTTTCTCCTAAGAGGCAAAAATCCTAGTTCATAAAGCAAGGTCAATCCTCAAGAATCTCTCCAAGAACCCTCAAGAACTTTCTTTCTCAGGTATGTTAGATGTTCATTCATGGATCCTTACCTTCCATAGAGCCCAAGAATCTCTTTTCAAAATACAATATTTATGATTTATGATTTCCATGTTTAAATTAGATTGAATTTATGTTCATGATGTTGTTTGAGTTTTAATCTACGATTTAGATTACAAGATTCAAGAATTGATCCTAGTATGTGTTGAATTACATGATATTCATGATGAACCCTTCAATTTGTAAGTTGATTGTGGTAGCCATGATTAACCCTAAGTGTTTATGAATTAATGAACCAAGCATGCTTCCTATATGTTTGATAAATTGTCTATGAGAATAAATAATGCTATTATAGCATGCTAACATGTAATCCCCATTCATGTACAAGTTAATGCATTACAAGTGTTTAATGGAATATCTCTATGAATGAATTAAGACAAAGTGAACATTGTTATGTTATTAAAGATTATGCTTTGCTTTACTTTTCACACTATCGAGTCTTGGGGGTATTTAATACCCGATAATTTAGTTATTTACCTAGAGCCAGTGTCAGTTACAGAATAGTATTAGTCATATCACGATCATTCTCAGTTCATTATAGAAATCAGTAGAACTCAGTCAGTTATAGAACTTAGGAAAACTCAGTAATCTTATTATCAGTCCATTCCAGTTTAGTATACTCAGTTCATTGTCTTTCAGTTGGGAGTAATATTCAGCATCGAGCGAGCCTAGGGATGGGGGCACACCTGTTAGTTAGGACTGGGTCCCTAGAAGCAATTCCTAAGATCTAGAACCATGTAGCCAACATGGGTTATGAGATGTCACCTATTAGATAGGACTGACATACTCAAGGATCACCCGCTAGTTTAGGACTGATATCAGGGGTTACCCATTAGTTAGGACTGCCTCCACAACAGTTTTCTTTACCCATGGCATGGTACTGACATCCTTTTAATTGGGGTTATAGATTGGACCCAACTCAGTTACCTTATCTTATTTGGGTTATGTCAGTTAGATGATTACCTCCCACAGTTTCAGTTTCAGTCTCAGTCCTCAGAATATAACTCAATTTAATTTTATAGAATTAGGATTGTCAGATACAACCACTCAGTTATCAGTAATTCAGATTATCAGTGATCTTAGATTATCAGTATATTCAGTTATCAGATTCAGTTCCAGTAGACTCTGTCACAGTATGCACAGTATATTCAGTAGTTACAGATCCTCCATGTATGCTAATCCAGCTCTTGAATATCATTTAGTTAGTTATTATTCATGCATATAAACCCATCCATTCAGCCTTACCTCATTTAGCATACCAGTACATTCCCACGTACTGATCGCATACTCATTTTTTGAGCTATGATATTTCATATCATAGGTTTGAAAGCTCAGATTCCTGATCGTGCTTAGCCAGATTTAGCCATTAGTAGCAGATTTAGCAGTGAGTCCTCACGCTTAGCTAGATTTAGCCAGCAGTAGCAGATTTAGCCATCACATCGACCTATCGACGCAACGCGTTGGTCTGCGCATAATTTTTGCTCTTTTAGTTCCACATCCAGAGAGGTAATTAAGTCAATTTCTCACTTTTATTCAACCCTAAAACATGAGATTAAGCTATCCTAAGGGTAAAATTCATTCTTTATTCTCAATTTCTCTCAAGAACGAAACCCTAGGTCATTTAATTTCAAGTCCAAGCTTTAAGAACACACGAACGATCTTCATGAATTTGATTACCAAGGTATGTTGTGTGTTAATCCTTGGGTTTCCTTCCACCCTTGGAGTTCAAGAACACTTTTTAAACTTCCAAGTTAATAGCTTCATGATTTACATACACAAATTGGGTTGTATTCATGTTTGTGTTGTTGTATGGGTTTAAATTCAAGATTTAATTGCAAGTTTCATGAATATAAAATAACATGTGTCTGATTGATATAATACCCATGTTAAAAACTCTTGAATTATTAATTGATTGTTGTAGTCATGATGCATTAGCATGTTATTCATGCCTAAGTATAAGGTTATACCTCCTAAGTGTTTGACAAGAGGCCTAAGTGAATAATTTGTGCATTGTGATCCATTGGTGGTCTCAGTAATGAATTCATACTATTACTACATGTTCAAATTACTCCCATGCTAAAGTTTTGACTTGTAAGTGTAATGTCCATGTGAATCGAATAGTGTAATCATGACACGTTAGCATGTGTTCTCATTCATGTACAAGTTCATGACTTCCAAGTATTTGACAAAATGTCTCAGTGATTGCATTGTGGTCAATTGACTATTGCTATGCTTTCAAAAATTGCTATGTTGTATTATTAGTGATGCTATCGTGTCTTGGAGGTACTTATTACCCAAAATTTAGCCGTTTACATAGTTACAGTAGCTATAGAATAGTCTGAATGTCAAGAACAGTTGTATTCAGTCAGTTAATAGAACTTAGTGAACTCCGTCCAGTACATTCAGTCAACACGATCATATTAGTTCAGTCAAGCCTAGCACAATCTAGTAATCAGTTTAGTGTCTATTCAGTTAGGAGTAGGATTCAATATCAAGCAAACCCAGGGATGGGGGAATTCCTGCCAGTAGAGGGTTTGTCCCTTAGTAGCAATCCCTGCGTTATAGAACTACGTAACCAACGTAGGGTAAGTTGTCCTCCTGCCAAACTCGGGTTGACACAAACATATACATATTTCATAAGTATTCCTGCCATATAGCCATCAGAATTCAGTATTCAGCTTCAGTATAGATCTCATATACATGATGTATAATTATGTGCGCAATATCGCATGTTCAATATGTCCAACCATTATAGTTTTCCATGTACTCTCATTCAGTTCATGATATTCACTCAGTCAGTTATTGTTCATGCATATGAACCCATGCATTTCAGCCTACCTCATCTATCATACCAGTACATTCCATGTACTAATGCATACTCTTTCTTTATGCTATGATGTATTATATCATAGGTTTGGGCGCTCAGGTTCCTGATCGCGCTTAGCCAAATTCAGTTAGCAGTAGCAGATTCAGTAGTGAGTCCTCATCCATCGAGGATATTATTTATTTTAGTATAATAGTAGATTTAGTATTTTATTAGTCAGAGTTAGTTGAGGGCTTGTCCCATCAACTTCATATTCAGACAGTTTAGTTAGAGGCTTTTCAGACTAGACTAGTTCAGACAGTATTCAGTTTCCAGATGACCAATTTCAATGTCATTCTTGGCATGGATTGGCTTTATTCCTGCTATGCCATAGTCGACTACAGAAATAGAGTTTTCCAGTTTCAGTTTTCGAATGAACCCATCCTGGAGTGGAGGTGTAATGTTTCAGCTTTCAGAGGTCAGCTTATTTCCTACCTTTAGGCACAGAAAATGATATCTAAGGGATATTTCTATCACCTTGTTCATGTTAAGGACGCTAGTTCCAAAACTCCCAACCTTGAATTAGTCCCAGTCATGAATAAATATTTAGATGTATTTCCCAAAGATCTTCCAGGAATTCCTCCCGAAAGGGAAATAGACTTCGACATTGATCTTCTTCCAGATACTCATCCTATATCTATTCTGCCATATAGAATAGCACCAACAGAACCAAAGTATTGAAAGAACAGTTGAAGGACCTCTTAGATAAGGGATTTATCAGACCCAGTATTTCCCCATGGGGTGCACCAGTCTTAATCCTGTGAAAGAAAGATGGTTCTCTCAGAATGTACATTGATTACCGTCATCTTAATAAAGTCATGATATAAAACAAGTATCCACTTCCCAGAATCGATGACTTGTTTGACCAACTTCAGGGTACTAGCTATTTCTCTAAGATAGACCTCAGATCAGGCTATCATCAGCTCAGATTCAGAGAATGTAACATTCCAAAAACAACCTTCCGTACTTGGTATGGTCACTTTAAATTCCTAGTCATGTCTTTTGGTCTTACCAATGCACCAACAACTTTCATAGACTTGATGAACCATGTGTTCAAGCAGTACTTTTACATGTTCATCAAAGTCTTCTTAGATGATATCCTTGTCTATTCCTGTAGTGAGCGTGATCATGTAGACCATCTCAGAATCATGCTTCAGACTCTCAAAGATCATCAATTATTTGCCAAATCCAGTAAGTGTGAATTTTGGCTAAGGTCAGTAGCATTCCTTAGTCATATTATTTTTGGTGATGGAATTAGGGTTGATCCTCAAAAGATCGAAGTGATAAGAAACTGGCCCAGACCTGTCTCTCCATCAGATGTCAGGAATTTCTTGGGTTTGGCTAGCTATTTCAGACTGTTTGTTGAGGGATTATCTTCTATTGCATCCCCTATGTCTAAATTGACTCAAATAAAAGTTAATTTTCTATGGTCTGATCCTTGAGTAAAGAGTTTTCAGGAGTTAAAGACTCGACTTATCTCAGCTCCAGTCTTAGATCTTCCAGATGGTTCAGATGGTTTTATGATGTACTGTGATGCCTCCAGAGTAGGCTTGGGTTGTGTCCTAAAATAGCATGGTAAGGTCATAGCCTGCTGCGCCTCCAGACAGCTTAAACCCCATGAGAAGAATTATCCGACTCATGATTTTAAGTTAGCATCCATAGTATTTGCCTTAAATATTTGGAGGCATTACTTGTATGGGGTGCATGTAGATGTGTTCACGGATCATAAGATCCTTCAGTATGTCTTTTCTCAGAAAGATCTCAATCTTCATCAGAGAAGGTGGTTAGAGCTCTTAAAAGATTACGACATGAGTGTACTTTATCATCCGGGCAAGGCCAACGTAGTGGCCGATGCTCTCAATAGACTATCTATGGGTAGTGTTGCTCATGTTAAGAGTAGTAAGAAGAAGTTAGCTCTGGAAGTTCATCAGCTTTCCCAACTAGGTGTCTGCCTAGTTAATTCAGCAGAGGGTATTATATGGGTTCAGAGTAGTTCAGAATCATCTCTAATTTCTGAGGTGAAAGAAAATCAGGATAGAGATCCCAGTCTTGTCAAGTTGAAAGAGTCAGTCAAGGATAAAAATAGTAGAGGTTTTTTCCTAAGGGGAAGATGGTGTTTTGCGTTGTCAAGGTCGTCTCTGTGTGCCAGGTGTAGATGACTTGAGGTAAAGAATTCCTGCAGAAGCGCATGTGCGCTACTTTATTCATCCAGAGGCCACTAAGATGTACCGTAACTTGTGGGAGATCTATAGGTGGAGTGGGATGAAGAGAGATGTTGCAGAGTTTGTGGCTAAGTGCTCTACATGTCAGAAAATTAAGATAGAGCATTAGAAACCTAGTGGGTCCATGCAGGAGTTCAATATTCCTACTTGGAAGTTGGAAGAAGTGAACATGGACTTCGTGACAGGTTTGCCTCATACTCGTCATCAGCATGATTCAGTTTGGGTCATTGTAGATAGGATAATTAAATCATCTCATTTTCTTCCAGTCCATACCTCTTATTCGGTTAAGGATTATGCCAAACTCTATATCAGAGAGTTGGTCAGATTACATGGTGTTTCGCTATCTATTATCTCAGACAGAGGTACCCAGTTCACCTCTTATTTTTAAAAAGCATTCTAAAAGGGTCTTGGTACCAAGTTCATCTCAGTACAACCTTCCATCCTCAGACATATGGTCAAGTAGAAAGGACCATTCATACTTTAGAAGATATGCTAAGGGCATGTGCAATTAATTTCAAAGGTACTTGGGATGACTACTTACCTTTGATTGAGTTTACATACAACAACGACTATCATTCCAGCATTCGGATGGCTCTATTTAAAGCTCTCTATGGTAGGAGATGCAGATCTCCAATTGGTTGGTTCGAAGTTAGTGAGGCCATAGTCCTAGGGCTTGACTTAGTATTCGATGCCTTAGAAAAAGTCCAGTTGATCAGAGAAAGACTTCGAGCAGCCTAGAACTGAAAAAAGTCTTATACAGATGTGTGCAAAAAGGATCTCAAGTTTGAGATTGGTGATTATATTTATATAAAGATCTCTCCCATGAAGGGAGTGAGGTAGTTAGACAAGAAGGAAAAGCTCAGTCCCCAATATGTCGATCCCTTCAAAATTCTTAGTCGCTTCGGCAAGGTAGCTTATGAGCTCGAATTGCCTTCAGATCTAGAACCAGTTCATCAGTCATCTATGTCTCTTTGCTCAAGAAGTGCATAGGTGACCCAGCAGTTGTAGTCCCTATTCAGAGCATAGATGTTCAGAACGACCTCTCTTATAAAGAGATTCCAGTCAAAATTCTTAACTATCAGACTTGTAGACTAAGGAACAAAGAAGTCCCTCTAGTCAAAGCTCTTTGGTGAAATCAGTCTGTTGAGGGAGATACTTGGTAAGAAGAAGTAGACATGCGAACCAAGTACCCTCACCTCTTCTCTGCTAACTCAGATATAGCTCAAGGTAACAGTTCTTCTTAAGCTTTTATGTTTCATGTTCAAATTTCAGTTACAATTTGGTATCCAGTTCATGTTCAGAATTCCATCATAAACTTGGTATAAATACCATTGCATATTCAGTCATGCATTCATGTATCAGTTCAGTCATATAATCATGCATCAGAGATGCATTCTTATTGTGACAAACTCAGTTCATCAGAACACCCAGTCATGCATTCATGAATCAGTTACACATGCATCAGATATGCATGCTCAGTATGGTGTATTCAGTTATCAGTCATGGAATCATGTTTCAGTTGCTCATGTTCAGTATGTACGTTAGTTTATCTCTTTCCCCCTCTCAGTCAGTCTTATTTGAGGACGAATGTTCTCAAAGAGGAGATATTATAGGACCCGCAAAACTTCTGAGCTTAATTAAGTTCTTTAAGCTTGTCAAGGGGTCCCATACTTAGAAAATTCTAACCAAGTTCCCAAACTTAGCCTATTCTGGCCTTCGAAAGTTGGCAATCTTATCTCGCTATCGTAATGTCCTTTAATGGCCCGTATTTTTATTAATTCATGATCAGGAAGGTCAATAGGTATTCTCAGACAGGTTTTAGATTTTTCAAAACATGTTTAGATCATGCTTGGAGTTCCAAAATAGTGGACCAACACGATCTTGGCGCGCTGCGTACCTAATCGTGTTGGTTAATATTTATGTAGGATGCCAGAGCCTAAACTTCTGAGGCTCGATACAATCATGGCGTGATGGATCGAGTATCACGTTGCAGCCATCAACGTGCCACGTTGCTTGTAGCATTGTCACCCGATTTTTAGTCATTAAATGGCCACGTCCTTAAGGGAAAAAAGATCAATTTTCCACCCCTATTTAAGTCACAAACACATAATTCAACCCTATTTTACCCAATTTATAGTGGTTTCTCTCCTAAATCCACTAAGAACAAGCTTAGGGTTTCCAATTAAGGATCCAATTTCAAGAATTTCACCATTTGTTTTCAAGAATCTTCCATTCAAGGTATGCATAGTGTTCATTTATGGATTTCTTTCATCCATGGAGTTCAAGAATCAAGTTTTAAATCATGAATTGTGAATATTTTGTTTTGGGTTGCTTATGTTCATGAGATTATGATTATATGATTCCCAAGTTGGAAACTTTATGTGTTTTTTTTATGAATTTAGGTTGGTATGTAAGTTTAAATCCATGAATTGAGTTGGTTATAATGTTAAATTTGATAATTATGCCTATGCCCTAAGTTGTGCATGCAAGGTGTTTGACAAAATTCCTAAGAGGATAAAAATTATGCATTATAGCTCAATTGTGATCCAAATGACAAATGCATGCTTTACCCTTATGTTCAAACGACTTCCATATTAATCTTATGTATTGAAATTGTTTGTTGTATTGCTCATGAGTTAGCCTTATGAAATTATGCCATGTATATAAGCTATCCAGTCCATGTACCAAGCTATGATAATCAAATGCCCATGAAAAATTCCTAACTTATTGTATTATGGATAGTGAATGTTGGTCATGTAATCAAGAATGTCATGCTTTGTCAGTTTTCTTCTATCGAGTCCTGGGGTACTTGTACCCAACAACTTAGCTGTATGCCTAAAGCCAGTGTCATGTTTTCACGATATTCTCAGTCAAGCCATGGTCAATAGAACTCAGTCAGTCATGTGACTAAGGAAAGCTTAGTAAATCAGTAATCTTAGTAGTATTCCGTTAGTTAATGGAACTCAGTTAACTCAGTCCAGTTCAGCTCAGTTAATCATGTTCAGTGTCTATTCAGATGGGAGTAGGATTTAGCACCGAGTGAACCCAAGGATGGGAACTCACCTGCTAGTAAAGGGTGTGATTCTTAGAAGCAATCTTTGCATTCCAGAACTACGTAGCCAGCATAGTTTGAGACATCTAACCTACCAGTTGAGGGTTGATGAGGTAGCTTACCTACCAGTTGAGGGTTCTCACCATTCTCATTTGAGTACCTTCCAGTTAAGGGTCACTTACAGCTTGTCCTTACCGGTGGCACAGTATTGACACCCTTCCAATTGGGGTTATAGATTAGACCCCAACTCAGCTATATTGCTTTATTTAGGGCATGTCGGTTAGAGGACTACTTTCCCACAGTTTTAGCCTCATTCTCAATCTCAGTAAAAGAACTCAGATAGTTCTTTAAAATCCAGGACTGTCAGATACAGTCAACTCAGAACAACTCAAAACTCGGCTAGTTCCATTAGAACCTAGACTATCAGATATAGTCGCTCAGTATCAGTTATATCAGTTATCCATAACTCATGTTAGCAGTAATCAGACTCAGTAGTCAGTTCAGTATGAATTCAGTTACTGTCACTTGTTCATGCATATATTCTCACGTTTATGTTTTACAGTCGGTTAGCATAGTTCATGCATATAAACCCCTTATATTCAATCCAACTTACTTGCATACCAGTACATTCAATTGTACTGACACATTTGTTCTATGGTGTTTTATACCATAGGTTTGGAAGTACGAACTCCAGAGCATTCTTAGTAGATCAGACGTTCAGCAGCCAGGCTAGCAGTGAGTCCTCATCATTTGAGGATCGCATGATTATTTTATTACTTTATTATTTTAGTAGTTCGGAGTTAGTTGGGGACATGTCCCATCAACTCCATTATTTTTAGATAGTTTAGAGGGTTCTAGACTACAGTATGTTCAGACAGTTTATTTCAGTTCATGTTTTGGTATTAATATACCGTACTCTCAGATATTATATTTTATCCGTTTTGAACCTTATGTCATGTTTCAGTCTATTATTTCCACATTTTACATGATGTTATACAGTATTCAGGTACATATATCAGTCATGGGTTAGCTTGTGGTCCTTCGGAGTCATGAGCAACGTGTAGCGTTTCGGGTACCATATTCAATGTGTTAAAAAAAGAATGCGGGAGCTGAAATACCTTTTCCTATGGTAGAAGAGTTCTCAAAATCTTTTATCTATTCTCAGCTATAGGTAAACTAGCCATAATTCTACTCGACAGAAAATCAAATTTTGAAAAAATATGTCATTATAAGTTTTCCCAACAGAAAACCATAATTCTGCAACATCATCATAAATTGAAAAAGATTGTGATATTTATAAATGTTTTCTTAATGTCAAACTATAAATAAGAACCATGATACACAGTAATATATCTGCAAAACACCTTTAGAAGATGAGGCAAGACTTTCTAACAAAGTTATTTGGGTGAGCAATATATCTCCAACGATAAACGACTTCTTATTACCAAGAAAAAATGATAATTATTCCACTATTATATTTATTTAAACTGATGTACAACTTGTTTATGTTGTTCAATAGGGCTTTGGTGGTATTGAAGTTGATGGGGACAACATTGATGGAACTAAGAATTGTGGCGATGTTGATTCAATAGTCAATAATGTTATTTCTAGTGTGTTTGCAACCTCTTCTAGTTTTCCAACATCTCCTGATATAAAAAATACTCAAGTTGAGAGATCTGTAAGTATCTCAAATTCCAATTTACATACTTCTTTGCTTAAACTAATTTACTATAAATTTTTTGTGATTTTCAACAGGAGCCTGGTGGTATTAATGTTGATACAGAAGACATGATTTTTGATTTTGATAGAACTAAGAAGGTTGTGAATGATGATTCAAAAACTTGTGATGTTGAGCTATCTGTAAGATTTATCTTTTCGTTTTCTTTATTACTTTGTGGTTGTTTTTCTATCAATTTTAGATCCTTCTCTATTTTCCAAAATGATGAACAACAAAGTACTCGTGTTTCTCCAATGAAAAGTAAAGGCTCTCCACTGAAACCTAAAGGCTCTCAATGAAAAAATAAACGTACATTAGGAGGAAAAAGGGCAGCAAATCAGCGATGGAAGTAGAAGTTAAGGAAGCCACTCCTAAAAAATCAGTTAGACAGAAATTTGTAGGACAGTTAGCCAAATCTCTATATGTGGCAGATTTTAATTCGGGTGCATCGCAATCCATTTTTTATCAAAAGCATCCTTTCATCTGTGACATTGAAGCATTTGATAACCTGTCAATCTTGAACACTGATTTTTGGGTGTTCATCGAGTGTGGATTGAATAAGTCAAAATGGTAGGTTTACTATCTTTAAGATTTTTATTTTGTCATTTTTGTACTTATGGTAACGCATATATTCTGATTGTATTTATTTTTCACATATTTTAAGTTCCAAAAATATATCCATTAAAGGCAAAGATGTGCTGCCCGAATGTTTAATGTTTGGCTCTTGTGCTGTGGATTCGAAGGAGTGGTGTTATTAACTTGCAACTTGTGGTCGACCTTTGAATGACATGGTATTATCACTTGCTATCCTAATCTATATTTGTAATGTGTGCCTTCCTGTTTTATTCAACCTTATTATTCTTTATATCATACATGATTATTCGCGGTTAATGTGTTTTTGGCTTGTCCTTTGTTTTGTTCCCCCCTTTCTTCTAGTAGGTTGAACATGCTGACAATATTTCTTGTTTGGCTGTTTGTAATGGTTACATTTATTCTGGTTCTTGGGGTTAGAGTTTGAAAGTGTGGAGAACTTCTGATTTGAAGTGTTTAGAGTCAATTAAGGCTCATGACACTAGTTTTGTTTGTTGTAGTACTAGATCTCCTATGCCAGAACGAGTTACTTTTTACCTTTCATTTGAGCCCATTAACGTTGTTGTTTTCTGTGTCTCTCTTTTGGAAACACCAGTTACATCCTCCATTAGGTCATTTTTGATATTATATATACATCTTTGAATCTGACAAATCTGTCATGAAAAAGTGTTCGCTGTTCCATTTGAATAGATGAGAACATGAGTATTGTGTATTTTTAGTACACACTTGTTCTTACCTATAGTATATAGATGAAGGTTGTTTTGGGTTTTGCACAAACATTGGAATAATGATCCTTCCAGTGATACAGAGTTTATGAATGACTATATAAATATCACAATGTGTATGGATAAATAGATTTCTTATTCCACAATTCCAAGAGGTTTCCTCATGTATAGACTGAAATGACTTTCAATGACTTCAAATCCCCCACACGAATGGATCTGAAATACTTCTATATGCTCGACGAATTTCATACTCACTTTTGAAATATGCTCTTTTTTATCGACTTTGCTTCTTTAGAGATGCATTCTGTCTCAACATTCAACAAGAAACTGGTCAGTGAGTGTCAGGATTTGTAATGCAAATTGCTAATGTGCTGATTAGTGAAAAAGGCACACTAACCTTCTATTTTACCAAAGCTTCATAGTTGATCCTGTCTTTCCACTTACTCTTCCAAAGTTAAATTAGTCAGTTCCAACATATTTCCCTGGAACCAGAATAATGTGTACCTCATCAATTAGCGATTTGAGCTACAAGTGTCTAGTAGTGTGCTTCAGGTTAAATAACTAACATAACAACTCATGTTTCCAATTATCAAGAAAAGCCTAAGAGAACCACTCTCCTAAAAAACTCACTAAAGATCCCCTCCCTTATTTTCCTTTACCTAATTTGTCTTGGTGCTGGTCATCCAGCTAGTCTTCTCACATCGGAGAGGATGTAAGCAAATCTTACCCTACCCTTGTGTGGGGTAGAGTCGTAGAGAGGTTGTTTCCAGTACAGTCTCAGCTTAAAACATATGTTGCCGACAAAACCATGTGTAACAGTTAAAAACATTCACTATTGGAAAACATAAAATATTCTAAAAGAACTTACCCTGGCTATGTTAAAGGAACGAAATCTTGAAAATGCTTTTGTTAAAACATCTTCATTCACCTCATTCCCAAGGTTTCCACAGGATAGATGAAAATCATCTGCATGACCCCAATAATCAACTTAGTCAACTGTGTAATAGAACTGAGTCAACTAATAACCATCTTATAACAAAAGCAGCAAAAGACCAGACTATAAAAAAACATGTAACATGGCAGATCAATATGAGGTAATGTAATCATAATGCGCTTAGTTTTTTATAAATTGTACTACTTTTCTTGTAATTTGCATTGGTTGAAAATGGTCACATTTTTCAATCTTAAGAATAATGCTTGTGGTAATTTTAACTGTTGCACAATGTGCTGTTAGCTCGAGATAGAAGTTGTGGAGGTTTAAGTGTTCTAATTGTTTGAGGGGTTTGATCATCTTACTTTGGTTACTTCTTTATGTAATAAATGTGTTGTAATGCTCTTTACAGTGCTCTTTTTATTTTTCACAACATTTGGACATAATGTTCTACTACATGAGGAAGAAGAAAAAATATGAACCTAATATTATTGTGAAGTTCACTACAACAAATTTTATATTTAAAAACAAGATTGATTCTTTTTATCAAGATTTTATGGAAAATAGGAAAGATTTTTTTGTTATCCCCGAGAAACATGAGGTTGAGGAGTATATCAGAGGCTTCTATTGTGATGCAAACGTACCTTGGAACAAGGTTGACTATGTATTATTTCCAATTTATGTTCCACGAGAAAAATCTGAACTTGTACACTGGATTTTGAGAGTTTTTAACTTTACTGATTGGTGCATATATGTATACGATTCCAACCGTACCAGTCGCAGTGATAAAGTTATTCAAAAGTGATGTTACCTTACCAAATACTGATACCGTGTTTTCTGCAAAAAGGTCAATTTTTATCTTGAGAAGGGCATTGACAAATCTGAAAATGACACTTTGCCAATAAAAATGGTTGATGAGCTACCACAACAAACTCAATGGTATATTATTGCATTCATTTTTTAAATGTTCATTTCACTTCTTTTTTTGTTGTTTTTCATATATTCATGTAATATATTTCCTTTGTATCACAATGATTGTGGAGTATAAGTTTGTGCGTTTGCTGAATATGTCATTCATGGTAGAGATGTTCCTAAAGAGATTGACATTGGTTATGTTCGCATAAGGTATAGAGCTTTTTTGTGGGATTTAAGAAAGAGAAAACTACAAGCCGGTATAAAAGACAACACTACAAAAATGTTGGCAGATTATTTGGAAAGGAAAAGAGGAACAGGATACACCAGGAGGAGTAGTTTAGTTTTGTAGTTATTGAAAATCACTGCACATGAAGAATTTTTAGATATTTTTATGAGATTATGTAAAGTTTAAACAGTTTTTTAAAATTGAATCGACTATTTTTTATGCTATAACATAAAGTATACAATGTAGAATCGCTACTGATTCATTTGTTGGTATCTTTATATATTTATGTTTTATTATCGAAGAATATTTTTTGCTTCTTCTTGTGGCAAGTTTAGTCCATGAGGCAAGAGTTCTTGAGTATCTTCTAAATTAGTAGACAATGTGGCAGAGCTACATGAGGTATAACTTGTTCCTATGGGGGCTATCTTATCATTAATTATGTGTGAATGCTACATGAGTATTTTAATCATTGTGAACTTTTCAATCATATTTGTCCTCGATTAAATAGCACAAAATAAGAAACAGTTTAGACCTTCTAATCTAAGGGTCATCTACTCCCCTCAGTAGTTGGTTCTCTATTTTTATGTATTTGGTTTGATGTTTGCTTTGTTTATTGATATCATTTTTTTCCTACTCGTAATTGAATACTTCCCCATTCTTTTCTTTTGGTAATTTTTAATCTTTATTACTTTTGTTCTTGGCTTTTAATATTTTAGTTTTTGTCTAGAAGATTGATTCTCATATGGTTGTAAGATTGTAATATTCCTATAAACATATTTTGTATGGTAGGGGAAGAATTTTCTTTGAAAAATTGTGAGTTTAACCACCTTTGATGTCTAAGTCTTGCCTCTACGGCAAGAGTTATAGATCATCTGCCAAATCATTATAGACTATGCTAGTGTCAACTCTTACCCATGGGGCATAACTTGTTCCTTTGAGGTCTAAAAATCTTGCCTCTTGGGGAACACTTATAAATTATCTACCAAATCATTACACACTAATCTAGTATAAATGCTTGGCCATAGGCATAACTTGTTTGTTTGTTGTATTAATTTTTGCCTCTAGGGCACGAGCTATAGATCATCTGCCAAGTTATTACACACTAATCTAGTGTCAACTCTTGCCTATAGGGCATAACTTATTTCTTTGGGGCTTAAGTCTTTCCTCTAGGGCGAGTGTTGTAGATCATCTGCCAAATCATTATAGAATAAGCTAGTGTCAACTCTTGCCCATGGGGCATAACTTGTTCTATATCTTGCCTTCAAGGCAAATTTTAAAGTGTATCCCGTGGAATTATTTACATCACATCTCTTGGGAGTATGGTCCTTCCCCGAATCCTGTTAATATGATATATTCTTACACATCAATATATAAAAAAATTTAACATGCTAAGTAATTTTTATAAACAATCAATAAGAAGGTATTGAGTTAAATACTTCACCACAAGTTAAAACTTCAAATAAATACGAAGACATTCGTGATTGAAAGTCAAAAGTAGTTGTTACTAACTAAAATAGGGGATCAATGAATCCTATTATAACTACTATTTTGATCCAACTTCTCTGATAAAAAGTATAACTACATGTTTTTTTATTTTTCTTTCTGTATCATCTTGCATATGGATGAAGATAGGAGTGTAGTGACAATTTGATATATTGTGCCCGGTTCTTTTGCATCTTGAACATCTGTAATTATTTCTTGAAGATTCTATTCTGCAAGGATATCTGGTTGTTTGTCTTCTCCCAAGTAGAACCTTCGTATCTAGGAGTTTTATGATCAAATCCTTTATGCTATCTGGAACAATCCATGATGTTGTACTTCCAACTGGTAGGATTTCTCCCTGGTATGTTTATAGCCAAGATTGTCTTGAGAACCAATGAGAATAATAGCTAGACTTGTTCATATGTCTGCTGTTTATCACTGCAATTGCATAGGTGCATGGTACCTCATCTGTTTGAAATACCAAGCATTGACAAGTCCTATTCTTTAGGTCTACAATGCATTCAACTTTTTCTTCTCTTACAACCAATCTTGTTACATCAATGAGGTTTACCTGTAAATAAAATGATAAATAAATGACAACTTATATTTGTTGTAGTCTTGAAAGCTATATAATGTGATTAAGAGAAGAGAAGAGAAAAGTGATTTAGTCATCTATTTATAGGAGCAGAACCAATTATACAGAGCTTCAACAACCAAACAGATAGAGCATAAAATCATAAACAATAACACATCTAACCTATGGACAGAATCAACTTGAGGACATCCAACCTGTGAGTAGAATCTCAACTATAGAAAACCTCAGATATACAACCAACACTAAATAAAAAATAAACATGTTTCTAGCATATGAGCAAATAGTCAACTATATAAAATTCACGATCAAATATCTAACATCAAATCATAAACAATCACACATCTAACTTATGAGCAGGCATCCGGTATAAAAACAACTAACATCCAATGCACATGTTTGCAGTTTCTATATACGTGGCCAATGCACACAAGGTTTGGAGTGCCCTTATAGGCATGAGATGCTAGAGACCGGGGAGCTTTCAGAGCAAAACATTAAGGACCGTTACTATGGGTATGTGCAACTGAATCTTTATCCTATTAATTTGAACGCTATTGGTGTTCTTAGGTGCTCATATGACAATTTGGATATTTAATCTCCTGATGGCAAACTATTATTATGTGCTGGTTGTTTGTAGCATATTCCCTCATTGCTTATTCATGCTACTTGTTACATATGGAATGGTCATCCAAGGAATGAACTTTTAGAGTCAAATTACCTGTATTATATAGAAAAGACAGAACCTTGCTCAGGAACAACAACTGATTCAATAGTGATGCTTCCAACATATGAGCAGGAGAATCAACTACAAATAAACTGAGATAAAATAGATATTGCATCTAACCTATAAGTAGAATCAACTATGATAGTGAAACATCTAGTATATGAGCAGAATCAGCCATACAGAGCAATCAACCACACATAAGGGATGAATCTTGAGGCAATAAAAAATAGCTACAATCAAGCATACAACATCAAATCATAAATCAAATACAACCAATGAGCATAATCTAATCAGTTGTGGAGGTTATCCTTTTATAGAGATCATATTTTTAATAGCATGTAGACGTTATTCTTCTCAATTATCTACTAATTTTATTGTATATTTCCTTATTATCAAAATACAATTTCAATTACTTACTTTCAATTTCAAGGCGACTTGAATCTTGCCAGTCACCTCCACTACCGCCCAACGTGTGATGTCATGAAAGTTGCCTTGTGCTTTTATTTTTCTTTCATAAAACCATCTTTGTAACTTGTTCTGAATGTAATCGGCCAGTCCAAGTATTGATGGTTTCCTTGATTTTCTCAGTACCACATTCATGGACTCCACGTTGTTAGTCATAACCATATTGTACCATCTATTAGTATGAAACGAACAAGCCCATCTTTCTGGTTCTTCTTCTTTCAAGTACTCTACAGTAAATTTGTTGACTTTTTCTATCTCATCCATGGAGGTATAAAATTTAGTGCATTTGTATGTTGTTGATGCGTTGTAGATGAGTGATAGAACCACATCTGAGAAGTATCTTTTTTTGAAATTCTTCTCTATGTGATAGATGCATATCCTGTGCTGACACTCTAGATAGACATTTGCAACTACATTTGCAATAAATGGGTGATGATCTGATAGAATAGACCATTATTTACGTACCCCAATTGGATTTCTTAACTGATTGAAGAACCAGCCATAAGACTCATTATTTTCTTAATCTACAATTTCAAAATCCAAATGAAAAATGTTGTTGTTTCCATCCTTTGACACAGGTATCATGAGGACACCACGATATTTTGACTTCAAAAATATTGCATCTACCATTATTATCAGTCTACAGTTGGTCCATCCAATGATTGAAGTGCCATAAGCAAAAAATGCATACTGAAACCTATGTTGAGCAAAAAAATATTAGTAACAATTTGCATTTGATGTTTATAATCATAGTACAACAATTTTCTATACTAAGTCTTGCCCATGAAATAAGAGTTTCATATATGTTAATAATCTAAGCAGTGCAATTAAAGAATAACCTTTTGCCTCTAGGGAAAAAGTTTTCAGTTTCAACAGTATGTACTTGTTCTAAACTAAGTCTTTCCCATGAAGCAAGAGTTGCATATATGTTAATAATCTAGGCAGTGCAATTAAAGGATAATCTTTTTCCTCTTGGACAAAAGTTTTCAATTTTAACAGTATAGCATTTGTACCCATTCTGACCATGAGGCAAGAGTTGCATATATGTTAATAGTCTAATCATTGCAATTAAAGAATAAACTTTTGTCTCTTGGAAAAAAGTTTTCAGTTTCAACAGTATAATATTTGTATCTATTCTAAACTAAGTCTTGCCCATGAGGCAAGAGTTGCATATATGTTAATAATCTAATCAGTGCAATTAAAGAATAACATTTGTACCTGTTCTCATCATCCCTCTTTATGTTTGTGTACGTACCTGGGTTGTTTTGTTTCATCATGTGAAGATACGATGGCAACCTATTGTAGTTCTCTTCCGCAGTTCCTCTTATCACTGTATAGGCATGTTGTATCACTCGCCATCCTTTGTAATAGGATATGATTATTCTGTATTTCCTTCTCATTTCATCTACCACGAATTTTGGTGTGATTAAATTCTAGAGTCACGCACAAGCTCTAGTATGTAGTCACATATGACCTTTGATGTCGCATTTCTGTGGTCGGATGTTATGAAATCAATCGAGCAACTGTGAGCCTTTTCATATGTAGTAACCTGAAAGAAAAAAGAATCGGCAATCTTCAAGGCATGAAACCACCACACGCAGTTGTCGTCCAAACATCTCAGTGAATATCTTGTTGTGCTTAATTTGATAACCTTAAACTGGATGTTGTGTGTAATTGCAATGTTTGACGTGCACGTCACCATGTTTTGTTTGTCAAGGAAGATTGACTTGATATTTACCTCATTCAAAGAGGCATTGTGTGTCAGGAAAGTAGTCTCGACATTAATTATCCTTTTTTTTTTTTGTCGTACCTTCTTAATCTTAGATGACTGCCCCATTTCTTCAGCTATTTTAGCCTCCAACATTGGTTCTATAACCATTAGCTTATTATTTCTATCGATACTTTCAATTGATTTTCCCATATTGTATTGCTCAATACTTATTTCTTTTTCATCCATTTCGAGCACAACCCTTATGTTAAATGAAACAACAAAAGACTAGTAATAGTTTAATTTAGAATATATATCTTCAACAAGTAAAATCATTAAAGAGTAAGACATTGTCAAATATTGCCCATGGGGCATAACTGTCTAAATCTTGACTCTAGGGCAAGAGTTATAGATCATCTGCCAAATCATTACAGACTAAAGTAATGTCAACTCTTGACCATGGGGCATAACTTGAAATGTATGGCATAATCTGAAGATACTAAAATCTCACTTGAAACTACTGAATAACACACACTATAAGGGTGATCCTGAGAGGGTTGTTTTCTTCAGAGATTGGTTGCAAGTGATACAACATAGTTTATCGACTCAATACTCTAATAGTATGGCCTTGAAAGAGAATGATGTATGGACTATTCTTGAGAAGGGGAGCAATATTGAAGAGAGCATGTTACAATAAAAATCCAGGATTTTGTGGATAAGCTAGATGATTCAAACACCATGTATTTTAGTGCAGTTATGAAAGAAAAAAAAGCAACAAGAAGCAGATAGTGGAGCTTACTTCTTTAAATAGTGTTAAATTGGCGGATCCTTAGGATATTAAGCATAAGATTATTACTTTTTACCAATTTTTAATGGAGTGTGCATTGACCAATACTATCGTAGTTAACAAAAGATTTATGAAGAATGACGCCTCTTTATGTCATCAATAGCAAGTTGAATTATGTCGTTCAGTCACTGATAAGGAAATCTATAATAGCCTCTGTTATATAGGAAATGATAAAGCTCCAGGTGTTGACATCTACAATGCCTTATTTTTTTAAGTAATTAAATATGATGCGTGTTCAACAATGAAGGATTTTCTTAACACTGAAAAGTTGTATAATGCAGTGAATTGTACAATAGTAACCTTGTTAACTAAAGTGTCAAATACTACTACCATTTGAGAGTTTAAAACCATTGCCTGTTGATCTATGTTATACAAGCTAATAGCTAAGGTGCTCTCTTTTAGAATCAACAAGTTAATACTTCTTTAATCTCTAAAGCATTGGCTGGATTCATCCGAGATAGAAAATAAGTTGTCAATATTATGATTGTTCATGAATTAGTTAAAGCTCATAGTAGAACGAATACCTTAGTTAGATGTATGTTAAAAGTGGATATACAAAAGGCTTATGATACTGTAGATTGACCCTATTTGAAGCAGATCCTGATTGACCTGGGTTTTCCTTACAAGTTTATTGGATGGATGAAGCATTGTATGACCACTGATAGATTATTGAAGTGGAATATTCAGATTGACCTTGTGTGTATTTTTTGCAAGCAAGTGAATGAAACAAGAGATCATCTGTTCATGAAATGTAACTATACAAATGCAGTAGGGAAGAGGTTGCTTTGCTGGCTAAATAGTACTCAACCACTATCTGCTACATGAGTTGTAATGTATGATTGAATTAAGCAGAGAATTAAAGGCAAGGTTCACATAGCCCAAGTATGAAAGCTGGTATATACTGAATTTATATATGCATTTTGGCGTAGGAGAAATGCAAGGATGTCTAACAAACTGAGACAAATAGAGAAGCTTGCAAGAAAGGTAGCTTTGTAGCTTGTGTTCGAGCTATAGAATAATCAAACTTATTTTTGTACCACCTTGACCTTATACGTTTGGCTTTCCAAAAAATATTGTGATCAACATTAACTCCCATATTAACAACCTTTCCCTCCAAGACCAAACCCCTGCAACTACTCAAACACAATTATAACCGCAATAACAAACTCCCCATAACCTGTTCGACATAATTCCTCATATCTTCTAATGCCAATTATACCAGTAGTTTGAAATACTTGGAACTAATTTCTTGTACCGCCTTGACCTTATACGTTTGGCCTTCTCAAAAAATGTTGCGATCAATGTTAACTCCCATATTAACGGTCTTTCCCTTCAAGATCACCCCCCGCAACTACTCAAACACAATTATAACCATAATAACAAACTCACCATAATCTGTTTGACACAATTCCTCAATGGAAAATATGTTACTACAACAACATAGCTCAATGGAAAATATTTACCATAATGCATCAATAATCTAAAATTTACTACAAATTAGATGTGTTCCTCAACAATGCATAAGTTTGTTGCAAATTAAATCTTAATTTTGTTTACATAGAGCTAAAATCCATCCAACCACCCCCAAGGAATTAGAGAATTTTGATGATGAAATTCTTACCTGAAGAAACCTTACGACTGCGAATTTGTTTGAAAATCGATAGCTTTGTTTTGGAAGAAAGAGCGATGATCGTTTTGTTTTGGAAGAAAGTTGATTGTTTTGTTTTGGAAGAAAGGGATTAAAAGCGAATATATTGGAGGGGTAATTTTGTCCAAATAAATATGAGTTAATAAGTAAAGGCTATTTTAACAAAATCTTTTTATTTGGGGCTAAAATTTGAAAGTCACTCTAATTTGGGTCTATTTTTTAGATTCTCCCCTCAATTACTCCTCTAATTACCAAATCTGTTACCCCCACCTTTAATTTCTCCCCCTTCAACACCTTAGATCAATAAAAAAGAGAATGAAATTGAATTTGAAAATTAAAAAATTGACATGACTTGGATGTTTGGTTGTTGATTTTAGAGAATTTGGTTTTGATTTTGATCGAATTTATAAGGTGGATTGAATTTTTAGTCACTAATTTATGAAATATTTTTATGGGTGGAGAAATTGGTGGTGATGGGTATATATATATATATATATATATTATGTGGTGGTGGTGCGGTGGTGTGGTTGGTGGAGGACGACGGAGGAAGGGGTGGCGGCAGATTGGTTGTAACAAATGAGGGGAAAAGGGGGTGGGGTGGGGGTAAGTGGGTTGATGAGAAGCTACGGGGGTGGGGGGAGCAGGATGGGTGGTTGTGAAGAAGATGGAAAATAGAGGGGTGGGGGTATTTTTTTAATTTAAAATATTTTATAAAATATGTATATATATATATATATATATTATATATACATATATATATATATATATAATATTTAAAAAATACTTTATTTACGTGGCTCCAACGTGGTGGTGATGTGGCGCTGATGTGTCACGAGTGTGATGCACTCTCCCTTAAGAGAGTGATATTATATATTAAGGGGTGAAATTAATTTACTTTAAAGATATTAAGAAGGATAAATAAACAGAAGGTTAATTTAAGTATTAAAGTAAGTTAGACAGACAAGTTCGAAAGGGTTTTGATGCATTTTCTCATAAAATAAATGCTAATTCATCACATAGCACATTTTATAAACATTATATTGCTTTTAAGTACTACAAGACTAATAATATAATTATTTATAGTGGCCATTATATTATACTTTCTACCTGCTTCTTCAAGATGTGAATCTTGAAGATTCTACTAGATAATTAATCACATCACATCATTTAGTTGGAAATCCCACTATGTTGGAAATCCCACTATGTCCGCCACATTAAATAATCACATCATTTTCATTAGTTATTTGTTTTAGTCAGTATACATAGCCTATACATAATTATACATCTATATCTATAATATATTAAAAGTGTGAAAATCTGTAAAAAAGTGATTCAAAATTTTTGCTCTTCATTAAGATACTCTGCAATAGATAAAATTATTTTTTTACCTATTTACTCTAATTATTATATTATTAAATCAAATACTCTTAAAATATATGAAAAAACCCTGATAAAATGAATATATGGAAAGATTAAGAATCCTAAACTACACAAAATATATGAATCCTAAAATATTTATGAATCCTAAAATATATAAAAATAAATTAACAGTCCTAAAATAATATATGTAAAGAATCACATTAAATTCTTTTTACCCTTTTCAACATTTTCTAAGTTCATCTGGGATTTTAAGCTTCTATATTTGATTTTTTTTTTTTGTTTGTTTGTTTACATTTTTCTTCAAAATAAGTTCATTTTTTTTGTCGTCACTTTAACTTAGGCTTAACAAAATTGAAGATCCTTTAACTTCTAAGATGATTTTTTCATAATCTTTTATTATTTGTATTTGTCTTTGTAAATAAATCATTATTGATTGATTCTTTAATATGATTGTGCAGACGAAGAAAGATTTATGTGAAACATGCGGACAAAACTTCATATCAATTACAAGTGAATTTAAGGTATGCTTTTTCTATTCTAAATTTTATTTTTTATTCATATTAGTTCAATTTCTTATTCAGGCGTAATTCATGTTAATACTCTTTTGTTAAAGTCATACTTACATAAAAAAATATTATTGAGATAAAAATAAAGTAAAAATTCTGATTTCTCATAATAGAAAACATAACCAGATTGTCAAACAAGTATTAAACAAAGTCATTAATTGGCTAGAAGATAAAATATAATAGTAATTAGAGATTTTATGCGTTAGTAAATCAAATTTATAACCGATTTCATTCTTCCACCAGGGATAATTTGAACTGCTCATTTTACGTTTTAGTAACATCATCAATACTCTAAAGTATGTTTTTCCATTCAAAGTATAATGTTAAATAATTGATATTTCAATATGTCATATTTTTTTAAATGTTTTGTCCATATCTTTATTTTATAATTTATAATTATTTGTCTTGAATGAGAAGATGCATAAAATGGAATGTGATTTTGCGTGCCTTGGCGTGAGCAGTATGAAAAGGGAAAAATAGGAGATCTTTTGAAGGGTAAGCTTTTCTTATCAAGAAATTAGTCTTACATGACTTTAAATGGATCCGATTCATAAAAATAAGATTTTTAAAGGCGGATCAAGTATATTGTTCGATATAAATAATAAAAATTTATTATTTTATATACACTTATTATTATTATTTTCATATACACATGCAAAGCACGTTCACTTGATTAGTATATTATACATGTATAACAAATATACTATAGCCGCATAACACGATTATACCAATATTATATACATCTACAATTATTTTTATTTTAAGCAGTTTGGTGAGCAACTATTAAATTATATACCCAAAAAAATTCTTTTCAAATAATTAGATGAGAAAAAATGACGATAAAGGTATAAAATGATTATTTGGATAAGATAACTACCAAACTTATCATCTATGACATTATTGCACATGGAAAATTTCTGCTTTTAAAGGAATATGGAAAAAAAAATGTTAGTTTATGTTCTAGATTTTGTCTCTTATCCTAATTCTTTGGATGAATGATCAAAGTTTAACCCCATTAAACAAATTCTATTTGGCCCTACATTTTTTATCATTATATATACAAACAACAACAAATCCAGTGTATTCCCACCTAATGGGATCTGGGGGGTAAGATGTACGCAGTCCATACCTCTACCTCTAAAGAAGTAGAAAAGTTGTTTCCGATAGACCCCCGGCTCAGGCCATTATATATACAAAAATGATATAAAATTATCTAAAGTAACAAAGTATACGAGATGAAATCAGGGAGAATCTTATATCATTAAATCTTTTTTATCCCAAATTTTCTACATAAGATCATGGCTTTTAAAGCCAAAGTTGGATAAGTCCAACTTGAGAGGTGGAACCTTAGTTGACATAAGCCAAACTAGTGAGATGCCATATGGCCTCCATATTGAATACATGTACATCTATAATATTTCAATTTTCCTTAGATGTCCATATAAAGAAAAAAATTATTCTGTATTCTTACTTCCAATGAAGATCCCGATTCAATTGGTTCAGTCTTCACAGTTGTAATATCCCACATTTTTTCTAACTTTAATTTATTTCTAGAATGTTAAGAAATAGCTTTCAAAATGAAGAATATTTATTTAGTGTGAAATTTTTCAGATTTAGACCTCCCATTGTGTGGGAAATTGAATAAGCTTTCCATCAATATCAAATTCGCCCAATTCCGATACTCAATTGAGGAGTTAGAGCATTTTTTAAAATGACAGTGTGCTACCAAGAGACTTGGCACGTCGCGGAGGTGGGTAAAATGATGATTGTCAAATTCCAATGGCCCTCCGCGTTAGCCCCGCATTGCAGAGAAGCCCAAATTCCCAATTGTCCCATTCTAGTAACCCATCACGATGTTGGCGCATCGCGCCAATGATAAAAATGGCAAAATTATAGGGCACCGCAATAGCCCCATGTCATGGAGAAAGCCCAGTTCCCATTAGTTATTTTTCAGTGAGCCACCGCGATAGTGCCGCGTCGCGGTGGCCAGCCAAATTGGAAAAATGTATGTTTTTCAGTTCCGTCCAAAACTTTAAAAAGGCTATTTTGGATAATTCCCAAGGCCCCAATCCATCCAAAACACAAGATTAATCATATTCAAAGCACTTTATGCTCATTATTCATCATTCTCTTCAAAAGCAAAATCCTAGAGCTCTAAAACCTCTTCTCCAAGAAATCAAAATCCTCCATTGATTCTCTAAGAAGCTTAAGATTGAGGATGCCCAAGGCAAGATAATCAAGAATCCATCTCCAAGAACTCAATTAAGAATCAATAATTCAAATTTCTTCATCTAATCATCTATCAAGGTATGTGGGGTTTATGAACAAGGATCTTCTTCCATCTTTGTGACCAAAACCAAGCTTTTACATTAAATTAATATGATTTTGAATGATATTACATGAGTTATGAATTAGGGTTATATCCATTATTGCTATTTGCAAAGTTACGAGTTTTTGAGATATTTTGAATATGAATTGCATGTCTATTTTCATATTTTCATGCCTATTACAGTAATTTATAAATTTTGAGATGAATTATCATTGTTTTTAATATCAAGCATGATTATTATGATGTTTTGACATGAGATTGAAGCATAGATTATTAACCCAAGATTGAATATTATTATTTCAAAAAACATGATGCTTTAAGCATCCTATTATCAGATTATTTATAGATTTTCAGTAAAGCTTTGATCTTTCGATCATCAGATAAGTTTTGGAATCCACTTTTCAAATTATTACAAATTAAAGAATTCAAATCAACTTTATTTATAGATTTCATCAGATAAATGTATAATTGGTTTTAGATAAACCCTTATGCTAGTTTTAAAGTGGATTTTCAACAGAATGAGCATAGCAAACTAAAGGGAGTAGCATTTAGCACCGAACGAGAAGTGTGGATTTAGTCCATCCTACTTCCATAGAACTGCGTAGCCAACATAGGTACAGATTATCAGCTTATTCCCACTTTTATGTGGATGACAGTTTCAAATGTGATAACTTAGCTCATGTCATACTCCCTGGCAAGAGTATGACACCTCTCCCCAACGTGAGGTTTCTTCCTTAGGAGGACGAGACGTTGGACTCCATGTAGCTCGCATGATTTATGTCGGTTAAGAAACCTCCCTTGCTGAATAGTTTTTCCCTAATAGTAAAGCCTAACAGAAAAGATTTACAGAAAAACTTTTAGAAAACTAAGTGGAAAGGCTCACAAAGTTTACTCAAATTATGCTTTACAGAAAGATAACAGTTACAAACTTCAGCTTTTAGATTTTAGATTTTAAAAGTGAGCTCTTTCTATATTTAGACAGTATGATTTATAAACAGAATACGAATATAGATTTTAGAACTAAATGTTATGACTCACTAGATTTATAAAGTATGATTGATTTATTATTCATGATTTCAGTATTTCAGATCTTCCAGCTTATGTGAGTCACTTACATTTAGCATGCATTGTTTTATAAATTATGATGCTGAGATGATGTTTTACTTATGCATTTTATCCCCATATACTCAGTACATCCTCAAAGTACTAATCCAAATATATTTCTATGTGTTATATTGTCTCATAATGTAGGTTCAGGTCCTTAGTACCAACAGCGTGAGTAGTCCGAGCATCTCCATCTACATCCTATAGTTGGTGAGTCCTCATAGTCTAGGGACTTGTTCATTCAAATTTTACTGATTTAGTATTCTTTTCAGTCAGTTCGAGTTAGCTGGGGGTTTGTCCCAGTGACTCTCTAGTTGTTAGTAGTAGAGGCTTGTCAGACTACTAGTTGTGATTCAGCTTATTTAGTATTGATGTTACATACATTATATTCAGATTATTCTTAGTTATTTCATACAGTTTTTGCATTCAGTATGAATTT
>NC_061122.1:9707349-9723757 GCF_002878395.1 Capsicum annuum
CCTTTATATACATATCCGTACTGGTATGGTACCTAATCCAACATATACATATTCATACCGGTATGGTACCCGATCCAACATACACATATCCGTACTGGTGTGGTACCCGATCCAACATACATATATCTGTACCAGCGTGGTACCCGATCCAACATATACATATCCGTACCAGTGTGGTACCCGATTCAACATATACATATTCGTACTGCCATGGTACCCAATCCAACATATACATATCTGTACCGGTGTGGTACCTGATCCACCATAAACAAGTAATATCAATATCAAATTTACACTTCCTCACAACATACAACATGATGCACTAGTTTACAAGTACACTTAAAGTCATGAGACAATTCCATCAAGTAAATTTCAATAATCATTTATACGCGCATCAACAATCCAAACATCAACAAGCCATTCATGACATTAATACAAGGAATTATCATTATCAAACAAACCTCTCATAGGCACATTTCAATAAATCATCATTATCACCAATTTAGCCTCTCATGTGCATCCAATTGATGAAGTGCTTTTATCAATACCAAAACAAGATTATCATAAAATAAATCACAATTTAACACTTAAGCATGCAAGTCACTATTGGAGTATTACTTACTCATTAATTATTAAAATGTCACTATCTCTTTCCACATAATACAATCATCAAAATAATCCAAGTCATCTATCCTTTAGATATTACTATGCTCCTCAGTACTTAATCCTAGCATGGTTCTCTTCACCATATTATTGTCCAACACATACAACTTAATATCATTATAACTTAACTAGGTTCATCACCAGAACAACTAAGAATTATCATGTCCACATCCTTCATTTACAAGAATCTCATTGCAGCACATAGCACATAATATCACAAATATCACATAATTAATCAATAATATAGTTTTCGGAATTAATGTTAAGTTATCGTATCTTTATCCACCTCAAATCCATGCCCACAGTCCGCTGGCCTAGACATGCTTTCTCCCATCAATTCTAAATTATGAAAATATAAAATAATATAATCTTCTACTCATTAAACCTAGCCTACCTGGACGCCAAGCTTTTGGAAGAAACAAGCTGCAATAAAGATGATTTTTCCTTTCCTTCATGCCTTGAAATAATAAATCATCTAAAAATCAAGTAATTATAAGAGTAATTAAATATTTACTCTTCAAACAAATATCTTGGGGATTCAAACCCACTAATTCTACTCTTAATTCAAGGTATATATCATTCCCCAATTTTAATTAATAATTAATTAGCTCTTTCAAGCTTAACCCGTCTCCCAGAATGGAGTTTTTATGCTAAAAGTCTCATCTTTACAGAATTCAAGGTTCCTAACCATCAAAATTCATAATCTAGTTTATGAAATTCATGTTAGGAATCTTTAATTTATAGTTTAGAATCAGTTCTAAGTCATATTAAAAATACCTATGAGTATTTTCAAAAGAATTCCACCATTAAAGGTCTTTTTAAGGATTCTAAGATGTTAAAGAATTAAAAGACGAAGAAAATAATTAAAGAACTTACCTCAACGAAGGAATTTCACCTTGAGATTTGGAAAATCACCTCTCTATGGTTGGGGAATGAAATTTGGAATTTTTAGACCTAAAATACGGCTGAAGCTGATTTAAATATCATCAAAATTTTCGCTACAACGAAATCCCGTTTCAGCCCGGACAGTGCTCACTAAAACAGTCATAACTTTTCACTCTGAATTCGTATTGAGGAACCGTTTGTTGCGTCGGAAAGATGACTCAGAGATCTTTGATTTGGTATGTATTGGGACCCCTAACTTTTTATATTATAGGAGATATGATCATTTGATGTTGGCCCTAATAGAAATCCATATCGAAACTGTATCGGATAGAAAGTTTTATACTTAACTTTGTGTTAGGGATATTGTACGACCTTAATTCATACCTAAAGAACTTTAAAACTAAAGTATTGATATTATTACTCATGAATAATTAAATTCATCGGGATAGTGTCTATCTAGACATATTCGAAGGCTAAAATCTTTGCCAAAAAATTCGAGGTAACATAACAAATAAAATATTTTCTATTTTGGACCCAAGTTAATATTGAAGAATGAATTTTCATGAATTTATTATAAATAATCTAGTAACGACGAAATGGGGCGTTACAGACAATATCCAATTTTTTTTTGAAAAAAAAGAGCGCACAGATTGGTCCTTACTAGAAGCATACAAGGGAAAGACGGACCAAGATGCATTTGATGTTCAGTTTGTTGATGGAATTGTGCAACAATCGAGCGGCACATTGTAAGTATTATTTATTCTTTTACATGATAGCTCACAAGAATCCATAAAATACCTACTGTTTTTGTTTTCCAGGGATTGTGGCTTGTTTGTTGCAGCATATGCTGAATATCTAAGTGATCAACATCAAATACCTTCTTTAGATTTTGGTCCAGAAAAGCATCGTACAAGATACACATCCTTGTTATGGGACTATGGTGTGAACAAGGCATGCAATGGATATGTTAGTGACAATCAGGATCCGCCTAGGCCTAGATGCATATTTATTCCATCTGAGCATATAGAGATGATTGATGTTGAGCCGTAGTTGTCTAGTATTTGTTGTGTGACAAAAGGATATTGGTTTTTTTCTTAGTTGACAAATGGTTGGGGATTTCTGGATATTTCGTGACGTGTTTTATGTATTAAGTTTTCAGTATTTTTGTTTTTAATGTCATTACATTTTATCTTAACAGCTGGTGTGGTATTAGAACTTTTGCTGGACGTTTAATTTACAAAAATGTATCACTAGTTTTGTTTAATAGCCTTAACAATAAATCACGCATCACTAATATGAATCACATTACTTTGACGAATGGTAAATATGAATCATATAACAATATTAAAACTTTTAATACTGAATCAACTGAAAACAACATGTTGAAAATGTATCACCAATTAATTTGTTCAATTTAATTACTAATATGAATCACATAATTTTCTCGAATGGTTAATATGAGTCATATAACAGTATTAGAATTTTTAATATGTATCAACTGAAAACAATATGTTGAAAATATATCAGCAATTAACCTATTGAGTTTAATTAATAAAATGAATCACATATCTTTAACGAACGGTTAATAAAAAGTCATATAAAAGTATTAAAATATTTAATACTGAATCAACTTAAAATAATATTTTGAAAATATATCACCAATTAACCTATTCAGTTTAATTACTAATATGAATCACATAATTTTCTCGAACGGTTAATATGAATCATATAACAGTATTAAATTTTTTAATAAGTATCACTTTATAATTTCATGTAGGAAATGTATCACTAACATTCCTCATGAACTCTAACATAGCTGCTGAATAGAATAGTCCTAATTAATTATTAACAATGATCTTAAAATAAATATTTCTCTCTCCATTGTAAACAGAATATCCCAAGCAATAAATTTTTGAGCAATTAACTCAAATTATTGAATTTAAATCATTGAACAAAGTAAATAAGTTTGAGTAAACTTCAAAAAAAAATGTCACATCTCTATTGAAAAAAAGTTGCAAGTGCGTTTGTTATGGCCTTCATACCTACACTTGCCACAACGATTTAAGGTTGATGAAAAATTTTCACTGCTTTTCTTTTGTCTTCCTTTCTTCGATTTTCCTGGTTGGCGCTTATATTTTGGAGGCAAAACCACATCTTCTAACACCTTCGGTGATACATGACAATCTCGTTCATCGGGCATTGGACACAGTGACATTTCATAAGTCTTCACAAGTGTCTTCTTCTTGTAGTAATTAGAACAGTATGACTTCATTTTCTTTACATGTTTTCTTTTTAAAATAGAAATAGTGTGCACGCATGGTATCTCATCAAACTGAAATCTACCGTTGTTGCATGTTCTATTATCCAACCAAACAATGTATTTTCTTCCTTTTTCATACACACTGTATATGTAGTTAGTTGATTCCCTAATCTGAAAATATTATTTCATAAAGAGTTATGTTAATCAACATATTATATGAATCGTAAATATTACAGATAATTAAATATAAAGAACTAGATTTCAAGTGGAGGCATATTTTTGCAGATGTATCAAAGTGATACATATGAGTTCCAGATGTATCACTATGATACATCTGTTATCAGATAGTTGAAAAAGTTTGCAAATCAACTTACATAAGTATAATAAATATTAAATAACTTACCATCATACACAATGACTTTGCCTCATTCAATTGCAGAATTTGTTGAAACCTACCTCCCAATGAGTTTTTAGCTAGAAAGGTAGACCGGTCTCTATTTTTGCGGTTCGGCGCACCAAATATGATTCTAACCTATTCAATAAAATCTAAAATTGGCAGTTCACATGCCTCAACAAGATGAGAGTTAATACATTCTGCAATGTTGGAAGTCATTATCCTTCCCTATTTGTTGGAGCATAGCTCATGACCACTTTTCAAATCCAGCGTTTTCCAGATATACCTTTACTCTATTGTCAATCTTTCCCACTTTACACATAAGCTCATCAAAATCATCCAACTTTTACAATTTAGCCATGGCAAAAAACTCGTCGGCCAGCTTGTCCTTGCTCTTTCTATAATTCGTGCAGACATTATTCTAAAGATGCCAAATACATGCAAAATGTGATATACAAGGATAAACCACACTAACCACCTTGATTATGCTTTCATGTCTATCAGAGACATCATATATATTATCGCGCTCACCAAAAGCACACTTAAATTTCTAGAAAAACCACGTCCAGGATAAATCATTCTAAGAATCTACAACCCCATACGCAAGCGGCAATATATGGCCTGATACATAACACCATCTATTTATTATGTAAAATTTATGTAACAATTACCAACATCTGTAAGAAAAATATAAAAGAATCACTACGTGAAATACCTGCTACATCAAGTGTGCTAGCTGAAATGAATGTTTCCTTATATGGTCCACTCATGTGACTATCGTCTACTACCACAACAGGCCTACAATACCCAAATCTCCTAATAAAAGGATGTAGTGCTACGAATAGATACATGAATCAATTTTCCAAAGGAATACGTAGGTAGGCATTTTATTATATCCATTGGCTGGTCACCCTCTCAATATCTTTAAATCACGTTCTTTAGCACGCCACACCTTCATGTAATCTATGTCCAAACCAAGTTCCCTTGTAATATCCTTAATAATATCACTTAGGGTGATTATTCTTTTGTGGTTCACCAACTTTGGAGCTGTTATTCCTGATACAAAAGCAATTGTTGCATGCTGCTACTCAAAAACTCTATCCGTTATTGAACAGATGTGTTCATCGTTGAACGTACGTACAATGAATGTATCAGTACCAAGCTTATAGGACGCCTTGAATAACCAACTACATTCCAGAGAGTTGCCCAGCAAGACATAACTGAAACAAACGCAAAAAATATATCACCAATATAAAGTTACGTTAATCGATATTTATACAAATCACCAAATACCATATGAATCACCAGTTAAATCAGAATTTGAGCCATTTAACATATAAATAACCAATTATATGCATCTCTAATATGAATCGCCATTTATATGAAACACCATTTATATGCATCACCAATAGGAATCACCAGTTATATAAAACGCCAGTTATATTCATTACATATATGAATCACCAGTTATATGAATCATCATTTATATGAAACACCATTTATATGCATCACCATTTATATGAAACGCCAGTTATATGAATTAGCAGTTATATGAAATACTATTTATATGTATCACCAATATGAATCACCAGTTACATGAACCAGTTATTTGAATCACCAATTATATGAAACACCTGTTATATGCATTACCAATATGAATCACTAGTTATATGAATCACCGGATATATGAATCACCAATTAATCACCAGTTTCGTTAGCATATGAATCCTCAAATGGATTGAATCACGAGTTAATCACCAATTATATGAATCATCAATTAACTATTATGCAAATGTATCAATACAAATTCCTAATGTATCAAATCACAAAATAAAGCAGAAATTGTCGTTGAAAAATTAAAATCAAACCTCTGTTTGTTAGATCTCTCAGCTTTGAAATTGAACCTATGCTTGATTGCATAGTTACACATTACTGAGACAAGTGTAGCTTTGTTTTTATGCTTTTGTTTCACCTTTACAACACTGTTATAGCAATCACTTATCAGTTATTCACCACCCATATTCACAACTGGTAGGGATTCAACGTTACCAATTACAGCTACTACAAGTTCAGACGGCTTAACAAAATCATAGCACTCAATTGTCATATCATCGCGTCAAAATCATCACCGTCAATTATGATGTCACCTGTCATAATACACAGTGGATACTTCCTGAATATAGTTTCAACTTTCAAAATCTAAAAAAAGGTTTCACAGCAATATTATTATGAATCTCCAACGCTGATGAATTTTCTTGAACAACGTATTTGGCATGAATTCTTTTCGAAGATACAACAATTTTCAATTGAATTGATATGGAGTCCATTAAATTATGGTACGATGCTTTTTCATGAATTACAATACTGTCGACCCGATAGTTATCATACCTTGTTCCTGAAACCCATTTCTCGGAATGACGCAACAACACCATCACAAGTTCCATTGTAGATCATCAGAAATTTTAGAATGAAGATCGATTTTTCCCAAAATTTGAAAAATTTAATCTTGTAATCTAGTATGCTTAAAAAATATTGGTTTGCTTGAATTTTGAGCCATTGTTGAATGTAATTGCGTTTTTAACTCTTGTAACAGCTTTGCCGTGGTTTGCATTGTTGAAATCAAAGAAAAACTGTTACTTCCTTCAATATAGAACTGATCTATTTCATATGTATCACTTTTTCATATGTATCACCATTTCAAAAATCCAAGATAAGATGTAATTATTAAAATAATTGGGATTTTATGTAATATCACTTAAAGATTCAGCGATTTATGTAAGTTACCCTTACTTTATCCGACAGGTCTTGGAATGTCCATAAGCCCAAACTGTTGGGTAAATGCGAAATAACAACAAAATTATTTTTGAAAAATAATAGAAAATAAATGAAAATAATGACACCAAGTATTTTACGTGAAAACCCTTTTTAAATAAGAAAAAATCACAAACCAAGAGGAGCAACTGATATTAGTATAGTAAGAAATTTTACACCGTAGTTACATGTACAATACTCAAAGTGACTACGACACACTCAAAATAAATAAACCTCTTTTGACTCCCACCTTACTAAAATATTGCTCACTCTAATTTTTCCTTCACAGTCCATGGAGATATTATTTTTTCTTTATTCGGTGTGTTGAACCAATGAGCTGAAGATCTCCTTTTATAGGAAAAAAATGTCCATGTATATGTCATCAGTGACATCAAAAGGTCATGAAAATCAAACCTTTTCTTGACTTTTGACTTTTGACTTTTACCAAGCCATAAATGTAAGCTTTGACAATTTAGGATACGGGCATGCAGTAAATGTAGACGTTGTGTTTCCTGCATTATGAAGGATGGGGCTGGACCCCACAAATCTCCCCCTCTAGTCGTATGCATCTGAAGAAGGTATCTCCGTCTTCTTATAGAGAGCTCATGCTGACAAGTTCTTTGCAAAATTCAAACTTGTCTTATGGCACCACCTTTGTCAGCATATCTGAGGGATTTTCACTCATGTGAATCTTTTTAACATGAAATGATTCATTCACCACTGTTTCACAAATCTAATGGTACCTCACATCAATGTGTTTTTTTCTTGCATGGTACATGGAGTTCTTGCTCAAGTCTATCACACTTTGACTATCACAATAGACAACGTACTCTATTTGGTGTAATCCAAGTCCTTGAAGGAATCGCTTGAGCCATATCATTTCCTTGCCAGCTTCAGTAGCTGCAATATACCCAGTTTTAATTGCAGATAGTGTGACACACTTCTGCAACTTCGACTACCATAATATAGCTCCCCCTGAAAATGTAAACAAAAATTTAGTAGTAGATTTTCTGTTATCAAGGTCATTTTCCATATCAGCATCTGTATAGCCTCTCAAGATTGGATCAGATCCCAGAACACAAACAATCAACTGAGGTTCCTTTTAGGTACCTCAGTATCCATTTGACTATTTCACAGTGCTCCTTTCGTAGATTTTAAAGAATCCTGCTGACAATACCAACTGCATGAATAATATCAGGTTTGTACACACCATTGCATACATTAAACTTCTGACAATGGAGGAAATGAAACTTTAACAATACTTTTTTTTTTCTCCTTCATTGTAGGACATATTTTCCTGCTCAATTTCATATAACCAGTGAGAGGTATGCTAACAACCTTTGTATTCTTCATGTTGAAGCGATCTAGTACACGTTCAATGTAATTCTCTTGTGACAAGTAGGGTTTCCTTTCATCTTTAAGAAGATTAATCCTCATGCCCAAAATTTGCTTAGCATGACCCAAGTCTTTCATAGAAAAAGATTTGCATAACTGTTTCTTCAACTTGTTAATTCTAGAAGCATTCTTGACCACAATCAATATATCATCCACATAGAGCAAGAAGATGATAAAATCGTCATCAGAAAAACTTCGTGCAAATACACAATGATCTGAAAAAATCTTCTTGTAGCCTGGCTCCCCCATGATTGATTTAAACTTTTTATACCACTGTCTAGAAGCTTTCTTGAAGCCATAGAGACTCTTTTTAAGTTTGCACACATAGTTTTCTTTACCTTTCACCTTGAAGCCTTCAGACTGTTCTATATAAATCTCCACTTTGAGGTCACCATGAAAAAAAACCATTTTCACATCCATCTACTCAATCCCTACATCAAGACTAGTAGCCAGACCAAGAACTATACGAATAGAGGTCATTTTGACAACATGATAAAATATCTCATCTAAGTCAATACCCTTCCTTTGACCAAATCCTTTGAAAACCAATCTGTCCTTGTATCTGGGCTTTAAGCCATGCTCTTCAAATTTTACTTTGAACATCCGTTTATTCTTCAAAGGTCTTATGCCCTTTACCAACTCATAAGTGTGGTTTTCAAGAAGAGATTTCATCTCATCTTACATGGCTTCAGTCCATTAATCCTTATGTTCATCTTCCATGGCCTCCTCATAACATTCAGGTTCTCCCCCGTTAGTGAGCAACACATACTCATTAGGAGAATAATGAGAAGAAGGAATACGTTGTCTTGTAGACCTTACAAGTAGAGCATTTGACTCGTCCACAACTTCTTAAATTGGATCATCAACAACACCGTTGTCATTATCAACAACAACATACTGATTTGAAACATGGTTCTTGGAGTCACCATGATTATCTAGCCTGCCAATATCATACAAACTTGTAGGAGGACATTGATCAAGATTAAACACACCATCAGAACTTGAAGATTCTAGCCTATCCGCTTTATCAATATCTTCAATTTTTTGATTCTGCACGAATATAATATCACGATTTCTTACAAGCTTCTTCTCAACTCAATCATATATCCTATAACCGAGTTCATCAAGGCCATAACCAATGAAGATGCACTTCTTTGTCTTAACATCTAACTTTGACCTCTTATCTTTGGGCACATGTACAAAAGCTCTATAACCAAATACTCTCAAATGGTCATTGGATACATCTTTTCCATACAAAACTTTATTTAGTACATCACTTTAAAAAGCAACAGCAGGAGATAGGTTAATCACATGTGCAACGGTCAACAAAGTCTCATCCAAAAAGTAGTTTGACAACTTTACTTCAGAAAGCAAACATCTGACTCTTTCCATCAAGGTCCTGTTCATTCTTTCCACCAAACTATTAAGCTGGGGAGTCTTAGGAGGAGTCTTCTAATGTCTGATACCTTGTTGCTTGCAGTATTTGTCAAATGGCACACAATATTCACCACCGTTATCAATACGAATACACTTCAGCTTTCTTCCTGTTTCTCTTTCAAAGAAAAGCTGAAACTACTTAAAGGCACCCAACATTTTATCTTTAATCTTCAAGATATATACCCAAAGTTTCCTTAAGCAATCATCAATAAAAGTGACATAGTAGAGTGCACCATCCAAAGTCCTTGTCTTCGTTGGACCATATAAATTTAAATGAACCAGCTCAAGCAACTCTATATTTCTTGAAGGAGATGAGATTTGAAAAAAACTCTATTTTGTTTTCTAGCCAAACAGTGCTCACATTTTGCTAATTTTGTACTTTCAAAATTTAATAGTAATTTCTTCTTGCTAGAACATTAAATCCTTTCTCTCTAATGTGGCTAAGCCTCATATGCCATAATGTTGACGAGCTAGCGTTTTCAACTGCATTCACCATGTTAGCACAAGTAGAAGTCGTAGTCCAAGATAGACCACGATGTTTTTATCCACGAGCCACAACCAAAGAACCTTTAATGTGTTTTAATTTTCCACCACCATTGGTACTAACATATCCCCCATCATCCAGAATGCCAACAGAAATCAAGTGTAAGTGAACATCGGGTACATTGTTTAAAACTAGTTTAGATCCAGTACTAGTTTTCAAACAAATTTTACCAATACCAACCACCTTATAAACAGTCTCATTGATCATACTCAAGGTTCTAAAGTCACCAGGAGTATAAGATGAGAAAACATCCTTCCTTGATGTCACAAGAGATGCGGCACTAGAATCCATAACTCAACTTGACTCATCATAAACAATATTAATTATATTTGCATTAAGGACAGTAACAAGATCTTCAGTAGTGACAATGGCTACCAATTTTCATTGTCGTCTTCTTTTTTTTCCTCCTTGTCTCTGTTCTCCTTCTTCAACTGTCGAAAAAAATTTCCTTGTGTGTTCTTTTAACCCACAATGATAACACCCAATATATTTAAATTTTCCTTTGGATTTGCTTTTGTGTTCTTTTAACCCACAATGATAACACCCAATATATTTAAATTTGCCTTTGGATTTGCTTCTATAGTGTTCTCTATTTTGAGAACCACGATTCCTATTTCTCTCCCTAGAGCTAGTCTCCAATCAGATGGAGAGGAACCTTGCAACTTTTGTCTCATCTCTTCATTAATAATCCTGCTCTTGGAAAAATCCATAGAGATCACGTCATCGGGAGCAAAATTTGACAATAAAGTTCTAAATTTTTCCCAAGAGTTTGGTAAGGAACAAGTAGAAGCAAGCCTTGAATTTCTTCATCAAACTTAATACCCATAACAAATAACTGATTGTTTTATCAAGAACATCGTAGAACCATCATGGTATTTTAACCCAATATTTGTTTTATCAAGAGCATCTTATTATTTCTAGTATTTCGAGCATACAAACTTTCAAGATGCTTCTATAGGGAGCGAGCATGTGTCTCCCCAGAAATATGGTTCAACACATTATTTTCAACCTACTATCTTATTATTTCACATTTCTATTCCCAATTAAGGTAAACTTCGGCATCCCATTCTCCTTTAAAGATAGATAGAGTAGGAAGACATTGACCCCTACTATACTCTCTATTCATACTTTGGTTCCACTCATTTGGGCACTAGAACAAGAAGCTTGAGATGTCACACCCTTTGACTTCGGAGATGCATACTTTTTTCTATTCACGGGATAACCTCCACTATATCTAGTATAACCATTCACACCACTTCGACTTTGATAAGAAGTACTAAAAGATGAGGAACATGAATCTCTATAATCCTTACTTATATTCTCACCATTATCCATATTAGATTTGTAAATGAGTGAGTTATACCTTACATTACCTCTAGGATCGGAGTGGGAAGTGTAATACTCCTCACATGCCCCATCTTTCTCATAAGAACCATTACAAGGCTCTTCATTATCTCCATACTCACTATAAGAACTAGGAGCATAATTCATCTCACATTCTCCTTCGAAATAGTAGCCCTCATTTTCATTCAACTCTTGATCATGGCTATATTCATAGCTCCATAATCTCCATCTTCTTCATAGCCATAACTATTTTCAGCACAATCATTGTCTCCTATGTCGTAGTCACAATTGTCCGAGGCTACCGAAGACATGCTTCCTTATATTATCTCGTACCTACAAAATAAACAAACAAGATTAGTAGTAAAGCTTCTCACAAACAATCGTATGAACTCACCTTTGTGATCCTCACAATTAGAGCAGTGAATGTTGAAAGTTTCTTATACTTCGATGGACAATAAGGTGTCAATTTCTACTTTGCGGTCGGAGTGGATTCTTGTTTGAGCGACTCAAATAAATAAATCTACTTATCGGACTTGAAATAAAAAGTTACAATGAATTAAAACTAGAAAAGAACATAAAGAAATAGGACAAAGAAAGAATTCGGATCCAAGAACTAATCGATCAACATAGTAGATGAATTACTAGTTGATGAGTAGTTTAAGAATCAAAAGAAGAGATTTAGAATCAATAAACTGAAACTATGGAGTCAAACCTTGAGAAATGGAGTAATTAGAAGTGTTGAGATGTGTTTAGAACTTGAATTGATGTTGGAGAAGTGTTGAAATGCATTTTGGGTGTGTTTGTGGCAGCCTTACGTTCAATAGAGGGTGATTTGCGTTGGGGGCTGTGTTGTGACCTCCGCACCTTGGATGCAGGAGAGGCTGTCCTTACTCTTTTTAGGTGCTGCTAGGGTGTGGCCACATCTTGGGCACAGGTTGGGCGCAGATGGGGAGAAAGTGGCTCGCCCCTCCCTTTGTGTTTGGCCTAAATTGCCATTCTAATGGTCCCCCTTTGTACTTTCTTGTAAAATGTCCTTTAGGTACTTGTACAAACACTTTTGTAGACATATTTATTCACTTTTGAGGATCAAATAACAACCTTTTAAAGAAATTTCCCTTGAAGATGTGAATTTCTCCAAGAACACTTAAGAATACCAACAACTTCAAAATGTTCTAACTCTTTAACCGTTGATTGGAATGCGACGAAATTTTGAACCAAGGCTAATTTCAACCTTCTAAACACATTACAATCATCAATTTTCTCAAATTCTTCACCAAAATCTTCAGATTTTACAATCAACTTCAAAATCTTTAATCCAAGCTTCCAACAAGGATAGAACACTCAAATAGGCTCCAATTTGGCTCAAATTTGATTTATAGACTCGTATAGTGTTAGAGAACATAAATCAAACACTAGAAACACAGGAAAACACAAAAATTAAAAACTCAAAATTTGACCTAATAACAAAAACGTGAATAGTAATCTTTTTTTGGGATTTTCGATTTTTGACACTTCTTTTTTGTTGATTTTCAAGGTAACAAATCTAAGACTAGAATTGTGGGAATGATCTTAAGCTCGGCTCTGATACCAAATGATATGAATCGAACCACTAGGACTCGAATCGAAGCCACGAAAATTAAAGATAGATAAAACAATGAGGATAGAAAGATAGACATGAAATTGATACCGAAAGGGCAATCGAAGGATTTATCAAATCCTAAAACATCCCTTAGTGGATATCAATAGGCACCTAACTCTTACGGTGAACGCAAAGGGGATTAGATCTCCCTTACAACCAAAGTTTCTAAACAAGGTTCGACAACTATTTTTTCAAGCACTCAACCATTCCCATGGAGTTCTCATGAATACATCATGTAAAAATCATCATCCAAAAACTAATGAAATAAGCCTAGCTACGAAGCATTTATAGGTTGGCTATATATTACATAATTAGGTCCAAAAGTAACCCAAATGTAATAAAAGGTCCACTAGGGGCTGTTTTGACCCGCTCTTGAAATGCTAGAGTGGATCTAAAGCTGATCCAAAATGCCTTGTATGCATGACTCATCCAAGGAGCTTTCGAACCCCGTTTTTCCCTCCTTCGACCTTGCCAAATTCCTTTGACCCTCCTTAATGGTAATCTTCCTCCATGTGGTATCTGTTAAAAGAACTAAGGAGTCATCAAGCACCTCTAGCATCATACGTATCACATCTAAAGGTTTGAAGGCAATTTGACTTGTATCACCTGGCACTTGATGCCGAAGTACATTTGAATGCGATGTGTCTAGCAGACACCATAAAAAATGACAGTTAGGCATCAAATCAAGACCATACCAAGGCCATGATATTTCTCCGTCATCATCTTGACGAAGGTTTGAAAATGGAATACCTCACTATCAAGAATCCCTTTATATTGTGGAATAATTTAAAAGAAATATACGACCACCAGAAGATGGGCGTCCTTCCATAGGCACATTATGAATGGACCCATTTGAGGTTACACGATTTTAAAAATTTAACTGCATATAATTCTTTCATGTTTAGAATTAAATTGTTGTTGAATTTATGTAAAAAAGATATCACAGATCACGATATGTTAGAGAAAATATTCTCTACCTTTTCCGCCTTGAGTATGCTCCTGCAGCAGCAGTACAGAGAAATGAGATTCAAAAAGTATTCAAAATTTATTTCTCATCTTCTTGTTTCCGAACAACATAATGATATTTTCATGAAAAATTATAAAAGTCAACCTCCTGGTTATGCTCCATTCCTTGAAAAGAATGTTGCACATTTTCACCAAATTAAGCATGAAAGAAGCTCTGGCCCCATTGTCATGGTCGTGGCCGCGGTCATGGTCATGGTCAAGGAAGATATTTTAGTCAGGGTGATCACCTTGCACTAAACAATGACCGTTAATACCAGTAGTGTAAAAAGAAGGGTGAAGCTACTGAAGTAGTGCCAAGGACGAATTCTGAAAATAAATGTTATTGATGTGGAATAAAGAGGCACTGGTTGTATATCCGTCGTACGCCAAAGCATCTCATAAAGCTCTATCAGGCGTCGTTTAAGAAAATGGATAATGACGTAGAGGCAAACTTTATCTCTGAAGATAATGTTGAGCCCATGGATTTAGATATCTCAGATTTTTTTACAATTCCTGAAGGACATGTTAATCATCCTGTATATGATGTATATGAAATTGTCTGATTGTTTTACTTTTCTGTTAAGTTGTATTAGTTTACATTTCTGTTAGTAATATCTCACTAGTCTTGCAAATAAATAAAGTTTGTGTAATACGTTATGTGCTAGTAATGCTATAATGCTTACTTTGTTTATATTTTCATCTTGAAGAATATATGAATAATCTTGAAGTAGAAAATTGAATATTTACTCCTGAAGTAGTAAATTTGAAATTTAAGATATGTTCGAGAAAATTCTCTGCAACTATATGTATATCTCGATTTTCTTCTGAAGCAGCAAAATATTGAAAGAAGTCCTAAGGTATCATAGATTGATATTCTTAAGGCACATTGTAATAATTATATTTCATTCTCAAAGAATGAAACTTTTGATAAATTGTTAATTATATTTCATTCGCAAGAAATGAAATTTTTTTACAACTACAAATCCATTCCCTGATGTGAAGGCGATAGGAGTAATATTTAGTAAGGTATATAAATGTGCACTTGACTGTAAAAATCACATTCAGAAGGGGTAGAAAGGATTATTCTAAAATTTACTCTGAAGTAGTAAGTCTGAAATTTATCTTGAATCTACTTCTGAAATAATAAAACCTTGAAATTTAATCCTCAAGTAGTAAATCTGATATTTACTTGTGAAGTAGTAAATCTTATATATACTCCCAGAGTAGTAAGATTGTGCAATAGTAAAATCTTGTAAACTACTCTCGAAGTAGCAAACCTTTTACTCTAGTAAATAACTCATGCCTTGATAAATTTGAAGTTTACTAGATTAAATAATTTTATTTGTTGCGTGAATGATTTTGTCATCCTGAAGATGAGCATATTGAGTTTTAGACATATAATAAAGAACTAGAAGATTCTTCAAGAACTATTACTTGTTCTCATGATAAGTTAATTGAACCAGGTAATGTTGGGACTGAATTCAATAAATTCTGAAAAACGTAAAAGGTGAATAAGGGCCCATTCACCCATTATTTGATATGATGCATTCATAAGATATTCACATGTACGTTTATTGTCAACCTAGATTTTGACATTCATAAAGTTGCCTTCTCAATTAAATTGAGTCAAGAGCATAATTTTCAGATGATATAGTCAAGACAATTGATCTTGATAATGCTGGTTATATTCAAGTTGGTTTAGCATTGAATGACTCATATAAATAGCTAAACCATTGCTTATGAGGACAAAGATGAAAAGTATTGGTCTGAAATATACATTGCATGCAATAACACTTGTATGCATTAGACCAATAAATCATGATCAATTCTTCCCTCTCAATTGGTTAAAGGTCAGGAACCATATATTTTTTCATCTAATAGCTTTTTGGTGTACGGTATATAATTAACAGATATACCATGATTCACAAAGATGGACTCTCCAAAGTAGATTGAAGTATATGTTAGTTTTCCTAACATAAGAGAAAAATGATAAGAAGCTATGAAATATGTTGTGAATTATCATTAGTACGA
>NC_061122.1:9726757-9730809 GCF_002878395.1 Capsicum annuum
TCACGAAATCATGAACTAAGGTATGCATAGTATTCATTCATGGACTCTTTTAATCCACGAAGCCCAAGAATCTCTTTTCTAAAGTAAATATTTTAGATTTTCTTTATGAACTTCATGTTGGGTTTATTTTGTTTATATTGAGAATGATCAATTGAATTCAAATCCATGTTGGGTGATTACTGTTATGTGGAATTGATTTGTATAGATGTATATTCATGTGAACCTATGATTAAACCCTAGGATGATGAAATTAGATGTTGAATCATGATGTTTAATTGTTGAATAATTGTGTCTACATATATTATGCCTATCATGTGTTTGATTAAATGCCGATATGATGGAAAAGTGCCCAACTAGCATGATATTATAAAATCCCCGTGTTTGTACAAGTTTATGCATATCACATGTTTGATGAAGTGCTTCAATATATGAATTATGAATTGTGTTGTTGGTCATGTGTTCATGTAAGTCATGCTATGTCAGTTTCTTTCCATCGAGTCCTGGGCGTACTTGTACCCAACAACTTAGCTGTGTGCCTAGAGCAATGCCATATTTTCACGATACTCTCAGTCAAGCTATGATCCATAGAACTCAGTCAATCATGTGACTCAGGAAAACCCAAAAATCTCAGAAATCTTAGTAATCTCAGTACTCAATAATCTCAATAACCTCAGTATTCCCAGTCAATCTCAGTAACTTTAGTATTATCCGTCAGTCCTTAAAAATTAGTATATTCTATCAGTCAACAAAACTTAGTAAATTTAGTTTAGTTTAGCTCTGCTAAACAATACCATTGGTATGAGTTCAGTTCAGTTAATCAGTTCAGTGTCTATTCAGTTGGGAGTAGGAGTTAGCACCGAGTGAACCCAAGGATGGGAACTCACATGTTATATGAGGGTGTGATTCTTAGAAGCAATCCTTGTATTCCAGAACTATGTAGCCAGCGTAGGTTGAGACATCATAGCCTGCTATATAAGGGTAGATGAGGTGGCTTAACCTATTATATGAGAGTTCCCACCATTCTCAATAGAGTAACCTGCTAGTTGAGGGTTACTCACATGTTGTCTTTACCAGTGGCGCGGTATTGACACCCTTCCAATCAGGGCATAGATTGGACCCCAGTTCAGCTATAATGCATCATTTAGGGCATGTCGGTTAGATAACTACTTCCCACAATTTTATGTTACAAAATCAGGACTGTCAGACACAATAATTCAGTCTCAGTAATAGAACTTAGTTCAGTTCTATAGAAATTCAGGACTGTCAGATACAATTAACTCAGTACAGTGTGGAACTAAGCTAGTTCCATCAGTATCAGGACTATCAGATACAGTCACTCATGTTATCAGTACTCAGACTCAGTAATCATTCTAATACAAACTTAGTTAATAATATATTAATTATACAAAACTCATGTTATCAGTATTCAGAATCAGGACTGTTAGATTCAGTCAATTAGACCAGTTCTTTATAATCAGAACTATCAGAAACAGTTTTTCCTGTATTAGTGATACAACATCAGTCTCTCAGCATTCAGTAGATTCAGTCATTCATATTCAGTATCCCAGTATCAGTACCCAGATATCAGTAAACCCATGTTATCAGAATTTATGAGTCAGCATTATCACGATCTCAGTAACAATTACGTATGCATACATGTATTCTCACGTTCATGTTAGTCAGTCAGTTAGTATTATTTATGCATATGAACCTATTGCATTCAGCCTACCTCACTTGCATATCAATACATTCAAAGTACTGACGCATTTGCGCTATGGTGTCTTATACCATAGGTTTAGAAGTATAAGCTCCAGAGAACCAGTAGCATCCCAGTTCAGCGATTAGAGTTAGCAGTGAGTCCTCATCCTTCGAGGACATGATGATCATATTACTATTTTAGTTTTCAGTTTATTTCAGTAGTCGGAGTTAGTTGGGGATATGTCCCATCAACTCCTTATTCAGACAATTCAGAGGCTTTCAGACTATAGCCTGTTAGATAGTTATTTTAGATTTGCTTTGGTATTATTATACCATTTTCAGACATTGTTTATCAGATGTTCATTCAGTTTTGAACCTTATGGCCATTCCATTCACATTTTTGCATATTTACAGTATATTTTTTAGTGCTCAGTTACAGATATCAGTCATGGATTAGCTTATGGTCCTTTGGGGTTATGAGAACTGTGTGACATTCTGGGTACCAGATTTGGGGCGTTACAGTAGTCTTGAGCACCGTGTGACGTCTCGGGATCATATTTTAGGGTGTTACAGCAGTCCAATCTTATGTACCATCTTCTCAAGAGTTGAAGTTGGTAAAGATTTAGTGAATAAATCTGTTGGATTATCACTAGAATGGATTTGTTGTATATCAATATCGCCATTCTTCTAGAGATCGCGTGTAAAGAATAACTTCGATGAAATATGCTTCATTCTATCTCTTTTTATAAAGCCACCCTTTAATTGAGCTATGCATACTACATTGTCTTTGAATATGACTGTGGGTACCTTTGATATCAAACTTCAGGACATATCTCCCTTTGATGGAACTTGTTGTTGATCTCAGTCATATGCATTCTCTACTTTCCTTATGAATAGCTATTATCTCAGCATGGTTTGAAAAAGTAGCAACAATAAATTGCTTTGTAGATCGCCATGATACAATAATACCTCCGTATGTAAACACATAGCCTATTTGAGATCATGGTTTATGTGGGTCAGATAAATAACCTATATCTGCATGATCAACAAAATCTAAACTAGCTTTGTTAGTATAAAATATACCCATATAAATCGTCCCGTTTAGGTATCTCAATATATGCTTAACTCCATTCCAGTGTCTTCGCATAGGGAAAGAACTTTACCTTGCTAGCAAATTAACAGAAAATGTTATATTCGGCCTCATAGCGTTGGTAAGATACATAAGTGCACCAGTAGCATTGAGATTTGGTACTTCAGGATCAAAGATCTCTTTACCCTCTTCTAGAGGTCAGAACAGATCTTTACTGACCTTAAGTGATCGAACAACTAATGGAGTATTTAATAAATGTGCTTTATCTGTGTAAAATTATTTCAAGAGATTCTCAGTATAGGAAAATTGATGGATAAAGATCCCATCTGCCAGATCAAGACAAAGCTTTGTCTTTCCAAGATCTTTCATTTTGAATTCTTTCTTTAGATATTCAATTGCCTTTTGGACCTCTTCTGGAGTTCCAATGAGATTTATATCATCCACATAAACATCGAGAATAACAAACCCTGATGCTATTTGCTTAGTAAAAATACAAGGACAAATGACATCATTTATGTAACCTCCATTTATCAAGTACTTACTAAGGTGATTATACCTCATACATCTGATTGTTTTAAATTGTATAACAATTTTTATAATCTGATTGAATATAATTCTCAAGACTTTAAAGTATATGCTTCAGGCATTTTTAATCCTTTTGGGATTATCATCTAAATTTCATTATCAAGTGAACCATTCAATATTAAATACATGACATCTTCTAGTGTTAGCCCTGCTGGCCAAATAAATCTTATGCTTACCAAGAAGCATACTCCACTTGATAATTATTTCTACGCCAGCATGCGTAAATGAACGTAGAATTCAGATCCTCATAATATTATACAATATTGCATGCTATTGTACTAAAGATATCATCAATAAGATATCATTTGTATCGTTCATATTACGACATAATTTGTTGAGATCTCATCACTTCATTATTTTCACGTACCTCTTCAAGAACATATTGCCTCTTTATTAGGATATCATTATGTCATCGCTCTTCAAGAGCATATTGCCTCTTTATTATGATCATTTGCTCCATTTTCTTTTCAAGGATTGTTTTATTTGAAACTGATTGATCTACCATGCTTCATGCATGCTATAGACTTTGTCTTTCAGGACACATAGTAGGAGCATCAATTGTTAAATATGAAATCAATTTTGGGTTAGAAAATGTTTCTGGCATTTGACTTGAATTATCTTTTAAATGAGGATCGTACTAATGATAATTCACAACATATTTCATAGCTTCTTATCATTT
>NC_061122.1:9733809-9766951 GCF_002878395.1 Capsicum annuum
GTGTTTTAATCGTAGCTTACCAGAATAGCTAGTTATCATTCTTTAATATTATATAAGAGCATTTGGTTGTTAACCCGAGAGTTTAGTGTGGTTTGTTCCTGTGAATATGAGTAATGAAAAAGATAAAGAGAATAAAGAGAAATAGTGTTATATTAGCATTGGATTGCGGTTGATAGTGTAAATTAATGAGGCTAGAGTATTGTCACGACCCAGACTAACGGACCATGTGGGAACCTATGCTATTCTAAGTAGCTAGGAGAACACTTACTACCCAACTAAAACAATATGCAGAAGACTTCTGTTTTTAAGGGAACACTGAATTAAATATAATAATATAAATTAAATATTAATAAATAAATTTTTTCAAGAACTTCTTACAAGGGTCCTTCACTATCCCAAGACTTGGTCAGACATGTACAAGAGTTATCTACTACAGATAGACTAACAGTAAAATAAATAATACAAAGACTCTAACACCTGTCAGGAAGAAAGTGCAGAAGTTAGTGCTGAATATCGGCATCCATCTAATAACTGCAAACTAACCTGCATCCAGTCTACACTCCAAGAAGGAATATAGAAGATTAGGGTCAGTACAACCACACGTACTGGTAGGTAACATCGGTCGATCATGTTAGTTCATATAATCATACAATAGAATTAAGGAAAATAAATCATGACATCTTGAATGGAATATAATTCAACTAAGATTGTAATAACATTATTACTTTACCTATATAACTTACATCATCCAACTTCATCAAAATCATATTCACTACTAACATACTCTATCCTCATTAATTCACACAATCAACCGCAATTCAATGCTAATACATCGCTATTTTCTTTATTCACCTTATCTTTTTCATTACTCATATTCACAGGAACAAACCCGTAATCATAGACAACCCACACTAATCTCTCGGGCTAACAACCAAATGCTCTCTTATAATATTAAAGAATGATAACTATCCATTTTGGTAAGCTATGATTAAAACACGTATAAATAAAATAAGTCAACCAACATATCAGTAAGTACAAAGTTTCACTTTTTCAAATACATATCACACAATCAAATACTTAATGAATCAACAATACAATAATAACAGATCAAACAGTGCTCACAAACAAGCCACATAACCATTAAGAGTATCAATCATATTGTAAAGATCCATAGACTCAACACAATTATGTACACACATGCTATGGGACTTATTTTTGCCCAAATAGTCATGACCTGCAGGGAATAATCTATGTTCATGTACCGTACCAGCGTGGTACCCGATCCAACATATACATATCCGTACTGGCGTGGTACCCGATCTACCATATATAAATCCGTACAAGCGTGGTACCTGATCCAACATATATATATCCGTACCGACGTGGTACCCGGTCCAACATATACATATCCGTATCGGTGTGGTACCCGATCCAACATAAACAAGTAATATCAATATCAAATTTACACTACCTCAAGTATACAATACGATGTATAAAGTTTACAAGTACACTTTAATTCATAAGACAATTCCCATCAAGTAAAATTTTCAATAATCATTTATACACGCATCAACAATCCAAACATCAATAATTTCAAGCATGTCCGAATACCAATCAACAAGCCACTTATAGCATTTCTGTAAGGATTTATCGTTATCAAACAAGCCACTCACAGGCACAATTCAATAAACAAACATTATCACCAATTTAGTCTCTCATGGGCATCCAATAGATATAGTATTTTTATCAATATCAAAACAAGAATATCATAAAATAAATCACAATTTAATTCTTACGCATACAAGTCACTATTGGAGTCTTAATTACTCATTAATTATTAAAATATTATTATCTTCTTAGATACCGCAACTTGGGGTTCTAACATCACCACCTATAACTAGCACATTCACGCGTATCATTATCCTCCACCTCTTTCCACATAATACAATCATCACACTAATTCAAGTCATTTATCCCTTAGATATTACTGTGCTCATGAATATTCGATCTTAGCATAATTCTCCTCATCATATTATTGCACAATGCATACAACTTAATATCATTATAACTCAACTAGGTTCATCACTAAAATAACTAAGAACTATCATGTCCACATACTTCATTTAGGACAATCTCCTTGCAGGCACATAGCACATAATATCACAAGTATCACATGATTAATCAATAATATAGTTTTTGGGATTAAAGTTAAGTTCTTGCGTCTTTATCCACTTCAAATCCATGCCCGCAGGCCTAGACATGCTTTCTCCCATCAATTCTAAATTAAGAAAATATAAATTAACACAATCTTCTACTCATTAAACCTAGCCTACCTGGACGCCAAGCTTTTGGAAGAAACAAGTTGCAACAAAGATGTTCTTTCCTTTCCTTCATGCCTTGGAATAGTCAATCATCAAAAAATCAAGCAATTATAAGAGTAATAAGTAATTACTCTTCAATCAAATATCTTGGGGATTCAAACCCACTAATTTTATCGTTTATTCAAGGTCTATATCATCCCCCAAATTCAATTAATCAATAATTAGCTCTTTCAAGCTTAACTCATCTCCATTAATGGAGTTTTATACTAAAGGTCTCATCTTTTCAAGGTTTTTAACCATCAAAATTTATAATCTAGTTTATGAAATTCATGATAGAAATCTTTAATTTATAGTTTAGAATCAGCTCTAGGTCATATTAAAAACACCCTGAGTATTTTCCAAAAGAATTTTACCATTAAATGTTTTTCTAATGATTCTAAGATACTAAAGGATTAAAAGACGGAGAAAATAATGAAAAAACTTGCCTCCGCGAAGGAATTTCACCTTAAGCTTTAGGAAATCACCTCTATAGGGTTGGGAATGAAATTTGAGATTTTTATACTTAAAATACGACTGAAACTGATTTAAATACAATCAGAATTTTTGCTATTGCGAAATTTTGTTTCAGCCCGGACAGTGCCCAGTAAAACAGTCATAATTTTTTACGTCGAATTTGGATTGAAGAAGGTTTTTTGAGTTGGAAAGAGGACTCAGATATCTTTGGTTTAATAGGTAATGGGACCCCTAACTCATTATATTCTATGAGATATGATCGTTTGAAATTGGCCCTAATAAAAACCCATATTGAAACTATTTCGGAAAGAAAATTTTATACTTAACTTTGTGTTAGGGATATTGTACGACCTTAATTCATACCTAAAGAATTTTAAAACTAAAGTATTAATATTAGAACTCATGAGTAATTAAATTCATCGAGCTTGAGTCTATCTAGATACATTCGAAGGCTAAAATCTTCACCGAAAAATTTGAGGTGTCATAATAAATAAAATATTGGCTATTTTAGACCCAAGTTAATATGGAGGAATGAAAATTAAGAATTTTCATGAATTTATTATAAATAATTTAGTAACAATGAAATGGATCATTACAAGTATGTTAGTAGCGGATATAATACTAATGGAGTTGGAAGAGTAATTGGATGATGTAACTTATATAGGTAAAGTAATAATGTTATTACAACCTTGGTTGAATTATATTCCATTCAAAATGTCATGATTTATTTTTCTTAATTCTATTTTATGATTATATGAACTAACACGATCGGACGATGATGCCTACCAGTACGTGTGGTTGTATTGATCCTACTCCTCTACATTCCTTATTGGGGTGTAGACTGAATGCAGGTTAGTTTGCGGTTTCTAGATGGATGACAATATTCAGCACTAACTTCTGCACTTTCTTCCTAAAAGATGTTATAGTCCTTATATTATTTATTTCATTGTCAGTCTATCTTGTAATAGATAGCTTTTGTACATGTCTGGTCAAGTCTTGGGATAATGAAGGACATTTGTAAGATGTTTTTGAAAAAATTATTTATTAATATTTAATTTATTTTATTATATTTAATTCATCATTTCCTTAAAAACAGAAGTCTTCCGCATATTTTTAGTTGGGTAATAAGGGTTCTCCTAACTGCTAGAATAGTGTAGGTGCCCGCACGGTCCACTAGTTTGGATCGTGACATCGTCAAATAAGTTGACAACATTTCAGCAAGCTCTTTTATCTCATCACCATGACCTCTATGACCTTTCAAGGAGTCATACACACAAATGCATCTTTCCTTGAGTCCTATGACTGTCAACACCCAGTAAAACGATCCCTTACAATTTATTGGCACATACACGTCGTCAATCAAATGCCATGGAACACCAACTGGAATGCATAGTCCTTGCATAATCTCACAAATGGATCTCTCCACCGAAGCCACTTTATTTGATCGAACATTTTTGTCATGTGAGCTAAGATCAATATCAGAATGACTTCGGTGATAATGAGTGTATGTTTCATGGATGTAATTCATGAACATGCAATTCACAGTGGTATATCTATATTTACTGATTTTGTCCAGTTTTGCTTTCTTTCTAAGATAACAGAATACCACATTGATGTGCTGTAATATAATGTATAAGAGCATGCCATTCATATAATCCATACACAATACTAAGTGTAAAACAGTTGATACTTATGAATTTAAAAAAAACATCGACTGGAAAACACTTAAAAATATAAATATACGTTAGTCAGCATATGTATCACAGTGATACATATTATTGTTAGATGTATCACTGTAATACATGTGTTACCAGAAAAGCTATATGCAGACAACAAACATAAATTTGGTTGGGTAATGTAATAAAATTCAGCTTGTGCTTATATAAATAAAATCAATAAAACTGTTAATTGCTATAAATATTTCTTTGCGGCATACCTCATCATTTCAACAATTACTTGAATGGGCCATGTCATAAAATCAACTTTTTTTCACCGGGTGTGTAACTATAGAATCAAGCTTTGGTTTTAGGTCAGCGTATTTGGCCGTATAGTACTCATCCTTTCCTTTTCTGCATTCAAATTATGATTCCAATAAGTGTTGAGAGTAATACATATATATGATATTTTGAAATGTGATTCATCAATCTTACCTATTAGTTTTTGTATTGTACAGGCCAACTGACATCCAAAGAGAGAACTAAGAGAAGACATCTTCGGCATATGGTCTATTAATGTTATGACCTTCAAACGGGTAGTTCAACTTTTTGCACGGCTGGATGACTTCTTTATCTTTTGACCCAGAATCAAAAACACTTACAAATGGTGATTGATATAGTTTTGAAGGCTTCCTATTTCTCTTGGAAGGTATCTTCCTAGAATATGTCATATTAGTCTTGCAGACAGGGACCTAAGAAATAGAAGCAATAGCGTTGTCCCTAATATAACACTGACTATCAGTGTTACCTTGCTGATCGCATGTGTCAATAGCTATAGCAGCAATATTAGTGATCCCTACTGGATAGGCAGCAGGTGATGGTAGTACGTACAAAGTAATAGCTTTAGAAAAATCTTCATCTGTATTGTGAAAGGTTTCTTCAGAATTCTGTGTGCCATATGTAAAAAGTGAAGTTAGTGTTATAATGAAGTTTAGAATTGAAGTGCCTAAACTATCTATATGTATCATAATGATACATATGGACAAATATGTATCATTCTGATACATCTGAAAAATTTACATAATAGATAACCCACTTTTGGTACTAGAAAATTCAATCATCTTTAAATAAGATTAAAATATTTTTACTGAAAAGTTGTTATACCCCAGAAAATTAAAACTAAGGTTGTGACCATTATAATGAACAACTTCAACGTACCAAATAATAAAATATAAATATTTATGAGCAATTACAAAACAAAATTTGTTATAAGTAAATCGATATTACCTTTATGTGCTCGTCCCTTATGCCTTCATCTACTTCCGCAGTTGTATTATGCCCATCTTATTCTTGGATATTTCTGTGTACAAACTCTCAGCCTCCTGTTTGATGAATGTCAAATTTAATTTAGTGTGACATTTAATTTTTGATGTAAATCAATTTAGTTATTTGTGTGTATCAAATTGATAAAGATTGAAACAAATGTATGAAAATGATTCATTTAGAAAACATAAGGAACACATAACAAATGTTTGTTACTGGAAATCTTGATTAAATTGTCTATATGTATCAAGGTGATACATATGATGTCAGATGTATCAAAGTGATACATATGAGTAACTTAATCAATACATATACACCAATATATTAACAATTTCAACACTTCAAAAAATAACATTTAAACTATTTGAGACTAATATTTTGAGCAAGTTGTAACAAATCGATCATATAATTAAGTCAATTTAACTACCTTTAAGCATTCCTCAGCTCCTCCTTCATTGCCACCTACTTTAGATGATTGACCGGCATCATCTACGACATTGTCACTTTTACCATTCATTTTGTGCTCATTAAAAGATTGAGGAGGATCCCCTTCTCTATCCGGGATACCTTTTTCACTTCCATGCAGTGGATATTGAGCAACCTGCAATATCACAAATTAGAATAATATGAATACTTTTCTATATGAAGCAAAACATTCTTTCACAACTCCCAAAAATCATGTATAATGGTCCACCATCAACTTTTGAATATCATTGAATTTCATGTCAACCTACATTGTGAATAACATTTTGAATTTCATGTTAACCTATAATTTGTTTTAACATTAAAACAACAAACGAACAAAATGTTATACTTACATAAGACTTTATGTCGTTCAAATCTGACTTGGATAGTAATAGCTTTTTCTCTCCAGCAAAAGATGCTTTATAGGCATCCCTCAACTCAACATTATGTGCAACTTTATCTTTATCCAAGAAAACACAAGGCTCTGAACAATCTCTTGATGAACCTACCAAATGTTTTTTTTGGACGACTTTTCTGACTGATTTTTTGTGTTTGCCACTCCGAAACTAAATTTTTCAGACTTCTCAACTAATTTTTGTTTCTTCGCAGGAGAGTGTGAAGATGGACCAGCATCAAGCCTCGTCTTTTTTAGAAAGTTTATATTTGGAGGAGTACTAAAATCATTAAATTCATCTCCAAATTCAGTAGGAGCAGTCCTTTCAGATTGTTGTTGTATAAATACTGCCTGTGCAACATTTGCATCATGATCTGTTGGACCAAACATCAAAGGGTTGGGCAACTTAAGATGGTTCAATTCCTGTGATGACGGGATTAGATTCCTATATACAAGCTGCAACAAAAATAACACACAAGACTAAAAATTAAAAGTACCTTAAAAATTAAAAATAGACATACAAAAGTATCACGATGAAAAAAATACTACCTTACTAAACATATCATCCATCAGATCCTCGTATCTAGGCTTAGGTTCAACCAATTTCCAATTCACCATCCTTGAAATTAAATTATGAACATGAACGGCAAGTGATTCATCAACTGCGGCACAACATTGGTACCACCAAATCTGAAGCGCGTATGGCATGCCACTTAGACGGTAAAACTTTTGGACATCATTCATCGATCAGCTAATAGAAGCCATCGGTTTCTCGAAAGCCATTTTTTCAAATGGAAAACGACTATAACTTTCATCATCCACCATGTGAATGTCTTGGGCATGGATATTGATTTTATCTAATTGGAAGAACACAAATGTGTGTATAAAGTACAATATCTCAATTCTTACAACATCTTCCACATTTTTCTCCACTTTTTATTAAAAAAGCTTGACCAACTCACCCTTTTTCACATTTGCTATCGAATTTGGAAAATATTTTTTGTAGTCGACATGGTGGGAGGTCTGAATAATTAAAATCATCTACGTTGCCGAAGCATTTCAACCCGGTAAAGCAAACTCGTACAGTGAAAATCGAAGAATTGTATTGTTGACCAACACCCTTAGTTGATCCTGATATGAGTGTTGAACCTCTAAGGTCATCAAGCACCTTGCTATCGATCCTTGAAAGTTACAATTAGGTAGGTCCAGAAATGACCCAAAACAAGTGCTTCTGAAAATTCTGATTCCTTCATCCTTTAAAACCTCTTTAAGCATATCTACTATATTGATGTTGTGTGCACTACCAATTCTTACGTTATGGGAAGGTCATTTTTCCACAATCAAACTAACATTCTACCAACAAAAAAAACAAAAGATGATTCATATGTCAAATAAATGACATGTTTATAAATTACAACAACAATAAAATAAGTACAGAAGGTGGTATCATATATGTATCACCAAAAAAATGATCTACAGAGACTCACTCTTATTCTATATGAAAATGTGTAGCTGTAACGCCAATATGAATCACCAGCACAATATATGTATCACCAAATAAAATATCATTTTATTGTAGCACCCATACGAATCACCAGCACAATATATGTATCACCAATTAAAACATTATTTTAGTGTAACACCCATATTAGTCACCAACATAATATATGTATCACCAATTAAAATATTATTTTAGTGTAACACCCATATGAATCACCAACACAATATATGTATCACCAATTAAAATATTATTTTAGTGTGACACCTATATAAGTCACCAGCACAATATATGTATCACCAATTAAAATATCATTATAGTGTAACACTCATATGAATCACCAAAAAAATATGAATCACCAATATGATGTTAGACTGTCAATCTGTTATTATATGAATCACAAGGTATATGAATCACCAGTTATGATTCACGTGCGATAACAATACCTACTTCGACGGAGATTTGGGGATATGTTCAATTTCATCCTAATCTTCCATTTGCATGTCGGAATCTCGATTTTTAGCTGAAAAAGCTTCTCTTAAAATCTTTAATTTTTCAGGGTCATTCCACTGCATTGAACTATTTTCACTAAAACCTAACTTGCTTTAATCAAATTTGTCCGGAGTAAAACTCAAAACTTGATTACTATCATGAACAACTTTTTGTGTTTCAATTTGTGAAATTCCCAAGTTGAATGAGGGTAAATCTTCATTAGTAATTGAACATTCAACGAATTAACACAAAGGAATTTAAAGAATATATAGATATTGACTTCTCTTGTTAAAAACTAACTTAAAACTCACATAGACAAACAACTAACCTCTTTAAAGTAGTTGACAAATTTTGAAATTTAATGATGAAAGATTACGGTTGTAATCAGTTGAAGTAGTGGAGAAGGAATATTTGGTAATATCACTAGTAAATATGCAAAAATAGATTTTATGTAATTTTTAAAATATTAAGAAATATTTGGTAATATGGTGCTTAAGTTTGGGGGTTTTGTAATTTATCCATAAAGTAATGTCATTCAATGGCCATTGGGCAATATTGGCCATTTTCATCCATTGCCTTTTTTCATTTTTTAAAATGTTTTGGTTTTTTTAAAAAAAAATCTACAAACTTTTTAAATGTTTCAGTTTTTTTTTTTAATTTTGCTACACTTTTTAACTTTAAAAAAGTCTTTCTTTTTTTATTATTTAAAAATAATAATTAAATATAATTGTATAAAAATGGTATAGTTATTGTAAAGAATATGTACATATATACAATATATGTATAGAAATTATATAGTTATATCAAATATGTATATGTATAAAATATAAATAAGAAAATATATAGAATGTGTATAGAAATTGTATAGTTGTTACATAAAATAAGTATTTATAGAATGTGTATAGAAATTGTGTAGTTATTGTATAAAGTACGTATCCGAATAATAATTGTAGCCAAAGGTCGTATAAAATGTATATAAAAATTGTATAATTATTGTATAGAATGTATAAAAAATCGTATAAGTATCGTATAGAATATACCTTTTTATATATGATTTGTACAGAATTTGTATCATTGTTGTATAGAATATGTATATGTATAGGATGTATTAAACAAAATAAATGTTGTATAGAATTTGTAGCTAAATAATTATTGTAGCTAAATATTGTATAGAATGTGTATAGAAACTATACAATTATTGTTATAATGTGTATATAAGTTATATCATTATTTTTATAAAATATGTATTAATGTATTTGATATCAAATATCTATTTGATATCAAATATCTATTTAAGAGAGATAAAAATACTGTAATTATATTGCCAAAAAAAATATTTTATTAATAATTCAATGGAGATAATTATATTTATATCGAAATTTCTAACTAGAAAACATGAAAAAAACACTTACTTAAATTCAAATAAAAAATAAAGAGATAATTAATTTCTAAGTTTAAGTCACACAAAACTCTACAAAAAATAATTTTAAAATATTAATAGTTAGCTACTTTATTCTGAGACATACTTTTAACACTTCTCCTTGGACTAGAAATTGTAGATTGTAGTGTCGGCGAATTTGACCTCTTAAATAGATCTGTCAATTCACCTTTGGTCTTGCAAGGCTTGTATGCATCTTCTGTTGGATTAAATAAGAAATTTTTACCTCTCTTCCAACTTATAAAATCTCATGATTAGTGAAATCAAAGGTTCGATAATATTTATCTTCAAATAATAATTTAAATCCTTCTTCCATTAGTCGGTGAACACTTAACAAACTTTTATTAATATCGGACACGTAAACGACATTTGAGGGTCTTAGATTCCTTCATCTTTTACAATTCGAATTTCCTTATTAGATTCAACACCTAATGTCTTGTATTCTTTCATCTCTAGTATAATCTTTCTTCAGATAATTCCGAATTTCTTTTGCTGATTTAAGGACTATAATTCTGGTGCTAATTATTGCAGACACACTAGCAAACAAAAATATGTTTACCTTTGATTATATTTTTTTTTCCTTTTGGCTTTTGATCTAGGTTATCGTGTGATTATTAGGCATCGAAAAAATATCATAATCCTCTTCCATGGCCTTCAAAAAATCTAAAGTCTCAAGCTAAGTCTCCATTCTTACTGAGTTGGTAATTCGCTCCAGCAAAGACAGGAGAAGCTATTTGGGAAAAGTTAATTTTCAAAATTCATCTCACTTACAAATCTCTCAAGAAAATGGCTCTGATACAAATTTTTAATTTTTAGTTTTAAAATTAAAAAAATAACAGAGAAAGACTTAGTGAGATAAAAATATTGCAATTGTATTGTCAAATGAAATCTTTTTATTAATAACTAAAAGATATACATTTATAGCTAAATTTCTAACTACTAAGTTAACCACACACAACTCTAAGAAAAATAATTTGAAAATGCTAATAATTGGCTATTTTATTTTTGAGACATATTTTCAACATTTTTTCTATTTTCAAGACACGAATTTCCAACTTGAGATTAAAGACGAGATCTTATCCAACCCACCACAATCCTTAGTGATATGCAAGTAGTTACGAGACCTGTTATTTGTTAACTGGACTTATGATCACAACGGTCCCATATACACCAGAAACTTAATGTATCGGACTGTCTTTTTTTACCTGTGGTTATGAGAAGGTATAAATAACATAAATATCAACCCTTTTGAAAGTAATTAGACTCTCTCCTACTTTTTAAATTACTTTACTCTATCTCTATTAATATACATAACATAGCCGACATATACATATCATTCTATGTATATGTTGGGATTTTTATAATATGTTTAGGGAATTGGGATTTTTTGTAATATTGAAAAGATAAGTTGTATATTTATGTAATTTTTAGTATGAGGAATACACATAATATGGGAATTCATAGGAATTTAGTGAGTTTCAATTTCTTTTTTAAGATGAAAAGTAACAAGTTGGACTCTTAAAAAGTCCAACTGATAGGCCCATAAAAGAAAAGATTAAATAACATAAATACCAACTCTTTTGGAAGCAATTATACTCTCTCCCATTTTTTTAATTACTTTACTCCCTCTTTCTATTAATACACATAACATAACCAATATATACATAGTATTTTATGTATATGTTGGAATTTTGTAATATATTTAGGGAGTTGGAATTTTTTGTAATATTAGAAACATAAGTTATGTATTTGTGTAATTTTTAGAAAAAAAGATTGAGTTTAAAGATACATGGATCTTTAGCCCAAATTCAATCTGCATCTTAGGGCCTCAACAAGAAATGATGTCAAATTATTGGGATCTTCAACAGTCTGTTTAGATCCCTTATTTTAATATTCTTCCATATAACATCAGATTCAGGTCTACTATTGCTCATGTATTAATTAATCTTACAAATAAAATATTAAAACTGTCGTCCAGAGGAGATTTTTATATTGGTATGTAAGAGGCTAAGCATATTTTAAAGTAATATTTCTATAGTGAAAGTCATTGTGTGATCTGAAAAATTCGTAAGTTATAAGAACAATAGAAGGATCACGTACTAGATAAGTATCCAAAAAGGGACAATCCTCAATGTTTAACCACGCCAACAAAGTCCATCAGATGTTCGATATTTATACTGGACCCTATTATAAGAACCTAAAGTTTCATTTGAAATAAGTTTATCTGACCAAGTATTGATATTACTAATTAAATAGTGTGTATATACACACACTCAATTTTCACCACGTTAACAAAACTCACCTGATGTTCTAGACCCTATTATAAGAGCCATTTAAAACAAGTTTATCTGACCAAATATCGATATTACTAATTAAATAGAGTATGTGTATAATTTTTTTTACCCTATGTTTGATATTTGTATTAGACTTTATTTAAATTTGAATATATTCAAGTCAGATAGCCCACATTAAAGATAAAGCACACACAAAATTCGAATCCAAAAATATGATTAAAGATGAAAAGTATTTACCAGTTACCATTTCACTACTAGTCTATTGGTTATATTGTTACTTACTTTTAATGCTTTAGGAGTTTTAAATGCGAGATAATGATAGCAATCCTAAAATATAATATGAGATAATTTTATCTGATATTTTTGTAAAGTAAGCTTTCATTTTTAGTATTATTATTTTTGTGTTTTTTGTGATTGCAAGCTGCAAGAATATAGTTAACGACAATAACTAGTGGATAATCACTTCAAAGTTACCCCCTTCGTTCGTTTTTATTGTCATTTTTTGACATGACATGTTCATTAAAAAAATAATAACTATCTCTATTAATTGATGTTTAGAGTAATATATCTTGAAAAAAGGTTTGGAGAATAAACAATCAATGCTAAGAGTAAAATAGAAAAAATTCTTTCATCTTTTCTTGATATGTCAAAAGTGGCAAGTGAAAATAGAAATTTAATTAGCAAAAAAATAGTGATAAATAAGAACCAACGGAGAAAGTATGAGCTTTGGAATTCGATTTGATCTTCAATTTCAACTTAATTAACCTAATTATTAAACCTATAAAGTAATTAATTAAAGGGATCACTTTGTTGCTAACATGTTTAGGGGATTACTTTATGCTAATTGAGATGCTTAATATACTTTCCCAAGGCTAATTCACTACAAGTATATTATATAGTATGTATGTTGAATTAAAGTGGAAGAACTAAAAAATAAAATCAATCATCAATAAATACAATGAAATAGATGGTGTTGATTCACTCACCATTATGATAAGGGAGCAACAATATCTTGTAGTACGATATTGTCGTTGAGTCAAATCATAAAAAATAGTTTAAACATTAATTTTGTGACAAAAATACTTTATTCTAGTAAGATATTATTGCTGAGTCAAATCACAACTGACAAGGTGTCGTGATTGTATTCTACATCAACTTAGCGTTAGAAATACTTTATTTCAGTAAGATATTGTTGCTGAGTCAAATCACAATTGACAGAGTATCGTGATCGTGTTCTGTGATGCTCCAACTCAAGAATTGATTGCGTGGTCCAAATAGAGATTTTGTTTTAATTATTTTTTTTATAAATATTTTTTTCTTAAAAAAGAAAGGTAAAAGCAATATTTACACAAAAAGAAAAAGGAAAAAAAGAAAAGAGAATCCTGCTAACACTTTGCTGTGGTTGATTCATGCTGAGATGGCATGATTTGACATACAATTTACAAAATGCTCTTCAAAATTTGTCAAGATCTTTAGTAGTCCATTCACTACTAATAATATGTTCCTCAAAATTATTTAGTGGTTGTTCTCACATATATTTTAATTGGATTTGTGAAAAAAATAGAATTCCTGACATAAAAATTAGGTAGTTTTTCAGTGTCCAATGAGAATAAATCTCCTATCAGTCGTTTTTCCTATGAGCTAATTCAGTGAAAAAGAGTTGAAAAATCATGTTAGCAATACAAATTTACCATTGAATGCGGTGGTAAAAATCTCTATTTGTAATAGAATTTAGTATAAATATATACAGTTAAATTTCTCTAACAGCACCGTTTGTTTTCATATTTTGTGATAGCTATAGTAAAATATTACTTAATATAATAACATAACATAACATAAAAAATTTGATTACACAAAAACATATGACTACTATGATAAATTTTGTTTATAAAAAAATATGATTGTTTACAAATTGATCCAAAATAGTAAAGAATAATAAGAAAAAAAATTGGTCATTCCAATACCAAATTTGCTTAATTACAGGAATTGAAGATTGAGGAGGACAGAGAAATCTAAAAGGGTACTAGGTTGTCTGCTATGATTAAAGAATCTAGTTATTTATAAGCCCCACTTCTGCTCATTTCATGCTGTAATTATTCCTAAGTTGTCCTAACCTGATTTGTTGTTGGAGTTATAATATAAAATTAATCCCACTTGTATATTTTGACAAATTAATGAAAACTGCAAGAAAAACCTAACACAGTGTAACAACAATAACAATATCATAGAAGGGCGGACCTACATATATTTGTGGGGTGCTTCGACACCCACTAAATTCGACGCAAAATAGATAAAATTACATTAAAAATATACAAAAATAGGTATATAATATATAAAAGCACCCATTAAAAGAAAAGTTAGTTGGGTGCATTGACATTTAGATTGACTTTAAGGTTCTCCACTAGAAGGGATGCCCCGAGTTCGAACCTCGTTGAGGTGAATTTTTATTTTTTTCAATTTTTAAATTTTTTAAGCACACATTATCCTTAAATTCGGGATCCGCCACTAATATCATATACCGTATAATTTCATAAATAAAATATGAAAAGAAAGCGATGATGTGTGTGCGATCTTTTTTCCTACTTTATAAATTTAAAGAGACTATTATCCTGAAAATCCTCAGCATCTAACACAATGTATGTCGAAATCAATATTTGTATTCACCTCTGCTACATTACCTGAACCACTAAGGAATTGTTTGGTGTGAGGTATTAAACCAAATAAGCTCGGAATAAAATAATAGTCTCAAGATAAACTTTTAAATGCATCTTTTGGTTGACAATACTCGGAATAACTTATTTCGGGACTAATAATAGTACTGAGATAAATTATCCCATACATTTCGTGATATAAATTATTCCACCCTAATTTATACTTGGAAAAATTTATAAAATGATCAAACTACCCTAAATCCTTAGATTTCACTTTCTCATATATATATATATATATATATATGCACACCCTCTTTTAACAATATTTTACAGCTTTGATGAGTTGCCACAATATATATTCCCTTTGTCTTATATATCATGTCATATTTTGTTACTTAAGTAAATTTGATTAATTTTTAAAGCAAGTAAATTAGATTTGTTTAATATTTCAAAATATAATTTAGATATTTACAAATTATATGAATAATTAATACTAAAAGTTGCATTTTGTTCTCATATTAATATGTTGAAAAAATATATCTCATCAAATATCGGTCAAAATTATATGATGAAAAAAATATATCCCATCAAAAAATTTAAAATATTCATATAAAAGCTGATAATCCAGACAGAGTATTAAAAGAAAAGAAAACTAAAAAATTGTGAATCAAGTCTATAACGCCATAATCTTTCCATATTGCATGAAAAATCTTAATTTTTTATTTGCGCAGACAATATAATACACAGTATTTGTTGATTGCACATAAGTACGTAATGTAAAATTTGGTTATGGTGGCATAAAAAAAGAATTATCGCCGCAAATTCAAAGTAATGTTATGATGGTATTTAATAATACATGCATTTAGTTATGAGAAGGTTTGCATTTAATTAAACTTATGTGAGATAGAATGTAAAACGAAGTAGATGTATTAACTATGTATATGGATTAAGTTATTTAAAGATGAAATACTTGTAAAGTAATTGTAATACTACACGCTCTTCATTATCAATATTAGGACAATATAATACGTATTATTGAAGTGCGATGTACAACTTTAATAACTACTATTATTTAGACAAATATGTATGAATCTTATATATTGGCACACAACTGAACACATAGAAAAATCATATGAATACAAATATAAAAATAATTAAGTTAACTAAATTGAGGGATATTTTTATAAACAAACAATATATTTTTACAAACAATGCCCTACATATTATTTTTAGTACTACAAACCAAACAACCACTAAAAAATAATAATAGGATAACTTATCTCATGACAACTAATCTCAGCATAACTAATTCCATCATAATTAGTCCCGGTATAATTTGTTTTCAAATCAAACGACCCTAATAGTAGTATGATACTTACGGTTGTGAAAGCACCTGAACCACTAATACTAGTATGATACTTATGGTTCTGAAAGGTCCCTGCCCTTCCAAAACCGTACCCTCCATTTAAAAAAGAATGACTTATTTTTCTTTTTAGTTCGTTTTAAAAAGAATGACATCTTTCCTTTTTTAGCTACTTTTTAATTTTAACTTTCCACATGGCATGTTTAAGACCACAAGACTGAAGGGTATTTTGGTAATATATCTTTAATTTAACACCACAGATTCAAAAGTCTTCTTTATTTTCTTAAACTCCGTGTCAAGTCAAACTTGGTTATTCTTTTTTAAACGGAGGGAGTAGTACATATTTTACCTCATTCTGCATAGTCGTAAGGACGGTCAATTCTTTTGTTATTTAGACTATTAATCATATCATTATCTCTCTTGATCGTGATGGTAATAATTTGAAATCCTTTAACACATAGAAATCAAACTTGAAATATCGAATTTTTGATATTTTACATTAGAGTTTACCAACCGATACTGATAGGCAGCACAATCAATGTTATTGAGTAGTAGTTGAGCCCTTGTAGGCTGTAGCTAAAAAAAACACTTCTTACTTTTAGGTATTAAAAGGGAATTAATATATGTATATATATATATATATATAAAAGATATATTTTAATTGCTAATGAATCGACAACATGCATAATAATTCTATAAAATCATTAGTCATCACTATCAATCACTTTGGTTCTATAAAATCATTAGTCATCACTATCAATCACTTTGGTTTGGTGTATATCAACTAACTCCATCTCCAATCATCATCGTTATCACCATAATTATCAGCCATTTTATCACTAGCCACTATTATCTAATTCTATCGCCAACTATCATCATCACACAACTAGCCATAACCATCATCAAATCTATCATTTCGTAATTACCAATGCCATGACCACCGCTACTACCGAGTCATCATTCCATTAGTTTTTAGAGTGTTCTTTGGCAAACATACGATTTTTACAGTACAATACACAAAAACAACAATAAAAATAAATTATACTCATTTAGATGGTATCAAAACAGATAATCTTAATTATTTATTGTTCGACTTCAATAACGATATCTTGATACTTATACCATTTGTCCTCAAATTTATATATGAAAAATGAAATTAAACCTTAGATATTGGTAAAGATGAAAAGAGGAAGTCACAATGGCTATCAATCTGAGTATAATGGCATAACCAAACTTAATTCATAAAATGAATTTCTGTTTCGTGCAATCCAAAATGAAATAAAGACCAAACTCAACTCGCATCACTCCAACAACCAACGAGGAGCACCTAAAGATAAAATATATGATCGCTCGTAGTAGTTAAGAGCGTCTCAATAAAATTAGTGGTCTAAAGACAAATTTTATTATGAGGCCTTAAATACATACACATATATACAAATAAAACTGTAACAATTTAAAATTGTCTTTTTCTTCCTTGCATATTATTAATTGTTCTTGGTGTAATATTTTTAATAGGCACATAACCTTTAATTTCACATATTAATACGATTATTACTAGAAATAAGGATTAATTCTAGTGAATAAGATGTTAGACATTTATTTGCAATACATTAACTTAGATGTTATTGTTGAAACTTTATTTATTAATATGAAGTTTGAGTTGTTTAATTCAAAGTTCTAAAATATTTCTGGTCAATAGTTCTTTTTCTTTATTATTTCTTATTTTAAAAAATATTTTTTTGACGTATTTCACAATCTTCAATATTATTTCTAAGTGAAAAAAAATCATAAAATTTACTATTAAATTTTGTGAGGCCTCAAAATTTTAGAGCCTAAATCACACGCTTTGCTGGCCTTACCCTTGAGTCACGTCTGATAGTAATTGATAGTCCAACTATTATATCGAAGATAAACCCAGCAAACAAATGTTCATATCACATAGTCACCAACTCACCATGAACTCGTATACAAAAATATTAAGTAGACAATTAAAATGTCACTGTTGATTATAAGCGTACTACATAAATAAACACTTAAACTTAGTTCAGTTGTCAAATAAACGTTTCGAATTTTGAGTACATGCGCATTTAGAAATCTCAACTCGTCAACACTCTGAATTTTGAGTACATGTATATTTAGAAATCTCAACTCGTCTTCATTATGCCAGTTGAACATATAACTTACAAAATGATCATTATCTAAATACCTTCAAAATTTATGTGTCACTCACTTAGCATCATCAAGTATACACAAAACACAGTAGAAAGGGATTGGAGTATTTAGTTGCACACGAAGATTATTCATCCTTGAAAAGTAGATCAAATCCATTATATATCTTCAATTTCCACATCAGAAATCACTCGTTAAAGCCAAAAGAAAGAAAAAAAAAACTTGAAAAAGAAAATGGTATTCCACATCATACATTGTACGGATTGTTCCCCATTAGCAAGTGATTTATGTAAGAAAGCTCACTTTTCTCATTTTATAATAAAGATTTGACACAAAATAAAAAAAAAAACTTTATCCCCACAAAGATTCTTTTGCCCTACTTGAGAAAAATATTGACTGTTAAAAGAGAAAAAGATGCCTTAAATAGAAAGGAGCTTTTCTAAACTAGGGCTTAGTTATTCGTGATGTGATGAGATAGATGAGATCTTAATATTTGTGATTAGAAATTTTAAGTTTGAGTTTTTTGAATAGAGAAAATTTCGATAGACAACGGTACCAACGTCAATGAGCTTATACAGCGTGAATCTGAATTAGTCGGATCTATAAGTTTCATATATCAAATGATTAAAAATAGTACTCTTTTTATCTCAATTTGTATGACGACACGCTTTCCTTTTTAGTCAGGATAAAGAAATGAGACATTTCTATATTTAGTGATCATTTAACTTTAATGAAATGAAGTATAACCACACAAATATTTGTAACTTAATTTAGACCATAAATTTCAAAAGTCTTATTCTATTCTTTTTTAAACTCACTGTCAAGTCAAACGACCTCACATAAATTAGGACGACCGGGATAATATAGTACAAGCCACAACAATATATCCATTGTAATTTCACAAAATAGGATCTGAAGATCATAGACCTTACTCCTACATCAGAGGTAGACACAAAAAAATCCAACTTTGCCCATAACTTTTTGATATGATCCAAATAGTCGAGGTCAAATATAACCCCATCATTGCAAGATTGGTCCAAATATGCCTTAATTAACTAATGTTTAACGATTTTTCAAACACTTGAGACAATTTTCTTAGAATAGAAACTGGTCAAATTAGCACTTAGAACTACTTAAAATGGTCCAAATTTATCCCTAAATTGCCTGTGTATATCTTGGAATTCTTCTTTACCTTTTTGTGTCTTTTTTGCTTATCCTATTCCTCACATTCTCCATTTTGTGAATTGGTGTCTTTTTCTTGGTTCATTTTTGAGTTCATTTCTTTTTTGTCGAGGATTTAACGGAAGCAACCTCTCTATCTTACTAAGATAGGAGTACGATCTGCGTATGCCTATTTTTTCAGATTCCACTTGTGAAATTATACTCGGCATGTTATTGTTGTTAGCGTCTTTTTCTTGGTGCAATTTTTTGTCCATTTCTTTTGAGTCTAGGATTTAACGGAAGCAACCTCTCTATCTTACTAAGATGGGGTACGATCTACATATTCCTATTCTTTCGGACTCCACTTGTGAAATTATATTCGACATATTGTTTTTGTTAGTGTCTTTCTCTCGATGTTATTGTCTGTTTCTATTATTACAACTTGCGATTAAGTTGAAACAAGATACGTATGAGAAAGGTCAATATGATTCCACCATATATATAGTAATGATGATGACACTAACAATTGGGATAATTTAAATTATAAGACTAAGTATACACAAACAAAATTAATGATGATTATTCTTCTTCATTTTTTCTGCTGCTGATAATGACCTCCAATCATGATTTTTTTGCTTTCGATGTTCATAGTCTAACTAATTATCATAACTGGATTGAACCTGAAAAGCCATTCATATATATACAAGAGAAATGATTTTCTAGCCCTTTATAAACCTTTTTTTAGTTTTAACTTTTATGTCATTTTTACGTAAAAGATCCGACAACCATTTTCTTCTATTCAAATCGTAAGAGAGCAAAAGATATCATTTCCCCGATATGTATACAGTTGTTACTTGCAGCTGCAGTATTTTCAAGATCCACATACAACAAATTAAGATTTGGTCCCATTCTTCATTGAGGGTTTAGTCTACTTCGACTTGTTTATAGCCTCTAAAATCATGTAATTCCATAAGTGGGGTTCGGGAAGGTATAGGATATATGTGCGTAAACCTAATTAGTTTTACTTTTTTCGGGAATGATAGACTCTTAGCTCAAAAGGGAAGATATTCGAAACAGTGTTGTAACTTGTGAGAAAAAATGATAGTAAAATATCAAGATAAAAAGCAAATGAAGCAACAGAAAGTAAAATACCTCGAAGCATAAGAAACTATGCGATTAATAAATACTGCTACTATTAAGACTACGAGATGGGACTAGTTCCCTGCCTCTCTAACCTATAAGGTGATAACACTTAGTTATCTACTAACTTTCTACCCGAATCCTCGATCTCTACACCTTCTTATCTACTTTGTCCTGATCAATAAACTAAAATTGTGTCATATATCTTGTCTAATCACCTTCCTTCAGTTCTTCTACGGCCTAGCTAACTCTACGTACCTCTACCAATACCTGCTACAGTTAAATCTCTCATACCTACTTATAGTTACTGGCGCATGCGCACACCTCCTCTTCACATCTCCGAACTATCTCAGTGCGCTTACCTCATCTTGTCCGCCATGAAAGCCACTCTCACCTTGCCGGGCACCTCATTTAAGTGCAAAGGGAAGGCATTGCATTTCTGATGTCTTGATGGACCATGAACAGCAAATTTTATCATATGTAGCCTCTTACCATTCAATAATCTCCATACGTAGAAAGAAACTTTGAAAGGCAGTTAACTAATAAGAACCAGGAGCTAATTAGTTGATCAGACTCTTCAATTTCAATTCCGCACCCATGTCGAATTCTCCAAAAATACATTATTTTTTGTAGAATCCGGTATGCAGCTATTAACATTTTTGAAGAATCCAAGCAACATACACCAAGAGTACTCTAGAAAGGTATTGGCGCACCAATTCATTTAGTAAATGAATTTGCAATCATTTTTTTAATAATTATATCGTTTCAAAGTGCTTTATTTCTCAATGAAGTTTCATCATGTGAACCACAATTATACTGAAAATTTGAGATTTAATTTGTTGGATTATATTAATGCATGGAATGAATTAATTCTATAATCTATAATATACTAGAAATAAAAAGTGTGATGATTAATTTTGAGTATAACGATCTGTATTTTGTGTTTAATGTCTCAAACTCAAAGAATGTAAAGAAATATAGATGAGGAGAATATCAGGTTAATTTCAACATAAGGTCAATGAACTTATAGTAGTTTTTATAACACAAAAGTCATCAAACTGTATTTTTCTGTAACAAAAAAATTGCACAATCTTGATTTTCATAAAATGTCATTTTTTATTTCTTCTCGTGAAAATTGATCGAAAAAAATACTTATCGAATCAAAGAAATTATTTTAGGATTTGACAAGACTTCCTCTCTAATAACTACGTACCCATAATCCTACCTCGGTAGATACCTGTTTGTCATGATCCAACTAGGACCGGGTGGCAGGTAGTGATCTGCTAAACCCTTATACTTGTCAAAACAGAAACTTATATTTGTCCATCGTTATGTTGTTTAAGATCTTGAAAGCTAAGAAGTATAAACAAAACACACACACATTGTGTAGTTTGTCTAGGTGAACTAGAGTCCGAGGTGGGGGTAGCCTTTGGGACAGGGTTCGGCAGAATCAAATAGCTTTATACCAAACTATATATTAATGTATCAGGAATTCACTAAACATCTATTTAAAAAAAAAAAAAAAAAAAAATCCAACAATTAGCACACATACCGTCTTACTATCAAAACCCATAAAATTCAAATGCGACCAAATTATTTTCTAGGTCTATAGTCCAAAGTTCATAAGAGTCAGAAATTCATACCTTTCGCCTTTCCACTGTATGCAGCTTTTGTTATTAATTTCCTTAAAAATCAAACTCACCAAAAAAACAAAATACTTTGATATTAACCACACCAAATCTGAAACTAAGTGCATAAAATCAAAGTCTAAATTGAATACTCACCAAATAAATTTGCTTTAATTCACTATATTCTTCAAGGAAAAAAAGTCATAATTTGCCGATGCAGCATCATCAAGATTCTCATCTTTCGAAAAAAAAATTGAAAAACACTTCATTTTTTCTATTTATGTGAATCTTAATGATGCTGCAGCTGCAAATCACAACTGTAAATGTGTCAATCAAAGACGATAAGGTTTGACCTTTGAACAATCGAGAGGAGTGAGACTTTCAATCGAGCCAGGGATGAAAGGGGTAAAGTGGATCAAAGTAAGGGCGAAGCGAAAATCACTATGTGCATGATTCATTAATGAAGGAGAAAAGGCTAAGTTGATCGAATTGATTGATATCTCTGACTAGAGATTTAATTGAGATAAACGTAAATTGATCTAAATCAATTTGAACCAATTTTTGGTGATCAATTGGATCTTGAAATAGATTTCGATACATAAATTTATTTAACAAGAAGAGAAAGAAGTAAGAAAAAGAAAGAAATTATATGTATATGCACATATCTAAAGACTTTTAGGAGAAAAAAGAAATAAAATGGGGAAAAAATAGAACAAGAAGAAGAATACAATAAGTTGAAGAAAAAGGTCATAGTGTATACTTTATATACACAGTTGCTTAGTGCCTCCCTTTCATTTGAGGTATTATATTTAGTTGTTAACTTTAGGGTTTTTCTTGATCAAAGACCACAAATTTAAATCGTGAAAAATGAAATATAATAAATTTTTGTGATGTGATCTTTTTTTGAACTTCACAGGGAGTGTTAGCACACCGAGCTGCTCCTTTTTACAAGCAGGATAAAATATTTTTTCAAAAATCAATGGATCTTAATGGTATACATTATATAAATGACCATATTCATATGTTTTTTTTTGAATCCCAGGATAACTCGCAATTGCTACAACCTCTACCAAGCCTCTGTTCTTTGGGCTTGCAAATCACATAGGGGATGCGATCATATTTATATGTTAGTAGGTTATTATTATCTTTTCTGGACTATCAATTATGTACTTCATTTTGACTTAATTTATGTTGCACCGTTGAAATTTTAAGATTTAAACTTTTAAATTTAATTAATGAATTCGGATATAGAAGCTTTAATTTAAGGTTTTTGAAATAAAATTTATATATTTAAAAAATTACATAAAAATTATCATAAATCATAATAATTAACAATTTAAATATTTAAAATATATATAAGAAATACCACTGAATAAAAAACTTGGTTGACTCAATTTCAACTATTACTTATCATAGATCATCATATTACATAATAATCTTATATTTGACCTGATTAATCATTTATATTTTTCACGTTCATACATCAACAGAGAGAAAAAATCGTATGTGATTCTTTCCATTTGTCATAACATCGATAAATAAAGTTACCTGATATTTGTTACTGATAAGAGATCATATATATCTTGTAAATTTAATTGAAGTACGTGAAAAATAATCTGAACACCACAATTATAAAAAATAAATAACCTCAAATAGTGTTTAAGGTTCAACTAACTAATGATAAATAGTTGGACTATGGATCCACAAGGCAACAATATATAGTAACTGATTTGACGTCATTACTCTAGTATCAAAACCAGACAAATCATACAGATAATCTTCATAGACTTTTATGCGTTAGTCTCATCTCTTCTTTTTTCTTTTGGAATCTAGAAAATTGACGATCCTATTCTTTAAATGCACTAGATAAATTTTTTACGTAATAGTTTGCAAATTATAAAGAAGATGGAATTAAAGCAGAAAACTCGATTAAAGTTGAGAACATGAGATTTCATATTTAAATTCTAGTTGTTTGCAATAAATTTTATAGTGACAAAAATAAATTAAAATTACAGATAAAATATGAAAAAATAGAATTTTTATTGATAAACGATATGGGTACAATTTTTTTTCTTCCTTGATTCTTCTCTTTTGATTTTCTTCGTAATTCAAGGGCCGTTAATAACATATTTTTCGAATATAGAAAGATTTGAATTTGATCTCCATGAAAGGAGGCTTTTTGGATTTTCTTGATGTATTTGATTATCAAGAAGAGAGAATTTTGATCCTTTGTGATATTGCATGAGTTTATAAAATTATCAAAATTATCGAGAGATGTCCGAGATGTTTGTGTTCAGTATTCTTAGTGAATGAGTTAGTTACACTGTAGATATGAGTTAGTTACAATGTACAACACAATACTCGTGTGTGCTAGTTGGTTAGTTAGTTAGAAAAGTTAACTTAATGAGATGAGTTAGTTAGTTGGGATTAGAAGTTCCTCTATAAATAAACGTGTGTAGATAGTGTGTGGGACTAATATTTCATTGATTCAATAAAAGGTTCACTTTCAGTTCTCTCTCTCCCTCTTTATAAGCTGAAACTTAGCTCTGTGGATCACCATTGTTGATTCTCAACATGATATCAGAGCCCTCTATCAATTGCTTGGTGTGTCAAAACTAGATCATGCACATCACTATCTCTCTGTTTTCAGTGTGACTGCTTCATCGAGGAATAAGTGCATGGATCAAGCACAACAGAGGAACTAGGGTTTGCAGTTTCTCAGTACAGTTTGTGACAGACTTGTGAGTTATTATGGGGCAATTTCTCTACTATAGACCAATGGCGATAGTTGGAGATCCACACACGAGTAATGCAGCTAGCTCAGGTGGGGGATGTTAATCATCTGCATCTTCATGCATGTGACACTCCAGGTAGCTCTCTAGTCTTAATTCAGTTAACAGGCTCTGAGAATTATGCTTTATGGAGTAGGTCAATGAAGATAAGATTACTAGGTAAAGGGAAATTGGGTTTTGTCACTGGACAAAGCTCTAAAGATAAGTTTTATGGTCAGGTGCACTTACCTACTGTGATCATGCTCAAGTTAGACATATAGAAAGTTCACATATCCTTGGAGGCCTTGAGATCACTAATGTCCGGCATGTGCTTGAGTTTAAATTCAACCTCTTGTCTATTCCAAAACTGACAAAAAAGTTGAACTGTTATGTTATTTTTTATTCTCATTTCTGTGTCTTTCGGGACATCTTCAATGGGAAAGTAAGGGGGATTGGCAAACTTGAGAATGATCTCTATGTAGTGAATGTTGATTGCTTACTGAGAACACAAGAACCTTAACTAAAGTCCCATGATGTGCATGTACATACAGCTTCTAATAATGTTGCTACTACAAATTTTGCAGCTTCTACTAGTGAAAAAAAAGACTTAGCTCTAGGGCACAATAGACGAGGCCATGCTTTTCTTACTACTCTAAGGAAGCTAAGTTGTTTTAAATATATTTCTACTAAGGTTGAGGCTACTGTTGTAGACATGTGCACTGCATGCCCTTTGGCTAAACAATCAAGGATTTTTCCTTTAAGTACCACCTCTACATATGGTTGTTTTCACTTATTACATGCTGATGTCTGGGGTTCCTACAGGGTACGTATACATGATGGTAAAAGGTTTTTTAACCTTGGTTGATGACTATTCCAAATACATTTGGATAGTTCTGCTTAAATCTAAATCAGAAGTCATAGTTGTTCTTAAAAACTTCCTTATCATGATAAAAAATATGTTTGGTACTTCTATTAAATGCCTAAGATCTGACAATGGTTGTGAGTTCTTCAACTCTCAAATAACTGACCTACTCGTATCACTTGGAATTCTACATCTAATCTCTTGTGTCTATACACCTCAATAAAATAGTTTTGTAGAGAGAAAGCATAGACATATTCTAGACACAACCAGGTCTATCAGATTCCTGTCTCATGTAACTCTGAAGTTTTAGGAGAATGTGTCCTTACTAGTATGTATCTCATTAACAGATTGCCCTCTACTGTCCTTAAGGGTAAGACTCCTTTTGAATATATGTATCATTCTGGTCCTTCTCTTGAGCATCTTAGAGTATTTGGCTACTTAGCTTATGCTACTGAAGTAAGGAGGGTGGATAAGTTTGCCTCAAGGGCTATTCCTGCAGTATTTCTTAGTTACTCACATCTCTCAAAGGGGTACAAACTCATGGTTTTACATACCAAGGAATTCTTAGGCAGTAGAGATGTAGTCTTTAATGAAAATGTATTTCCTTTCCAACACATGAGCTCTTTCTCTCATATATTTTATCCTCCTTTGTTCCATGATTCTACTGATGCTAAGTTTGTGCCTTTGGTGATTCCTGCATCCTCTAGTTCTACCACTGCTGATCTTCTGGTTCTTTGGTGATTCCTGCATCCTCTAGTTCTACCACTGCTGATCTTCTGGTTCTAGGTTTTGCTCTCAACTCAGTTCAAGATATTGCCCAGCCTGAACCTGCTATTACTGAATCAGTTGAGTTACTTCCCTTATCTCAAACTAGAAGAACTTCTACTAGACAGACTAGACCACTAATTTGTCTTAAAGACTATCAAACTAAAGTGTCTAAAGCTAACTTTGCATGTCTATACCCTATTTCTTACCATGTGCGCTATGCTGCACTCTCTTCTTCTTACTGTGCTACTTTATTAACTTACTCTTCAGTACATGAACCTACTTTATTTTTTGAAGCTTCTATGGATCCCGAGTAGATTGAAGCAATGAAGTCTGAAATGGTTGCATTTGAGGATAATAATACATGGACCATAGTTTATTTTCCCCCGGTAAAATTTTCATTGGTTATAAATGGGTGTTTAAAGTTAAGTATGTAGCATCTGGTGTTGTTGAAAGATACAAGGTCAGGATAGTTGCAAAGTGCTTTAATCAGATAGAAAGGTTGGACTACTCAGACACATTCTCTCCGGTGGCTAAAACGGTCACGTCAGATCATTATTGTTGTTGCTGCAGTTAAGCACTAGCCTGTGTTTCAGATGGATGTTCACAATGTTTTTCTGCATGGTGATCTTATTAAAGATGTATCTATGGTTCTTCCCCCTGGCGTTTACAGACAAGGAGAGGTTGATAAGGTCTATAAGTTGCAAAAATCTCTTTATGGGCTTAAGTAAGCTCCAAGGCAATGGAACTTGAAACTAACAGAGGCTCTTATTCAACTTGAGTTTGTACAAAGTCATTATGACAACTCTCTGTATACAAAGACAGCAGGGAAGGATCTAGTCATAGTACTAGTCTATGTTGATGATCTGTTAGTAATTGGTAGATATAGCAGATTGATTGATCAAACTAGAAGTGATCACATGTTTAAGTTCAAGATGAAAGACTTGGGTCCTTTAAAGTTCTTTCTTGGCATTGAATTTTCTAGGTCCAAGAAGGGGATTGTCATGAGCCAAATATAAAATATGCTTTAGTCCTTATTTTTTAGCTAGGACTTAGTGGAGCCAAGCAAGTGTATGCACCACTTGATCCAAGTCTGAGATTGACCTTAATTGAATATGACTCACATGTAAACAACTCAGGAGAAGATCCAGTAGATAAACCTCTAAAAGATATTAGGAAATATCAAAGGCTAGTTGGGAGGTTGTTGTATTTAACAATGACAAGAGTGGACATTTCCTTTGTTGTACAAGTGTTGAGCGAGTTCTTGCATGCACCTAAGGAATCCCACATGGAAGCTGCTATCAGAGTGGTGAAATATGTTAAGGCTTCACCAGGCTTAGGCTTGTTCATGCCATCGCAAGGCTCAGGTACATTGACAGCATTTTGTGACTCAGACTGGGAACTCGTCTACAAACTAGAAGGTCTGTGACTGGGTATTTAGTTAAATTTAGAGCTGCTTTGGTGTCTTGGAAATCAAAGAAGCAAAAGATAGTAGCTAAAAACTCAGCTGAAGCAGAGTTCAGAAGTATGGCCTCAACAGTGGCTGAAATCACCTGGCTTATAGGCCTGTACAAAGAGTTGGGTATTAAGGTTCAACAGCCAATAAACTTATTGTGTGACAGCAAAGCTGCATTGCAAATTGCAGCCAACTCAATTTTTCACAAGAGGACAAAACACTTTGACACTAATTGTCACTTTGTCAGAGAGAAATTGGTGCAGAAAATAATTTAGACTCGTCATGTATCAACCAAGGAACAGCTAGCTAATTTGCTTACAAAGAGTCTAGGCAACACACAACATACTCATCTTTTATCCAAGCTGGGAGTGAAGGATCTATTTCACTCATCAGCTTGAGGAAAGATGTTCAGTATTCTTAGTGAATGAGTTAGTCACAGAGTTAGTTACACTGTAGATGTGAGTTAGTTACAATGTACAACACAATACTTGTGTGTACTAGTTGGTTAGTTAGTTAGAAAAGTTAACTTAATGAGATGAGTTAGTTAGTTGGGATTAGAAGTTCCTCTATAAATAGAGGTGTGTAGATAGTGTGTGGAACTAATATTTCATTGATTTAATAAAAGGTTCACTTTCAGTTCTCTCTCCCTCTCTATGAGTTGAAACTCAGCTCCATGGATCACCATTGTTGATTCTCAACTGTTCGAGCTATTAGAAATGTTGTTTCAAGAAATATTTGCCCTTAATATAAGCATAATCTAAGGTTTAGAGTAAAATATCCTCCAAGAACTCTAATAGAATTTGAATTTATCTTGTAGAGTTCAAAAAAATTTAAATGTCTACACTAGCATAAAGACAAAATATACAAGGTGATTTTTTTCATCTGTCTTGATGAACAAAGTTACTCTGATATCTGACCGTGGTGATGAAAGGTGGTATGTAAGTATATATATGTGTGTGCCTCACGCTTAATTCAATATCAACAATAAACCCAGTATATTTTCACATAGTGGGGTTCGGAGATGTCTCACGCTTAATTAATGATCCTTTCTGCGGGCAGCCTATCAAATCGGATCACGTATTTTGAAATATGTCGTTACATCATGTACATGTATTCGCTTTTTCATTTTTTTGGATGTTCCTGCTCGTGCACCGATGCCTGCTGCTTCATCTGGGAGAAAAGAATCATAGATATGCCGGTCATTAGAAGGAAGAACCGCCATAAAAAGAGGGTGTCACCCTCTAGCTGTAATCTATCTCTTTCTCTATGATATATCCATATTAAATCACAACATTAACAACAACATATCTTTTTTGTTATTCTACATGTTTGGGAGTAAACCGTATGCAAATGTTACTTTTACTTCAAACGATAGAAAAGTTATTTTAATAAATTCTCAACTCAATAATTTCAAATAAGTTCCAAAAAAATAAAGAAATAGAAAACAACGAAGCCATGACCAAAAAAAAAAAAAAGAAAGAAAACATGACAAAGTAGTTGAAAAGAAATGACACTAATTAACTACAATAAAATGATCGGATAATCAAAATATAAAAGACAACAAATAGTAGGTATAATGAATTCATAATATTAAAAATATAATAAATTCTAAAATATTTTAACGTTGAACTCATAAATTTAAATTCTTAATTTATATATATATATATATTAAATAGCGAATATAGATATTTTTATTTGAACTAGCAGATGTATAACTTTTCCTTTTTTAATCATAGCATCTTTTTCTGTTAACAATCAGGTAATCTCATCATGTTGCGTTGGCCAGGAGAATCTAAGGAAAACATTTTATTTTGTATAATAATAAAAATAAAGTGATTTAAAGGGAACAATTCGTACATATTATGATGTGTACATGTGCACTTTTTCCTTTTAAAAAAAAATAATAAATAAAAATTATTTGTTTATACAAATAATTTGTATTGTAACCACTAGAGTTGGTATGGTGGTTTAGCGTCATGTTCCTTAATCAAGAGGACGTTGGGAAACCAAAAATAAAAAATCTATTATGGAGGAGGTTCCTCGGAAATGATTTCTTATGATTACTTAGAAAATTATTTGGTAGCTGATTAAAGTTGTACAGGACTTCATTATGAACGAATGTATTTATGATTTTATGCACGGTGTTAATTATGCGATTTAATTTTATGTAACTAGCAATTATTCATGCATTTGTTATTTTATAATATAATATGTAAATTTCCTCATAATCTATACTTGTATTAATTCTATATGTTTCTCAACATCTTAACTTATTTTGGATTTAAATACTGTATTAAATTTTATATATAGAAATAATTACCTTCTAATCAGCTACAAAACTTAGTATTACTATACAAGATTTTAGAATTTTTAAAACATGGATAAACCATTAAAAGAAAGAAAGAAAAAATATATTTAGTGAGAATTGATCCCTAAATTCTTAAGGTGAATAACTTAAAGTTTAGCCAAGTGTATTATTTAGTCTTCTCATAACATAGGTGTCAACAAGTAATATTACTAATTTTAGAATATATACACATAAAATACTTAGTTTTACTAAAAAATAAGGTTCACATGCCCTCTTTTTTAATATAATTTCGCTTCTCGATATTACTTACTCTGAATATAACACCTACATAATTCTCTCTCGATATTACTTACTCTGAATATAACACCTACATAATTCTCCTCTAAAAAAGCCATCAAAAGCTTTTACAATTTGAATGACAAAAAATAATTATTTTCGGACCATAAGATTTAATAACATTTTAGTCATGGAATAATATGATTAATTAAGAGAATAAATATCAATTATTTTTAAAAATTTTTTTTTTTTTAAAGTATCATAAGCATTACGATCATTCTATTTTGTCAAACTCTGATAGGAGATTCTTTTATTTAACTTGGAAAAGGACAATTCCAGAATATATATATTAGTTGCTTGGATGAATGTGCCTAATCATAGAAGACAACCTAGTACCATTTGGATATTTTTCTAATCTTCAATCTTTCACTACCACAAAGAGTTGGATATACAAAATTTCTTTTTAAAAAAAAATATATATTTTTGGTGTTTGAATTAATTTATGCATACCTCGATAAAGTATTTTCTAAAATATTTGTCCAGAGGCGAACCTTTGTGTATTTTTATAGTGCATGACACCCATTAAATTTGGTATAACTATATACGTAATATATAAAAATTGGTATAGGAATTAAAAAAAAAACATTAAGAAAATCAAGAAGCTAGTTGAGTGTTTTAGTTTTCAAACGAAACCTTAAAACATTAGATGTCAATATGTGTTAGAACCTCCCTGAGGCACCCATGCAACCACTAAATTCTAAGTGTGCCACAATATTTGTCACCTAATGTCTATCAAAATTAGAATATAAAGAAAATAAATCACACAGTTTTTGTACTTGTTGAAAATTGAACCTGAGATCTCATGGTGCTCAATCAATTTCATTAAACCGACAAGGCACATCTGTAGGAGCAAAGCAAAAGTTTTCTAAGTTTGAAACTTGATAATGGAAAAATTCATGATTTATAGGGTGTTTGAATTGACTTATTTTTTAAGTGTTTTGGGTTTTTAAATACTTTTTGATTTTTGAAATTGTTTGACAGATACACAACTTTAGACTTAAAAGGTTCATAAAAAAAATCAAAAATAAAAAGTAGATTGTTACATACTTTTAACTCTTAATTTTTTTACTTATAAATCACATAAAAATAACCCTTAAAAGTGTTCTAATGAATTTTATGCTGCAGAAATATGTTTAGTAGATTATAAACTTTGGTAATGGACAATTGAATATTAAGTGTTTTTATCTTAATTAATCTTAAAAAGATAAATGTATGGCTATCCCCCTTTCTTATTTTTACCCCAATCTTTTTATTTTTACTTTCTTTCTTTCCCTTGCCTTGATTTGTTTTTGGGCTCCATCAAATATTCAAGTGGAGCACCAACAAATTGATTAAAGCGACTTTCCACTTACACTTATCTGGATATGATCACGATATTCTGTCAGTTGTGATTTAACTCAATAATCATATCGTATCAGAAAATATTATTATTCTCTTATTAAAGCAACGATCATATCATATTAGAAAATACTATTACATTTTTATTTAAATTTTTTTTATTATTTATTAATTATAATATATATGACTCAGCAACACGATAAAATAGTGATGTTCTTTTTATAAACTAGGGGCGTGAACCAACACACCTATGAACCAATAACATAAATGTTGTAATATTCCTTGTTAATTATGATATTCTGTCAGTTGTGATTTAACCTAGTAATCATATTGTATCAAAAAATATAAATATGCTCTTATTATTATATCCTATTAGAAAATGCAATTACACTTTTATTTAAAAAAAATTGTTATTTATTAATTATGATATTACTCAGCAACACGATAAAATATTGATGTTCTTTTTATAAACACGGGGCGTGAACCAACACCTATGAACCAATAACATAGATATTGTAATACTCTTTGCCAATTACGATATTTCGTCAGTTGTGATTTAACTCAGTAATCATATCATATCAGAAAATATTATTATGCTCTTATTAAAGTAACAATCATATCGTATTAGAAAATACTATTTCATTCTTATTTAAGAACTTTTGTTAATTATTGATTATGGTATGACTTAGCAACACCATAAAATATTGATGTTCTTTTTATAAACTAGGTGCGTGAACCAACACCTATGAACCAATAACATGGATGTTGTAATATTTTTTGTTCTTGAATATTTCTAGTAGT
>NC_061122.1:9769951-9843872 GCF_002878395.1 Capsicum annuum
CAATTTTATTAATGAAGAGGTATGAATCTATGAACAAAAAGATTTGAATTTGATTCACGCTCTCTATCATTAAATAGAAAAAAAATAAAGTAAACTGGATCAATATTTGACTGCATATATAATAATGTTTTCGCATTGAGATGCTCAATTTTATTAGTAATAAACAGGTACGAATCTGTTGACAAAAAGATTTAAGCTTGATTTGCATTCTCCATCATTAAAAGAGGAAAATAACTTAAAAAGATATGAAGCGAACAAAAGTACAAGATCTAACTTACTAGCATAGATCATATTGTCCCTTACATAGATGCTCTATTGAGAATTAAAGAGGTTTGAATATGTGAACAAAAGATTTGAGATTAATTTCACTCCTCATTATTCAAAAAAAATTGATATTAGATTTAGAATATATAAAAACGTTCAATATAAAGATGCTTAAATTTTTTTTAATTATTGATAAAAAGGTTTAAATTTACACACAAAATAATTTGAAGATTGATTCTTCCTCGCATTCTTAATAAGAGGTAAATAGTTGAAAAGGATGGAGTAAACTAAAGTTCGATACAAACAAAGAGATGCTCCATTTGTTAATTGATAAAGAGGTCTAAATTTACGGACAAAATATTTAGATCAACTTTCGTTCTTCATCATTATAAAGAGATGATTAGATAATTGAAAAGAATAAATTTAGCAAATAATAATGTCCTAACATGAAAATGCTTAATTTTTTTTTGATAAAGAGGCTCGAATCTATGAACAATTTCTTTCAACTTGATTCATTATCTCCATCATTAAAAAGAACCTTAAATATTTTCTCCACTTTAATATGGATAGCTAATTATGTTAATAAAATAAGAGTAGGTACAAAAAAGAAATTATATTTAACAACACTTTGGAAGTGGCCGCCGTCAAGACTAATAAAGAATACTTTTTTAAATTAACAAGACTTTACTCCATAAATTGAGAGACAATTTTGGGATAGTCAAATGTATAGTTTATTAAGGTATTATATGATCTTATTCTTTCTGTTGACATGTGTCATTTGAGTACTATTTGTTTCTTGATAATTGTAGAGTTCAAACTATATTTACGCCACCTTAATTAATTGAAAAAATAATATAAATTTTAATAGTTTAGATCTTAATAATTTTTAAAAATCTCAATTTTGAATCAATCGAGATATATAATTAGGTTTTGATATATTCAACGAAGATTCATTTTTTCCTTTGTAAAGATACATAATTAGCTCATGATACAATTTTTCTATTTTGAATCTGTCGCGAGATACAAAATACATTTAATGAAGATACATATCTATTTTTCTTTGTAAAGATACATAATTAGCTTTCGATATATTATTTTCAATTTTGAATCTATCGGGATACATAATTAGCTCCCAATACATCCAAAAAAGATACATAATTAGTTGAAATTTGTATAATTACTTTACACGGGTGGAGATATAAATATAGTAAATTAACGCATATGTTTATATTAGTTTTTCTAATTAATTCCCTAAAATATCTATCACCTTTCACTAGTAATATCTATCATGTACATTAGTAAAACTTCTATTTGAATGTTTCTTATTAGTTTTGAAGTGAATTATGGAATTTTCCTTCACTATATTTTAAACTCCCTCTTTTTCAATTTACATATATCTAACTAGTCTCCCATTAAAGATGTTTTCACTTTAATCAAACTTCTTTTACATGGGCACCATGAACAAATCCTTACTATTTGTGATTTTTAACATTTGCTCGTCACCAACAATCTTTGTCCAACTTAATTTTTTACAATCTAAAGATCAGGATTACAAGTAATTTGATCTTATGTTCACGCATAAGATCTCTGATACAATCCAAAATGCCTCAGAGCCTTTTGATGTGATCATGAAGTGAGAACTATCCCTTACTGCTATCCAAAGGATGCCACGAGTTGGTGATTACATCCCAGAGGGGTCGAGGGGCCTTGGAGAGGTCAAAGGGAAGCAAAGAAGAGTTAGAAGATGCCTTGGAGGCACCTGCCAAAGAAGTCACCTGCGCCCGCAAGTAAGGAGGTGCAGACGCATATGGCTTTTTGGCCTCTTCCAGAGTCACCTATGAATTGACACACGTGGTAGGTGCCACCTGCATCCTAATATGAGTGGGCATGTGTTCAATTTACTGAAATGGATCACTTTTGGGCTCATAGTTATAATAAATAGCTCATGACTATAAATAGTACTACCTTCGTTCCATTTTATGTATCGCCATTTGACTGGGCACAAAGTTTAAGAAATAAGAGAAACTTGGCAATATTTATCAAATTATCCTTTATCATGGTATTATTTTTTTTTAATTAAGTGAGATCAATAAGGGTAAAAGTGGAATTGTGTATTTAAATAGTCACCAAATAAGGAAAGATGACATTCTTTTTGGAACGGACCAAAAAGAAAATAATGACACATAAAATGGGAGGGAGGAGTAGTTTTTTCTTCATTTTTAGACTACTTTTGAGGCTAAAGAACAATTATACACATGAGAGTGTGAGTGAGCTAGAATTAGCTTACGTTGAAAAATCATTTGGAAACATTGGTTGCTTGGGAGTTTGATTCCCTGATGGTCTACGTAAGAGTTAAGTGCTAATTAGGATTATTGAATTGAGGATTTAGGTTTTAATATACCCTTTATTTGCTTTCAATTTATTCTGGTTCTCATAGTTTTCCCATTATCAATCTCATACTACATGTAAAAGTTATATAACATTTACATGTTTAATTTGTATGTTTTGATTTGCCTAGCTAGTTGTTTTAAAATGTAAAGACGACTTGAGAAATCTCTCATTAAAAAGTACAACTATATATAAAAATAACTCAAAAAATCTCTTTTTAAAAGATACAATCGTCTAATGTGTCCCATGAAATCTCTCATTCAAAGGTAAAGTTATTTAATCTGTATATACAAGACGCAAAAAGAACATCTTATGAAATTCTCATTGAAATGTAACTATTTGATCCATGTTGTGTAGTCAAATGAGCACTAGATGTAAAAAAAACATTTGAGGAAATCTCTCATTAAATGGTACATCAGATGTAAAAAGAACTCATGAAATCTCTCATTTAAAAGTACAACTATTTGATCTGTATGAAAAAAAAGGTAAAAAGAATTCATGAAAATTTCTTATTAAAAGATATAATTATTTGATTATTTACACTAGACGTAAAAATGACTCATGAAATCTCTTCTCATTAAACGATATCATAGTTTGATCAATGTACACCAAACGTGAAAAAAGTCACTCCTCCCTCCATCAATATAAAAAGTAAATCGAACAAAGAGAAACGAGGGGAAGAAGATAATTAAATTAAAAAAATTGGCTGGTAAGCAATTATTACGAAATTAATTAAGTACTTAATCCAACCAATACCAAATGTTTTCAAATCAAGATTCTAAGATTATATCATAAATTAAACCTTCAAGTTATACACCAAATATAATACCCCATGTCTTGATCCATAGATGATCAGTACAATTTACTATTCAAACAATATTGTCATCTACCTATATATACATGTTCAAATTGAAACTAATTGAGACAGAAAATTTTTGACCTCAATATGTATAATTGAAGAAGGTGATAGTGATGAGCAAAGCATAAATACGAAAATAAAAAAAATAGGAGATCATAATTAACAAAGTATTGCTAATTAATTCCATATATACTAATTTTCCTACCTTAGTTAATAAATTCATGAGATGAAGGAGGGAAAAAATAAATATATAAATAAAGCATCATCAGAAGCGGATAAATTTAGTGATGGCATATTTGGTCAAGCTTCTAATAGATCAAACATGCTTTATTTTTTGTTTACAAGAATGAAAGAGTTATCAAACTAGCTAGCTCGTAGTATATCTACATATATAATTACATCTTATAAAAAAAAAAAATACCAAAAATATAGAAATACCTTTTATTCGATTAAAAACATAATCTTGTAATGGCCATGAAGGATGATTAGTTAAATATTTTTTATACAAAATTATATTGCACATATATAAAACATATTAAGTATATAGTATATATATTGAAATCTCATACCTTAGCGAAATTAATTTTCAGCTGGGCCATCTAGTCATAATTTGCTGATGCAGCATCATCAAGATTCTCATGTTCAAAACTAATTAATTAGAAACAGATTTTATTACAAAGTAATTTTTTTTTTTCCTGCTCCCCATAATTTGTTGTATGTGAATCTTGATAGTGCTGCAGCTGCAAATAACAACTGTATATATATGTATCTCAATCACTTGACCATCTATAAGAATTGATGGAAGTCAAAATAAAATAAGAAAAAAAAAAAAGGAGTATGAGATCTGAACTCAGTATATAACAAAGAGGTAGAATCCGGTGAACGAAATAGAAGTGAATCCAGTATTTTTGACACGAAATATTGATGTAAATGTGAAAAATATTAAAACCTTTATATATGAAGATAAATTTTGAGTTCATAATTTAAAAGTATACTGAGTTATTTTAACATATCAAATTTAAATCCTGAATCCCTAATCGTCAAAGATTTCACTAAGATCTCCATCTAAAAAATTTTGAGGAGAAAGAATACAAATTGAACAGAAAAAAAATAATACAAAGATTCAGTTAAAAATAGTGGATGGATTCAATATATCAAAAAGAAAAAGAGGGGTACATGTTGGATTAATAAAGCTATTTTCTTGAGGTAATTAAAATTGTGAGAACTAGAAGAAAAATTTGTAGTGAAGAATCATTTGAGTTTTCGAATAAAATATTTTCCTTCAATACAGAAAATAAAACATTAGAAATACCACAAGAAGAAGAGCATTACATGTTGAATGAAAGAGTTTTGTTGAACTTGTGTATATATACACAGAGTCCCCAACCCCACCCCACCCCCACCCCCTTGTGTGGACCAATGAATATTAATATTTATTAATAGGAATTAACTAATATTTTTCTTCATTTTAATTTTAAAAACTTTCTAACTAGCACAAAAAGAAAAAAATATGAAATATATTAAAAGGGAAACAAATAGAACACATAAACTAACATAATGGAAGTAGATATATTTCAGGTCCAATCAATTTAATGGTTCGACTCTTCCGCAGATTCTAGGAATTAATGAGAGTTTAGTACACCAAGCTGTTAAATCGAGTTAATGATGAATAGTTGGACCAAGAAAACACAAGGCAACAATCTTGATTTGATGTCGTTACCAGAACAAGAGATATGATCATCATATATTTATTGTTTATCGGATATAAATTAATTTTTTTTTCTATTTCATAAGTTGAAACGATTTACATATTCACTTGACTATAAATTTTATCTCATTTAAGTTAGCTACATATATTGCTCGTTTATTCAAAAATTATGATCGATCAATAATAGTTGCATGTCTAACCACTTTCTCCTTCTTAATCCGGCGATTAGACATGACATCTAATCCCCTTGAATAATCTAAGTAGTATATGTACATCAATTAATCAAATTACAATATTTTTTTAATATAATTTTTTTGTTGTTATATTTAACTTTCACACATGACGTCATGTTATTTTCAACTAGAAATTAAGTTAGGACAATTAAGAAATAATTACTCCAACATATGGGCAGACAACCTAGTATCCTTTGGATATTTCTGTCCTCAATTGAACCCCCACAATCAATTCTCAAGTGGAGTATCATCAATGAACTATATTTCATTGATACAATCATGATAGTCTGTCGATTGTGATCTGACTCAGCAATAATATTATATATAAAAAAAAAAATTCGTTCTTATTAGAGTGAAGGTGAGATTTGTCAAACGTGATTTGACTTAACAGTAACATTATACGAGAAGATACTTTTGCTTTCTTTTTAACTTACATAGTAATGTGACTAGCACCATACATTATGTTGATATATTTTTGCGTGATTCAACCTTGGGATAGTTGATTAAGCATCTTCATTAACATAAATATTTAATTAAGCATCTACTTAGTTACAAATATTTTTTAAAAAATAATTACTTAAGTCTTCTTTTGAAATTGGAGAAGTGGTTATCCACTAGTTAATGTCTCTTGCTTGTGGAACCATGGACGGTTTCACTGTTTTTTCTTTTATATAAAGAAAAACAAATGCTATGATCATACTGCATTTTTGTAAATATTAAAAAAGAAAAATACTATAGACATTTTGAAAAAGAATAAATGAATGGAGTAGTTGATTATTTTATTCGAAATATAAAATAAATTCTTTTCAATTCAACAGGAGAAGACTCTGTGCCTTCAATTAATTCAAGCAATGTAGAAAGAAAGTCGTATGACAACCAATTAAATTTGTCAACATTGTTCATGAACACAACATCAAAAATACTTTTGAAAAATCTCTCATGAAAAGGTACAATTATCCACAATCATCGTATAAAATGTCTTAATATATGTTGCTTAACTAGTTCATCTTAATGTGTACTAGTCATTTGATTTGATATTATTCTATATTGACTATATAGATCAAGTTGGTAAAGATTTACGTTTCATTACTAATTTCATGGTTAAATATTATCAAAAATAATGAAGTTTGTCCTATTCACATTGAAACTTCACAAATACACATGAACTCTTTTAATCAATGGTTAATTAGGCATTGATTGACTCTGAATTGCTATCTGGTGAAGTTCCACTTGTACTAGAAATAAGACAAATATTTTTTTTAATAAACGAAACTTTCACTATGTGCATGATAAAAAAAAAAAAAAAGGTCTGATCATTAACCTTATTTTGCAAGTGTTGAGAACACAATAACATAAATAAAAATTTGTTATTTTTAAAAGCTTAAGTTTTTAGATAAGAAGATCACAATTTTAATAGAAATCAGAGTATATCTGAGATTTTGATTACTTAGAGTCTTACAATCTTGAATAAATATCATGTAATTGGCCATAAAACAAAATCAGATCCACATATAAAGAGGTGTGCACGAATTTAATCAAGCATTCTTATTTATTAATCGATCATGAACTTTGCAATGACAATTCTTAGATTGCGTAACGCTCCCCTTCAATCTAAGCTTCCTCTATATGTGGATCTGAAATAGGACCCAGCCATATTGAACCTATTTTTTGTGTATATATAAGAATATTAAAGAAATGCAGTGTGAATGCATCAAGTATATTCTACAGACTATATTATTATATAATGTATGATAAGTTATAATTTATCAATAAAACTTTCATATGTACAGCTACAGCTTCCAAGTTGGACTGATTCACTGTAGATTCGTTCACACATCTAATTAATTTTTTAAAGTTTAATTTATTTGAGTAATGCAATGTTATGAAGTTATTCTTTTCTTAATCAACATAAGCAAAGACCAATAAACGTGGATCATATCTGGAGGGAACATGCTTTTTTGATCACATATATATTTTTTTCGACGATTATAAGAGAAAGAAAGTCACTAAATAACTGCTTGTAGTTCCTGAGTCTACGAGCTAAAAAATTGACTTGACCTAAAGAGGTTGTCCTCTCCAGGCTAGTAATTCCACGACTATTTTTGTGGTTATTGTCAACGGGAATTCTGTTCTCAAAGGTTACTCTATAGATCGACGATTAGTTCAAAATTGTAATATACTGTTATAGTATCGATAGATTCACTCCTTCAGGGTGAGAAATTTTGTGTGGACTAGCTAGTTGTTTTTCGGACCGACTTTTAAAAAATAATTAGCATTTAAAAGAAAAATAGCCACATGAAAATACCAAAATAGTGTCATGAATTTTGAATTTAAGCAAATAAAAGTTTCAGGATATTATCATTAATTTTAATATAAATTTATAATATATATTACTCCATTACTTGTGTGGAACAAAAGCTCCAACTACATATTCTTTGACTAGAAGTGAAGATTCAATACATGTTGTATAATATATAGTTGTATCGAAATCAATCTTGCTTAGTGCCTAAATAGTTTCTCGGGTTGAATTTCAGTTACTTATTTAATATGTGGGAAGACGTTAAAAACACTCATAAAATTTCTCATCTAAAAATACAGGTGTCAATTGACAGTTATTTAACACTTTATACGTATAACTGTCAATGGAGTATTATGGCACACTTGATATTTGATCTATTTGACTCAAATTTTTAGTATTTATGAAAACGTCAAAAAAACTCATGAAATCTCTCATTAAAAATATAACCGATTATTTAACAATATTGTAGTCAACCACAGTTGTGCACTTACTTAGATGTGCCTAAATGGTTGTCTAGGCACCAACTTGGAATTATTTGATATATTTAAACTCAAATATTTAGTATATGCAAAAAAAGACAAAAGCACTGAAGAAATTTCTCATTAAAAGGTAGAATTTATAACAATTATGTATATACAATAATTGCACTAGAAACTCACCAACCCTTCATTCCAAGTTGAAGAACTGCATTGTGTGGAATGCTAGGGGGGCCAAGAATGTTGAGTTTAGGAAGCATTACAAGGCTATGGTCAATATGCACCAACCATGTATCCTAGCCTTGCTTGAAACCAAGATGACTGATCACCAAGACCTTTGTGAAGAGCTTGGATACCACAATCATATCCAAGCTGAAACAAATAGTAACTCAGGTGGGATTGTCATCATGTGGAAAGAGGACTCTATCTCCATTTCTTCTATCTCCATCTCTCCTCAGGTCATCAATGCTAAAGTTAAGGTAAACTCTCCCCCTTCTACTTGATTTCTTAGTGTCATTTATGCTAGCACTGACTTTCAAACCAGACCTGACCTCTGGGACCAGCTCTCTTCTTTCTCTGATAACTATATTCTTTCTGAGGGCAAGAGCTGGTAAGTTGGGGGAGACTTCAATGAAGTCCTAAAGGCTTCAGAAAAATTTGGAGGCTCCAGGATTAACATTAACAGGTCTAACCTTTTTATGAATTGCCTAAATTACTGGAAGCTCATTGATTTAGGTTTCCGAGATAGTAAGTACACTTGGTCCAATATGAGATATAGGAATAGACAATGCCTCATCCTAGAAAGGCCTGACATATGCCTTGCTAATGATGATTGTGTACATCTTTACCCAGAGGCCACCATCACTCACCTTTCTAGATACCACTCTGACCACTCCCCTCTTCTTCTTAATGTGGGTTCTCCCCCTCCCAACCAGGTTAAGCCTTTTAGAGTGGAATCCATGTGGCTTAGTCACCAAAATTTTCCTAACCTTATAAAAGACTCTTTCCTGGATTGTCTATGCATCACTGTGGCTACCACTGAGTTTGAAGATAGGGCTAGGAATTGGAATAAACTTCTTTTTGGTAACATATTTGCCAAGAAAAAGCACTTGCTTGCAATGTTAGCTGGCATTCAGAACTCTCCCAAATACCCTAACAGCCCTTTCCTTTATGGACTAAAGGCAACCCTCCTGAAAGAGTTCAACCATGTACTCACCCTAGAGACTGAATTCTGGAAACTCAAGTCCAGAATCTCTTGTCTGTTAGAAGGGGACTCCAACTCTAGATTCTTCCATACCTCCACTCTCAATAGAAGGAGAAGAAATAAAATTAATTTCCCCATTGATGATAGTGGCAACTGGCACTACCATCATTATGATATTATTCAAATGGTGTCCTCTTATTATGCCAACCTCTACACTACTGATCATACCCTGGGTTATATGGTTACCCAGCCCAACCTCTCTACTAAGGATAGCATCAACCCCCTCAACCATGAAGCCCTTCAGGCCATCCCTTTCATGGAGGAGGTCAAAATGACTATATTTTTCTTCAAACCTAATAAGGCCCCTGGGCCTGATAGTCTTCATCTTTTTCTTTATCAGAAATTTTGGGACACTATGGGTCCCCCCTGTTCAAATTTTGCCAGAAAACCTTTACCTCCTACTCTATGAACCCTCAAGTGAACTCTACTTATCTTTGCCTCATTCCCCAATATAGGAATGCAACCTCCCTTAAGAACTTCAGATCCATAGGACTCTGCAATACCCAATATAAGCTCATTACCTAAATCATAACCACCAGGCTGAAACCTCTCCTGGCAAAAATCATTGGCCCTTGCCAGGCCAGCTTCATGGCAACAGGAGAGTCTCTGACAATGCTATCATTGTGCAAGAGTATGTTAGTCACTTCTCCAAGATGAAGGGAAAAAAGGATAACATGTTCTTCAAAATTGACCTGAAAAAAGCCTGATAGATTGGAGTAGTCCTTTATCAATCAAGCCCAGGTTTTCTTCAACTTCCCCCTAACCTTATCAAGCTCTTCCTCTCTTGTGTCTCTTTTTCATCCATCTATGTTCTTGTTAATGGGGGAAAACAACCAACTTCACTCCCTCAAGAGGCATTAGATAAAGAGACCACATGTCCCTCTACCTCTTCATACTTTGCATGGAAATATTGTTTAGAAGAATCAACCATGAAGTTGACATTCTTAATTGGACATCCATTTCCATCTCCAACAAAGGGCACCCTGTCTCTCATCTCTTCTATGCTGATGGACTCACTCTCTTTGCAAGAGCTGATCTAAAGAACTGTCACACCATCAATAAAATCCTTCACAGTTTCAACTCTCATTCTGAGCGAAGGATCAACCTTGCTAAATCTAAGGTCATCTTCTCTGCTAACTGTACTCTTGAAGAACAAAGGAACCTCAGCAACATTTTGGGCATCCATCCTTTCACTACCTTTGGTAAATACTTGGGCTTCCCCATCTTCCATAAAAAGTTTGAGAAGGGTGATTTTCAATTTCTCATTGATAATCTGAACATCAAACTTGCTGGATGAAAAAAAACAAATTCCTCAACATAACTGGCAGGGTTACCCTAGCTAAATCCTCCTTGGCTAGCATTTCTAACCATGTCATGCAATACATCCATCTTTCAAGCTCCATTCATAAACTCATTGACAAATCTCAAAGAAACTTCATGTAGGGCACCACTGATGCCAAGAGGAAAATACACCTCCTGGGGTGGGACACTATTACCCTTCCCAAAAGATATGAGTGGCTAGGTATGCAGAGAGCTAACATCAAGAACAAAGCTCTTCTTTGTGGCTTGGGATGAAGAATATACTCCAACCCCACTTCTCTTTGGGCCAATACTTTTTTTTTTCAAATACAACTCTAAGGATAAGTTCAATGTTGGCTCTAGAACCTGGAAAAGTATCACTGATGGCTAGAAGCTATGCAAGGATGCCCTATTCTGGGACATCAAGGATGACACTAAGGTGAATTCCTAGAAAGATAGATGAATTCCTGGAATACCCTCTCTTTCTTAAATTATCCAGGGGTCCATCCCATCTCTCCATATTCACACTAAAGTCAAAGATATCTGGAAGGAAGGCAGATGGGACTTTACCCCTCTGCCCTTCTACGTCCCTCCCAGTATTATCCAAAACATAAAAAGTGTCTTTTTGCAGAGCCCCAACCTTAAGCAAGACACCTCTATTTGGAGACTTACTGGAGATGGCACCTTTTCCTGTAAAAGTGCTTACTATCACATCAATACTTGGAAAGACATCCCACCATTAATCACCATTCCTAAACTAAATCTGGAACCTTATAATCCTTAACAAGATAAAGACCTTCATGTGTCTCTTGCACCACAACATTCTTCCTACTAATTATACTCTTGCCAAAAGAGGCCTGAACATCACCTCCTCCTATCACAATTGCAGCAATAGTCAGGAGGACCAACACCATATCTTCTTTGAATGCAATGTTGTCAAGATCTTTTGACACCATCTTATTCAAAAATACAAAGGAACCATGCAGCTAAATATCCTCATGTTTGACACCAATAATTGGCACTCCACCTAAAAAATCCTGAGTAATGAGGATTTTGACCCTAACACCCCCTGGAGCACCTTGCTCCCTTTTCTGCCTCTGGCATCTCTGAAAGATCAGAAATGGCAAAAATTTTCAAAACTCTAACTCTCAATCTTGCTTCATCATACCCCATGCTGAAGCAGTGGAGTACAACCACTTAATAGATCTTAGAAATTACCTCCCTAGGACCAGCATCACCATTACATGGCAACCCCATCCTCAAACCCCTACAATCTCAACACTGATGGGTCCTGTCTTGGGAACCCAGGTAGGGGAAGGATAGGTGGGATCATCAAGAATAGTAGAGGAGACTGAGTGATGGGGTACAGTAGGAGCTTCACCCATGCCACTAACAATCTCATGAAACTCTTAGCCCTCAAAGAAGGCCTCAACTTAGCCATGGAACATAACTTAAAGCCCTTAGATATCTGCATTGACTCTCTAGAAGTGAGTAACATGCTGCACTATGAATACTTGCTATATAATTCTATTGTATTTGTATGCAGATCTCTACTAGAGAAGATGGGGAATCCTCCAGTTTACCACTCATAGAGTAGCAGATTCAATGGTGAAGATGGGCTCAAAGCAAGACCTGTTTGACAACCTTCATATTTTTGTTACTCCTCCAGTCAGTATAGGAGTAGTTTTTTGGGAAGACTTCAATGGGAAATCCTTCTCCCGAGTTGTATCTAGTAATGATAGTCTTAATCAAAACACTCATGTTTTTGTACCTGATTAGGTCTTGCTTGTAATTAACCTTTATTTACATTAATGCATATCCTCTTCTTCATGAAAAAAATAATAATTTAATTTCTAAACGTTGTATGCTAGTTGTTTCTCTCAACATGTACTATTTGATGTTATACCGATATTATTTAATCATGATATTTATTGAATAGTAATTATTTTTCAGTTATAACGATTGAAAGTGGTTATTTGTGAATTTTTTCTTAAAAAACTATATGCATATAAGGTAAGAGATCGACATACTAAAATTGCTCTAATCAATATTATTTGTACTTTAATATTATTTGTATTCATTTCCACTAAAAGCTTTTCAACTTTAAATTTTTAACGCTTCGGATCTTTCTTAAAAAAAATAAATAAAAGAACTAAAAATTATACAAATACACTACTTATGTTTTCAATATTACAAAAAATATCAATTCCTTAAACATATTACAAAAATCTCAATATATACACAAAATGTTATGTATATATCGGCTATGTTATGTATATTAATAGAGACAGAGAGTAAAATAATTAAAAATGTGGGAGAGAGTATAGTTACTTCTAAAAGAATTAGTATTTATGTTATTTATACTAAAAAAAATGCAAACATAAGCATTAATAAGGCCCAAGATAAAATGTCAATGAGGCTCATTAATGATTCTAAAAGAGACACGGCCCATTATTCCCTTGAATTTCTGAGCCCAAACTCTTCACACATATCATAACACAACGAGTCATTGAAAGTTACAGAGTTAATACATAAAAATGATCCTAAACTTGACACCAAATTATAACTTTGATCTTAAACTTTGATAGTGCACAAATAAGATCTTTAAATATTCAAAACCTGAACAAATATGACCTCCGATTTTGCAACCCCATGCGTGAGTCTCACTCGCACCTACGTGGAAAGGTAATCCAATCACACGGTGTCACATCGTTAAAAGGACTGACTTGGAGAGAGATCATATTTGTGCAGTTTTGAATAGTTAAAGGTCATATTTGTGCACTATCAAAGTTGTTTTTTATATTAAAACGACGTCGTTTATTATTATTATTATTATTATTATTATTATTATTATTATTATTATAATAATAATAATAATAATAATAATAATAATAATAATAATAATTTTATTATTTATTTCTATAGTAGCAGCACCTAATTTTTTTAATTTTAAAAAATTATTATTATTATTATTATTATTTATTTCTATAGCAGCAGCACCTAGCTTTTTTTTAATTAAAAAAAAACAGCCACTAGCAGGGATCGAACTCGCACAGTAGGCTGAAGGAAACACACAAGAAGAGCAAATAACACCACTGGGCTATCTAAGTGCCTTGTTCCATGTGGTTCAACATTAATATACGTACATAAATATACTTTTTCTATCTTATATATATACAACGTAATTTTTTTACCGAGGGGGTTCGGGTGAACCCCATGGCAACCACGTAGGTCCGCCCCTCGTTAATTTAATAACGTTGATGTAATAACATTTTAATTACGTTAATTTGATAACGTTAATTTAATATACTACTACTACTATCCGCAATAACATTAATTTAATAACGTTTTATTAAAACTATAATGTTTTTATTATTAGTATAGTTTCATCTTTAATTTAATATTTAAAAAAATAATATTTAGATATATTATATAACTTAAATTCGTCCTCTGTTTTGTAATATATATACATACTCGCTCGATATTTTCATATGAGGCTAATCCGTCTAATTAATAAATCTTCAATATTGCTCTTTTTTCTCAATGACAAAAGAAATTAGATGTCATTTTCATCTTTGAGCCGAAAATAATGAAAAAATAATAGTGAAGAATCATTTAAAGGTCATATTTGTGCAGTTTTGAATAGTTAAAGGTCATATTTGTGCACTGTCAAAGTTTAAGGTCATATTTATGTATTATACCCTTAGATTTTAAGCTGGACGCGCCCAGTTTTGCGTGTTGAACACGCGTTTTGCCACGTAGGATTGGAGGTCATATTTGTATAATTTTGAATAATTAAAGGTCATATTTATGCATTGTCAAAGTTTAAGGTCAAAGTTATAATTTGGTGTCAAGTTTAAGGTCATTTTTATGTATTAACTCAAAGTTATACGTAGCATGTTAAATTGGAACAACAAAGAGATTGAGAAAGCATACAGTAACGTATGCAGAATTTTTTATTTGATCGTCAAGATGTAACACTATTGCGATGATATTGTCTGCCTTGAATTAATTAAACTTCATAATTTTTAACGTCTTACTAATATATGAAATTTATTATCTTAAATAATTAACATTTCTCACGTATTTTGCCGATACAAAACAGCCATGGGTAAAGCCACCTATATCAAAGGGTGATCAGTGCACACCCTTCATCGAAAAATTATATTGTGTATATAGGCTAAATGTTAGCTATTATGAGTATATATTTAATTTTGCACACACAAATAAAAAAAAAATTTACACAATCTTCATCAAATTCCGGACTCTATTGCTGAAAACAACATTTGGGAAACGGTTTTTTTTTTTTTTTTTTTATGCTGTTGTTGTAACTAGACTTGTCCATTAAAGGTGGATGAATCCCCTTGAACTTGCTTTTGAAATTAAGCTTTAGATCCAAAATCTACATCATTGATGCGGTTAGATTTTTCACCAAGAAAATTTTCAAAATATACAAAAAATAAACACTCAAAATCTTAAATAAACAAGTGTATTTCACGTTTACTATATATAAAGTACGTAAAATATATTTTAATCGTATATATATGATATAATTTATTGCCAAGGAAGTTTTCATGAACCCTTTGCGCCACTAGCTCCATCTAACCTCCCCCACCCCCCGGCAACCCACCCCACACACCCCCTCTTTTTCTCTATGATACTTTTTGGTTTCAAATTTTGATGTGGCAATTATCCAGAAAGAAAATCAAAGTAACGTGTTACTCTTTTTTGAGCTACTAGATTTGCATAGGTGGTCTGTTATCCAAATTAAAGAGAAGACTTTAATTTAATTTTATGGTAGTTGGGATCCTCCAATATCCTTGGGCATGACTTGGATTCTACTCTAATTGGACATGTATTTTCTACGTGGCGATAATGTACGATTACACGTGGCAAAGATAATGTTGGCAAATAGGTAAGCTACTAATGACATGTGGCACCATCTAAGCATGTCCAAATTGCTACATATTATTGGTTAGGTTGACTGCATTTATTTGACAGAATAATAGTATTTCTTTTTTAGAGAACGACGCTGTGTAACACTTTTTAAAATAAATAATTTAAGTTTGAGATTTTGTCAAAAAGTGACCAGTAGATAAAATATTTTTACTTTATAGCTATTTCCTAATTTGAATCATTTTGGCTCAGGTAGTTCAGAAACAGTCCATATATACAGTTTTCAACTTAGGCTATTCATCCCTTTTAAAAATATTTTTTTTTTGCTATAAATTTTTTAACTAAAAAATATTCTAGTTTTTTTTTTTTGAAATAATAATTAAATATAATTATATAAAACGGTATAATTGTTGTATAGAATATGTATCTATATAAGATACATGTATAAAAATTGTATAGTTCATCAAATATGTATATGTATAAAATATATATATAAAAAAAAATATAGAAAGTGCATAAAAATTATATAATTGTTGTATAAAATTTGTAAAAAAAGTACAATTACTATATAAATTGTGTATCAAAATTGTATAATTTTCGTATAGAATATTTATATATAAGATATGTAAAGAAACTGAATAGAAGGTGTGTAGAAACGGCATAGAACAAGCCAACAAATTAAAATGGCTAGAAAGTGAAATTAAATTTCATGGAAATAATTTAATTTGAAGTGTCGTTTCTGTCCTTTCCACTTTCTTTTTTCCTTTGGTATTGATAACTGATTTTTCCGTTCATCTTTACTTATTCAATTTAAAAAATCAATAGATAATTTATTAATTTATATCTATTTTACTTTTAATATTAAATACTATTTATAATGCAGTGCATTTTTCAAAGATTAATATAATAAATTATTCATATCATTTATTATTTCTTAAGTTGTGTCATGTGTGTCAAGTCAATAATAGACGAATATAATAAATTATTCATATCATTTATTATTTTTTAAGTTGTGTCATGTGTGTCAAGTCAATAATAGACGAATATAATAAATTATTCATATCATTTATTATTTCTTAAGTTGTGTCATGTGTGTCAAGTCAATAATAGACGATTATTATTGAAAGGAAGGAATACTCTTGACTTTTGTAAATTTGCGCTAGTGTATATATTCCCGTGTATCTCTGCTTTGGGCATTAGTTCATTTAAATTTGCGCTGAAAAGTCATATTTGTGATAAAATATTTTCTTGTAAAGATAACTTCATGAGACTTGAACTTGAAGGACTTCTAATCCTAGATGAGATAAAGTGTTAAATTATTTTTTTAAAAAAATTTAATTGGAAATTTCGAGTTTTACTTTGTTAAAAGCATTATACTATCAAAATAACTCATTCCGATCGATGTGAATTCAAATTATTTAATTTTCAAAATAAATAGTAAAAATCATAATCTTTCGATCATGGAGGTTTTGGTTCTTGTTCCCCTCCATCATATCTATCTCAGATTTTTCACTATCTCGAAAGGTAAAAGCATGGATGGATGGATGGATTTAAACCAACAAAATAAAAATAAAACAACAGCAACAATAAATTCAATGTATTCCCACAAAATGGGGTTTGGGGAGGAGGGTAAAACGTACGTAGTCCATACTGCTACCTCCGAAGAAGTAGAGAGGCTATTTTCGATAGACCCCCGGCTCAAAATAAAGAATAGTAAATAAGGTCGCAATGAAACATCAAACATGATGGCTGGCATAACAGAAATAAGGAATAAGAAATAATAAAAATAGAAATAACAGAAATAAGAAATAAGACACCAACACAGTAGTACCATACATTCATAGACCAAAGACACCAAAACTCTCCTAGGATTTCTAACCAGGCTACACAAAAGCTATCCTAACTACTTACTACGACTCACCCACACACTAGTCTTCTGCCCTTATTCGCGACTTCCGCACCTTCCTATCTAGGGTCATGTTGTCAGATAAAAATAAAAATGAAAATAAATATTAAAAATCAGATAAAAAAAAAGAAAAAAAAACAGAAAAGACCACAATGGAGGGGCATTTATTATTATCCCATGAATTTAAGAAGCACAAAATTGCAATATCGTGATCCATACCTTTTTTAAACTTAGCTGAGTTGTTCAAAATAAATTGACGAATATCAAAACATCAACAAATATCAAAAAGGAAACAGCTAAATACACTTTATCTTTATTTATTTTAAAAAAATATATTTGCTATTATAGATTATATAATTAGTATATAATCAATGTATAATTAGCAAGCTAAGTATGCATTTTACACCGAACCGCAAACCAAACCAAACCGATAAAAAAATCGACATTTGGTTTGGTTTGGTTTGATTTTAGATTTTAAAAACCGATATTTATGTGGTTTGATTTTAATTTTACTCTAAAATAACCGATAAAGTAATCAAACCGAACCGATAATATATATATATATATATATATATATATATATATATATATATATATATATTATTCATGAATAAAATATAAATATTTGTTATATTTTAAATTTTAAATTTTAATTATGAATTTAAATTTAGCCATAACACTTTTAGTCATATGTCTTTATCTAGTTGACAGTACTTTATGAGACTCAAAATAATTTTTGCACTTTGAATGACATATGATACTAATTGTGAAAATTATTTTGTTGTCTATGATATTTTAAAGGTGGGTTTCATTAGACTATAGACAATCGCTAGTTTTGAACTTTTTATTTGGTCCCTATTGAGAAAAAAATATATGTGTTCATCGTTTGGGGAGTTCACATATCGTACTCTTATATGTAACTTCTAAATATTTTTTGTAGAAGCGTTCATATGGTTTTGTTCGTGGCGTTGCCTAAGTATAGCAATGAATTGACATTTTAGTTTCAAGGTTAAGGTACAATACTTGGTTGGCATCTCATATATTGTACTGAATTTTTTTAAAAAATTTAACATGTATCATTAGCTAAAGTTATAAATCGAGACCGAACCAAACCGAACTAAACCGACAAGAATCAAACCGACGGTTATTTTCTCGTATTGATTTGGTTTGATTTTAGAAATTTAAAAACCGACTAAGTTGGTTTGGTTATGATTTTGACCAATAACCGACCCATGAACACCCCTACTTGTTAAATATCGAATATACACCAACAATAATTACAAAATGTTACCAACGGCACTAACTAATTATTTTTTATATTGTCAATATATAGAAGTTAAATTTGAATATTTACGGCTTATTTTCCGCTAAAAGTTTCAAATGTAATTTTTTTAAACTCTATGCTCAATCACAGAAGATAACGATATGGATTATTTTTAAACAACTTTTCTACTACATTTGAGGTAATGGTATAAACTGTGTACACTTTATCATTTTCAGACCTCACTTTGTGAGAATACACTGAATATATTATTGTTGCAGTATGCATGATCATAGAGAGTCACATTAATTGGGAAATATGGTTTTTTTTTTTAATTTTTTTTTATGGTGTGATGTTGGCTCTATGTCAAGAAGATTTTAATCACCTAAGTAATTTACATAGGTAGTAAAGAACAACCTTAGTTGCTACTTGTTTCTTATTCAGAGTGTCTGATACTTATATTAGAGTTTCGTTAGATTCAAAATTGTATTAAAAAATCTCGCACTTAGCATTCTATAAAAAACACAACTCGAAATTAAACATGATTTGAATCCGAAATATCTGATTCAAAATAGAAGAATGGTAACCACTCAACCACAGCTCTAACTCTTTTGTTGGTCGAAAAGAAGTGTCTTAGTGAGATCATCAAATTACGGAATTTGACTTCTTCAAAAGAAATTAAATTTGCCAACTAGAAATGAAGTACTAGTACACGAGCTTCCTCACTTTACATTTGCCAAAAAGTAAGTTTCAACAACCTTTTATAAAAATTAATTGGTCAAACAAATATTACTTCTACTTCTATATATTGTCCCATTTCTCTTCTCATTTTTTCACACCTCAACAAAACAATTACATTGCCTTAAACACCACTATTATTTCTCAAAAAATGCCAAGTCCTTCACTTTTCATACTAGTTTTCATTATTATTTATTTTATCCTCTTCTCTCCTACTACTATTCTTGCCACTAAACATTATGAAGCTTCAACAAGATTTAAACCTAAAATTGGAAGAAAACAAGGTAGTTTTCATGGTGATCAAGGTGTGGAGGATTGTTTACCAAAGGGTATACGAAGATCGTCTGCGCCTAGTCGATACATAAATGATCAAACTTTAGGTTCAACAACTTGCTCATCAATCAAGAAGGTGAATAAACCATGATGTTTGATCAAATTACTTCAATTGTAGATGAAATATACAATAGAAAAAATGTAATATATAGTCATGATACATATATTTCTCCACTTTTTAAATTTCTTTATGATGTATGCTACTTATAAAAGGAGATATATATAGTGTGTTTAATGCTTATATTGTAAAATGAAAAATATGTGCATATTAAGTTTTAGTAGCTTGTTATATTAATCTTTCAAGTCAAGTATATCATGCATTACCAATCTATTTAAGTTCTAGCCATTACTGTTATCACTATTTGAAGAGCTAGAAGCATGCAAAACTAGAAGAAAATATATAAATTTCTGTATATTTAAGTATGATATACACATATTATACATATAATATACATAATCAATGTATAGATTTTGTATATTATAGCTATATATTGATAAATAAATTTGGTCGAACTGTACATATTGATAATTTTCCCTTATTTCTATATTTTTTTTTATGGACCGGCCTAATCCTAATTCTATATAGCTCTTGAGTTTGAATAATTTGCTTCTAGCTGTGAAAATATTAAAGCAAAAAATGAAATAGTGGTCCAAAAAAATTGGTAAATAATTAATGTATACCACCAAGGGTCCAAGAAGTGGCACAACAAATTAATTAACTTCTAGATATTAAGGATTATTTTTTTGTGTGTGTCTCAAGTTTAATTTAGTCGAGTTTTGGGATTGAAAAAAATTCGTCTAACAAGAAGCGTTTTTTCCTTAAATGGGGTCTATACAGGAGGACTTTTTTAATTAATCGAATGGTCAGTGAGTTCTGAATATCGAATTATGACTAATAGTAGTAACCATAAGGAGCATTTGAGTAAAGTATATCTAATTTCTCCCTTAAATGAGTAATTAATACCTTATACGTTCTTAGAGTAGTAGTAAAGATGAAATTAGAAAAAGATGATGCTTTCTTAATTTTAAAATGACAGACAAAAAAGACGTATTAAACTATAGAAAATTCGAAGTCTTTACCTCTTAAAATAAAAGTATATGTATGAAGTTTTCAAACTCATGAAAAACATGACTAAATTTAGTAGAGAGTCAATAGGAGCCAAGAAAGTGTGATTAGATCAGAATAATTAGTTGGGAGAACGAAATTATCATCTAATTCCAATATAATATTGTTGAATGGTGACATTCAATTTAATTTATGTTGTTTGGATTTTTTTTTTTCTGGGGGAGGGGGAGGGAGAGGGGGTTGTTTAATATTTGCATATCCTCATTATTCGATTACATAATACCTCTCAACAGATTGGGTGTTTGTGAAAGCAGTAAATCAGAGTGCAATCACAATCGTCCTGGAAGTTCCAAAATAAGTGACTGGTTTTTTCTATTCAAATCGGATATATAAGTTACTTCCTATAACTCTTTTTTTATTATATTTCTAGATCGATAGTTAAAATAAAAAATTTTCTTTTCAATCTCTTATATACATATGTAATTTTTAAATCAATACGTTTACTAAAAGACTGACTTTCATCATTATCATTAGTCCAGCGTAAAATTAAGAAAGAAAGGTAGAAATTCACCGTCGGGAAATTCATTCGAAAAGAAACGAAGAATTCTCAACGAAAAAAGTTTAGGGTACAAGTAAAAAAGAAATAATTGAATGAAATAACTAAAGGCAAAGAACCATTCTTTCATTTAATTAAAAATTCAAGGCATCCAAATTGAAGTAGTAACACCAAACAATCCCAACTTTAGCTCTAGAGGGCTCCATGATGGGGTAGACTGTAGAGTAACAAAATGCTGTATAACTAAAATACAAACTTCAAACTCCTATCTATAGCCACATAATATTTCATAATATTTTTTAACAACTTTTCCCTGTTAAAATTGATATCCAATCCAATCCAATCCAACAACAATAACAACATTAATTACTGCTATATTATAAATGATCTATAATTTCTCTGCTTAAGTAGGTTGTTTACTTTATGATTTTATTATATCATCTCTAATTAATTATTATAAATTATTTATATGTTAAAAAAATGATACTATTTAATACGAAAAATAAAATAGATATTTATAACATATCTATTTTTGATGCTTCAATCACAATTTTACTAAATATCACCACTAATTAATTATCATAAGTTATCTAATTATTAAAATATAATAATATTTAATAAATAAATAGAATATATATAAAATAATAAATTAACTTTTGATATTATAAATTAATTTGACATACTTTATGAAACCTTAAACTTTTTCTACATATCACTTTTTACTACTACTATATTTCTAATAAGCTATATGAAACCCTTAAACTTTTTCTACATATCACTTTTTACTACTACTATATTTCTAATAAGCTATAGTTTCAATATGTCTGTTTTAGCAGGCTGCTTGATTTGTAATTTTATTATATCATCTCTAATTAATTATTATAAGTTATTTATATATTAAAAAAATAATATTATTTAATATGAAAAATAAAATAGACATTTATAACATGTCTGCTTTTGCTGTTTCAATCATAATTTTACTAAATATCACCACTAATTAATTATTATAAGTCATCTAATTATTAAAAATAATAATATTTAATAAAAAATAAAATAGATATAAAATGATAAATTAACTGTTGATGTTTTAAATTAACTTGACGTCCTTTATGAAACCCTTAAATTTTTTCCACATATCACTTTTTACTAAATATCTCCCTAAATTAATTATTAGAAGTCATTTAAGTATTAAAAAATTAATAATCTTTAATAAAAGAAAATAATATAGACATAAAATAATAAATTAACTCTTGATATTTTAAATTAACTTAAGGCATTATATGTGGCTCACTTAATTAATTTTTTTTCAAATATTTTTTATAATAATTTTGTTATATCACTTTTTACTAAAAATATCTCTCCTAATTAATTATTATAAGTCATCTAATATTAAAAAATTAATAATATTTAATAAAAGAATAATATAGATATAAAATGATAAATTAACTCTTGATATTTTAAATTAATCTACATTTTATACGAGATTCATTTAAATTTGTTTCACAAATATTTTTTATAATAATTTTATTATATTATTATAAATCATTTAAAATATATTTATTTCGTTGCTTTAATCATGATTTTACTATATCACACTTTATCATGATGGTGACAATAACGAAGACAAAGAAGTCGAATTTTATTACAAGTTGAGGGAGTTCAAGAATCTCGTGTTGGAGTTTGTAAGAAGAGAAAAGTTGATGTTGAAGGTGGGGTTAATAAAAAGAGGGGAATTGATGTACAAATGATTCCCGTACTTGAAGTAGAGTATATGTTCAATGATCCTGATATCTTGGATTTTTTTACCAAAAAAAAGGGATTTCATAATAAACTTGAGGTTTTCGATCGGAAAATTTAAAAATTTAGGAAAGTGAAAAGTGGACTGAAGATTGTGAAATTGGAAAAGGAGAATGTTGTGAGTTTTGAATCGGGAGATATATGCCCCGTTTGTTTCGAGATTTTTGAAGAAAGTTCAGTTGCGGTGTTCACATATATTTTTCTCTAGCTGGCCCAATGACCGGTGTTCCACTAGTGTACCTTCGGCAACAATTTAATTTCTTGGTCGTCACAGAAACGGCGGTGTTGCCCGTTCCGTAAATCACTGGCCAATGCCACAGCTGAAATCATGTGGGTAAGCTCTCTTCTTGGCTTCCCATCCTTCGTCCCTGCTATCATGTGGTGTGATAACGTTGGTGCAATTTACTTGAGTGCCAATCCTTTTTTATATGCCCGCACCAAACATATTGAATTAGACTATCACTTTGTGTGGGAGCAAATCAAGGCCAACTATGAAGCCATGTTTTAGATGTTTTGACAGAAGCAATGAAGATGGGAGCCAAGGGGGAGAAACGAAAAGAGATGAAAATGAAGCAGTAGAAGCACTGACCGCTAAGAAAATGATCTTTTACGTGTATGTATGAACCATTTGGAATTCCTTGCAGAGGACCTTACACACCACCTGCAATTGCTGTCAATGTGGTGGTCGATGAATGATGTAACGACATTTTACCTGTTTTCTCCATTTTAACCCTCTCCATAGCTTTTATTTGAGATTTATGACTTGCGGGGATGAGTGACTTGATTTCCGAGGTAGTAGTATTGAAGGGTGCTTGAAGTGTATCATTAAAGATGGTGAAGGGATATTCATTCTATCATCACCCCCTTCCGTAAAATGACTTTCTTTTTCTTTTTGACAATTCTATAATCCTATCACCACGATGGCGGGCCTTAAAACAATCGGAGGCGGAGCCAGCCTTCTTTAAGGGGTTCGGCAACAAAAATATATTATTTATACATGATTAAAATCATTTTTTATGTGGTTATAGTAGGTGTTGAACCCCTTCGATTTAGTTTTCTTTGAACATTGAACCCCTTACTTGAAATCTTGGCTCCGCCTCTGAAAACGATCAGTCCAATCCTTATTTCCATGTAGAATACTCTCTAAAGCCGTTACATGTAAGAAAAAGAAGTCTGGGGTGTCAACTAGAAAAATTGGAATTGCATCACAAAGCAACTAAAATGTAGACTGTTGTATTTGTGTACCGTATGATGTTTTGGTTCTTGATTATGATTGAATGCCAAGGTAATATTTGTAACAAGTTTCATGATTATGATTGAATGCCAAGGTAATATTTGTAACAAGTTTCATGCCAACTGAAAATTCTTGCAAGTTGGAAACATTCAGTAAATGGGCTTCTGTGACAATACCTTCTCACCCACATATTATCAGAGATGTCCAACGAGACCAACGACATGCTCTGCCCCATATTTGGGGTGAGGTTGAATGTCTCCTAGGATGATGAGTTCCCTATAATATTAGGAATTGTGCCTGTCAGTGAGTTGTACCTCAATTCAACATCTTTTAGTTCACTCAAGTATCCTAATGCAGCAGGAAGATTGCCAGTCAATTGATTGAAACTACAATGACTCCAAGCTGTTGCTTTGACATTCAGTTAAGGCATCGACGAAATCAGTTATCTCTCCACTGATGCTATTGTAGGAGAGGATCAGAGTCTTTCATATTACATAGTTTCCCAAAGCTTCTCTTGAGCGTCCCATTGATACCATAGTTGGAAGGTAGATCAAGATATTCAAGGCAAGTAAGCTTTGCAAACTCATCCATTGTTGGAAAGATCAAGCACCAAAAAGGAAGTAAGATTTAGAGTTGGGAGAGAAGATGGAAGGTTTAAAAGCTGACACTGAGACAAATGCAGCTCGAGGAGAGAAGGAAGAAGATTATTGATCATTTGAAGCCAAGAATAAGTAACTTTGCTAAGAACTGAACCTCCCAAATTCAAATGTTCAAGAAAAGTAAGCTGAATGGTTAAGATTCAAGAATGTCAGCTAGAATGAATTGAGTTCCAAGACATAACCGTAGAATTAGTCCAGGTACGTACGCGCACTCTGACGCAGACTAAAAGGTTATTAAACAAAAAGAAAATTGTTGAAGTGGGAAATATTTTAGCTAGTCAATTGATGTATTAGAGTTTTTGACTTCGACAACAAAGAATCTGAAAGTTCATTCACCTAGAAAGAGTCTCATTAGCAGGCACCTTTGTCAACTCATTTTCTTGTTTACCAAAGATTCCTGGGATTATAAATAATACATTTGTGTTTCTTCCTTAAATCATTGGCACTAATTAAGGAGAAATAATCAGATTTGCTTAATTAACTACTACTACTAATTAATAGCTAATGTTTCTTCCCTTCTAGTTTATGTGATGGTGTTTGACTAGATACAAAGTTTACAAATGAAAGTAAGACTTATGAAACTTAAATTAAATCCTAGATATTATTGTATGGCTTAATATCATCTCATTAAGGTATGGGATCCACTCCGGTATTGCTCTGCATATCCAGTAAACGTCCCATTCGTCTGGATATGCATTTAGCGATGTTGGAGGATCCTTACCGGTTGAATCCCGCTCCTTGTTCTTCCTACTTCTCAATGCTTATTTCTGGTTGTAAGTGTGGAGGTTACTATTCCACTGAATGCAAGCCGTGGAAACAGCCTTGTGCAGAAATGCAAGGTAAGGCTGCGTAAAATAGACCATTGCGGTCCAACCTTTCCCCGGACCCCACGCGTAACAGGAGCTTCAGCGCACCGGCCTGCCAAATAAAATGATTTGGATTGGTTGTTGGAATAAATTGAAGAACACCATTATTAATAATTTGTTTTAGTTTTAAAGAAGTTCGTTGAGGAAGAGAAGGCCCCTCTATTTAGCTAAGGATGTTCAAGATTTAATATGCATGTGTAAGAAGTATTATTTTGACGTACATACATGCAATATTCTTATCAGGCGAAGTTGTTCAACTGGCCACTCTTTGCATGTTGTAGCTCTTCCTCCCTGGTTAATGGTTCTTTCTCTTGCGGCGCCCCATAAGTTCACGCTTTTTCATACACAAAAAGTAGTAATATGTCCTATACTGAAACTAAAACATAACATATAGCTCCATTTATTGAATACATTGATAAAGTTAACAAACATTTTTCATCTTCTTCTTCTCAAGTGTTTCTTTCTTTTACTCATTAAACATCCAAACCATTTATGTAGAAAACTCGAAAACCTTTCATGGAACTCCAAAATGCATGTCTCAATGAATCTGAAATAAGCAACTCTCCAGCTTTTCTTGAAGATCAAAGTGCCAAAAAATACCCAGAAGCCAACTAAGTATCCGAGACCAACGACAGCATAGAACCATATTTTCTCAACTTTATCTTCGTCATCTGTTTCTCCGTCATCATCCATTCCACCGTCAGATGTTGTAGTCGTGTCATTAGAACAATGTCGTAAAGGAGGACCACAGAGTGCGTCATTTCCTTGGAAAATTGTTGGATCGTCTTTGATTTGGAACTCAGTACTGGTGGGAATTCTTCCTGACGAATTGTTGTAAGACAAGTTCAAGTGTGTCAAGAAGTCTAAAGTAGTTACGCTTGGTGGTATAGGAACTGATAGTTGATTTTTGGAAAGATCTAAGGTTTCAATCCATCCCAGTTTTCCAATATCCGTTAGTATAGTTCCCGTCAAATGATTCATGGACAAGTTCAAGGTTCCAAGTTTGTGTAACCTTGTTATCTCTACCGGGATTTCTCCAGATAAACTGTTGCTCGAAAGGTCGATACTGTTTACTAGGTAAAGGATAGTATCATAATAAAGTATTCTTCCTTTCGCCTCCAGTTTCAGTTTCCCTTGATATTGACTAGCTTCCGCATCAGTTAGCTCAGCCTTGAAGCCTTCCAAATTGCCAACACAGGATGGGATAGAACCGGATAAGTTGTTTTCTGAAAGGTCTAGTATGTGAAGACCTCTGAGGCTACAAACTTTTAAAGGAATGTGGCCGGAAAACCTATTGTTTCTTACGCTAAGGATTAACAGTGATCTCATCGTTTCGCCTAACCAAGATGGGATTAGCCCTAATGGTTGTTACTAAGATCAATGCTAATCATTCTCGTGCAATTTCTCAAACTCGAAGGCAGTTCTCCAGAGAGATTGTTGCCTGAGAGTCTTAAGAACCTCAGATAAGCAAGAGAACCTAGTGAGCCTGGAATTTGGCCGGCTAGGCGGTTCTCTGACATATCTAACCAATAAAGATACGGAAGCTTACCCCAGAAATCAGGAAACTGTCCGATAAGTTGGTTATTATCGAGGGCTAAAGTAGTCAGCTGATTCATATCACCCATGCACAAGGGAATTGTGCCATTTAGATTGTTGTAGGAGATGTCCAAGTCTGTTAGATTGGGAAGTGCTTCACAAATGTTTACGGGAATAGGTCCTGAAAACAAGTTATCCCTCAGATACAATGATGTAATGTTAGAAGACCATAGTGGGAGAGGTCCCTCGAAGCGATTGGAGCTTAAGTCCACATTGGCTAGAAAGTTGAATTGAAACGTGTTGGGAACTTTCCCTGTCAAGTTGTTGTAAGCCATGTCTAGATTATCAAGCTTCAAATCCAACTCTACAAACCAATCTGGTAAAACATCTGAAATCCCCGCAGTATTGAATACTATACTGGTGAGCTCATGCTGATCCTTAAGCCAGTGTGGGAATTTGGGGCCTAATTTGCATGACTGAATGGTCAATAACGTCAGCTGGAACGAAGGAGTCCAGTTCGAGCTGACGTTGAATGTCAAGGTAATATTTTTACCAAGCATCACGCCAACTGAAAACTCTTGCAAGTTAGAAAGATTCAGCAAATGGGCTTCTGTGACAATACCTTCCCACATATTATCGGAGATGTCCAACGAGACCACCGATGTGAGCTGCCCGATATTCGAGGTGAGGTTCCCACTCATTTTGTTGGATGAGAGGTAGAGCGCCTCCAACGATGACAAGTCCCCTGTACTTTCAGGGATTGTGCCTGTGAGTGAGCTGAAGAATTTTTAGCTTCTTCAAGTGACCTAATGTAGCAGGAAGCTTGCCACTCAGTTCATTGAAATTCAAATCCAATGCCTCCAAGCTGTTGCTTTCGCATTCAGATAAGGCATCGACAAAATCAGTAAGGTCGCCGCTGATGCTGTTGTAGGAGAGGATCAACGTTTTCAAATTGCATAGTTTCCCCAAGCTTTTCTTCAGTGGACCTTTAATACCATAATTAGACGATACATGAAGATACTCAAGCGAAATGAGCTTTGCAAACTCATCAGGCAGTTCACTAACGATATTGTTGGAGTTTAAGTCAAGATGCACAAGGTTACTGAGGTCGAACATCCATTCAGGGAAAGTACTCGAGTTGAAAGCATTGTTGGAAAGATCGAGTACCAAAAGGGAAGTAAAATTTAAGGAAGGAAGAGAAGACGGAAGGTTTAGAAGTTGACACTGAGGCAAACGCAACTCGAGGAGAGAAGGGCTATGACTGTTGATTGTGTCAAGCCAAGAATCATCAACTTTGCTAAGATCTGAACCTCCCTAATTCAAATGTTCAAGAAAAGGAAGTCCTCTTAGCCATTCAAGATCATTCTCAGCTGGCTTTCCGGAGTAGAAACTCAAATCAAGAACTTGCAAATTCGATAGGTTTCCAAGAAAAGAAGATACTGAACCAGAAAAAGATGCACCAGAAAGATTGAGGTACCTCAACTCCTTAACGCGACCGATGAATTCAGGTACTTTGACTCCTCCAAAATTGTTCATACTCAAGTCTAAGTATCTCAACTTTTTCAACTCAAGTAAAGATGGATTAATCTCACCTCCCAATCTATTGTTTCTTGATAATTGGTTTCTGAGGTCAAGCTTTACGACGCTTCCTGTCTTGTTGTCACAGATTACCCCAAGCCATTGACAGCAATTTTCTTGATCAATCCAAGAAGATAGCCTGCCTGAAGAATCTGTAAGATTTTCTTTAAGTTTTAGCAGTGCTTTCTTTTCTGTTTCAATGCAAGTTCCCACTTTAGAGGTGCCAGCAGTGGAAACAAAGTGATACGCAATGCAAGTGAAATAGAAAAGATGTGCAAACAATATGAGAAAGATAAGTTGAAATGATTTGCTTTCCATATTTGCTTCTTGTGGTTGAAGCTAGGAAGGACAATCTCTTATCATTTATAGACATAGAAGTACATTGGTGTACAAAGTTACCTGGTATCTGCGCTGGTGGAGACACTCCATCCGTGCTTAGGCATGTTACGTGGACAGTTGAAATGAAAGAGTTGCTTAAAAACGGAAAGACGCATTCCTTTTGAAATAGACTAAAAAGGAAAGGAAAGACAAACAAGTTGAAACGGAGGGAGCAGCAAGTATAACATGCAGAACTAGTCGAGGTACATGCAAGCTGACACGAACGGCGTGGTTATCAAAACAATAATAAATTTGGAAGTTCATTCACCTAGAAATAGTCTCATTCTTTGTATGAGGACTATATCTCATACAAATCCTAATGAATATGAGTGATAACATCAACATATAACTTTGATATAACGTGTTCTGTCATTAAAGCAGACCTCACTTGTTGTTTGAATTGAATAGTATATTATCTTTTGTGTACGACTATGACTTTACCGTAATACGCTCCATATCTGAAGCATACCTCACTCTTTATTTTTTCATTGAACATAACATATTTCATGTACAACTCCGAATGTAATATGCTCTATCGCTAAAGTAGACCTCACTTGTTATTTGTTATAGAATATAGAGAAAATGCCCTATTTCACCCTTGAACTATATCCAAAACGGCTGAGACACACCTCAACTTAACGGGGGTCCTATAACCCCCTGAACTAATTAAAAGTGTAATTTTGACACCCTTAATATCTACGTGGCACATAAGTGGCACACACGTGTGCCTACGTGGATCCTTCCGTGTGTTGTGCCACGTATATGCCACATAGGCACTAAGGGTGTCAAAATTACACTTTTAATTAGTTAAGGGGTAATAGAACCGCTTTTAAGTTGAGGTGTGTCTCAGCCGTTTTGGGTATAGTTCAAGGGTGAACTAGAACATTTTCTCTATAAGATATTTCGTGCATGAAGTAAATCATAGTTGATAATATATTAAGGAAAAATAACATAAACATACACCTTAACTTATCATATTTACACAAATTTCCACCCTTATAAAATAGTTACAAAAATTTCAACTAATTATGTATCTTCAATGGATGTACCGAAAGCTAATCATGTATCTCGACAGACCAAGAATAAAAAAAAAATGTATCGAGATCTTATGTATCCTTACAAAGAAAAAAAAATGTATTTTCGTTGGATGTATTATGTCTCTCTGACAGACTCAAAATTGAAAAATGTATCAGGAGCTAATAATGTATCTTTACAAGAAAAAATGTATCTTTGTTGAATGTATCGGGAGCTAAATATGTATGTCGACAGACTCAAATTTGGGATTTTCAATAATTATATAAAATGTCGAAATTTTTGAAATTAAGCTCGCAACTGTCGGGATTTATATTATTTATCCTAAAATTAATTAATGCGAATATTATTGGGATATTATTGGCTGTCAGACAAAAAGAATTTAAGCAACAATTTTATTAATTGCAAGTTGCAACTTTGTCAACTCATTTTCTAGTTTGCCAAGGTTCTTGGATTATAAATAATACATTTGTGTTTCTTCCTAAAATCATTCACATAATTATTGAGAAATAGTCAACTTTGTTTTCATGAATAATTGTCTATTATTGACTCGACACACATATTAAAAAATAATAATAATACAGATATTTTTATCATATCACCTTTTGAATATCATTAATTCGATGCTCTGAGAAATATATTGGATAGTGGATTGTAAATAATAATTAAGGGTAAAATTGATAGAAATCGATAAATTATTAATCGATTTTTCAAACTGGACAAGTATTGTTGAAAATCTATTTTCAGTATAGCGGATAGGTAAAAATGGACGAAGAGAGCAATAATTACTGCCTACGTTTTATTTTATTTGGCTTTATGGCTTGGTACTCTCCTTAAGAAAAAATTATTTTATAGGTATATTTTACTAAGATAATCTTATTAATGATGTTTTAAAACTCTAAATTTGACTGTTACTAGTTTATATAGCTATTTGATAATAAGGATAGTATGAACTTTCTTGATTTGTGAAAATGAACAAGTAAATTGAAACATCTATATTTAGTATAGGGTGAATTAAAATAAAAGATAATATTTACATAGCATATCATAATTGATAAAATTAATGTGAATTATTATATATATATATATATATATATATATATATATATATTATATGATGCAACAATTTTACTATTTGCAAATTGCAACTTAGCAGCCACTTTTGGTCAACTCATTTTCTAGTCTACCAAATATTCCTAGGATTATAAATAATACTTTTGTTTGATAAATTACTAATAATTCATGTCTAATTTTTTATTTTAATTTATGTGATGGTGTTTGATTGGATATGAAATTTAAGAACGAAAGTAAAACTTTTGAAACTGTAAAACAAATCATATATATTAGAAGGTTGTACATCAAACTTGGAGTCATTTGAAGTTAATTCGAACTAATTTCAAAGAAAAAATATTTGGTGAAATTTTTACACAACAAATTATGATGACCGTAAAGATTTTATTGTTAATTCTTATGATTTATGTGGATTTTGTAGTCATAATTTTCGTGATCCGTCAATTTGTGACAAAGCGAGTTTTGCCATCAATATGAAAATCGACAGAATTTGTGACTAGAATTTTAGCCATTCATCAGAATTTGTATTTTGAGGTTGGTCTACAAGGCCCATACAAAATTTGTGGTTTTGGTTGGGCTATATGCATGGGTGGCCCAACTATGTGATTGAGCCCAATAGGCCTAAACAAAATTGATTACTTTACTATTTAGAGAGAATAATCGAAAATTTATGGTTTTTAAAGTTTAGCTGCCTCGACTCGATTTGAAATTTGCACTGTTAAAACCTAGCTTAATAGTTTCCTCGAGATTAAACAAGTATTTTTCTGATTAATTAGAGGGCATCCATGATTAAATAAGTCTTTCCTAATTAATCAGAAAATACAGAAAACAACAAAACTATTACTAGAAATGCCAAAAAGTTAAACGAAAGATTTACTAAAAGAATAACTAAAATCATTAAGTGATATAAAAAGAAGTGGGGAATAGAGGATGAAAATGTTGAAAACAAAAATGTTGGGATAAATTTGAAGGCTAAAATAACAACAACAAATACAGTATATTCCCACGTAGTGGATTCTGGAGAGGGTAAAATGTACGCAGTTCATACCATTACCTCTGAAGAAGTAGAGAGGTTGTTTCCGATAGACCCCTGACTCGGAAAACAAGTGGTTTAATAGACTTAACATGTTAACAAGTGACTAAACACTTGTCGAAATATTGTCATGCAAAATAACATTTGTCCTTCGAGTCTAACAAGCATCAATGCTTTAAAAGAACATTGACATGCATATTGCCAACACCATTGCTAGTTAGTGTTAGGTTTTTTGCCTGATTTTCTTGCCAAGTTTAAGTTTTATTTTTCCTGAAAGGAAAATATAATTCTTTTCTATATTTGGCTAACCTCTTTCTTAGATGAAAGGTTTTGGAACTCTATAAATAGAAGACTACCCCTCTCATACCATAATACAATATCATACACAATGTATTCGTTAAAAAAGTCTGGTTTAGGGAGAGATTTCTCTCATAGATTTATGTTTTATATTTTCAATATTAGTTACTTAATATGTAGGCCGTTTGGCGAAATATATCACTAATATATATGTTTTTATTATATTTTTATTTGTCATCTGAATTATCATCGTCTTGGTTCGCAAACTTTAAGCTTCCGCATGATGCCCTCTCGATTTCAAATCCAACAAGTGGTATCAGGGCCAGGTTCAAAAATCAAATGGTTCGATTGAGGATAGTTTAAGATCAAAGTTGCAACAAATTTGATAATAAGAAGATATATGACCAAAATATTATTAATAAAATAATAATAATAATAATAATAATAATAATAAAAAATAAAAAAATATGTTGTGGAAAATTGATTTGAGATGGCTTGGAGAGCAAGTTCTTTTGAGGAAAGTCCGGTGCGCTAAAGCTGTTCAAAGGTTTATTGTCAGGGGTGGACAACGTCAATTTTGAGATGTTTCGACACCCATTAAATCCGATGCAAACTAGGTATAATTATATAAAAAATGTATAAAATTTAACATAGGAATTTAAAAAACACTCAGTAAATCAAAAAGATAGACGGGTGTTTTAGTTTCCTAGCGGAACGTTAAAGCTTTTGGCGTTATATGTGTGTTTGGACCTCCCGGGCACCCACGACCCCTAAACCTCGTAATGACACGCCATCTAAGCAGTGTGCCACTTAAATTGACATTTGTGATTTATTACCTCACTTATAAAGGATGATCAACATGATTGTTTGTGTTGTCCACTTAGATATTTTTTTTTATATTTCTTTATTTTAATTTTCTTTTTAATCTGTTATATATTTGAGAATTACGTAAAAGTATTATAAATTATAATAATTAACAACATAAAATAATTCAAAGGATGTAAAAGAAAAATTAGTTGACCCTCGAGGGTTTATTACTGCTACATAAATTGAGATAGAAGAAAAAATACTATAAATCACAATAACTAATAATTTTTTTTTTTTAAAAAAATATATAAAAAATTTAGTTAACTCTCAAAATTGTATCAATATCACACCAAATTAGATAGGGAGTGTAATATATATTATTTAAAAAATTACGTAAAAAATATATAAATCACAATAGTTAATAACATGAGCCATATCAGACCTAGTAATAACATATCAATATAATATTTTGATGAAAAAGGTCCTAGTAAAACAGTATATATACAGATCTTATCATATACAATCAGATCTCTCTATAACGTCACCTCGTTATAACATCATTTCCCTATAGCGGCACGATTTTCTTCAGAATCAATTTTTCATGTTATATATATATTTTTTAACGGCATTTAACTATAATAATAATGACGTTTATCATTGACGGACCCACGATTTAAGGATTGTGGGTGCGTAAAAAATTAAAAAGCTGAAAACAAGTAAAAAATTATCTCAACGAGGTTTGAACCCGGGATGCCCCTTTCAATGGAGAATCTTACGTTCGAATCCGGGTTGCCCCTCCCAATGGAGAATCTTAATCTTAAGATCAATCCAAATACCAGCGCAATCAATCTAGATGCCAGTGCACCCAACTAATTTTTTGTTTTAGTGGGTGTTTTTATATCTTTTATACCTATTTTTGTTTATTTTCTATGTAATTATACCTATTCTGTGTCGAGTTTACTGAGTACCGGAGCACCCCAAAAACAATGTAGGTCCACCCCTGACGTTTACTATAGCAGTAGTTTATTATCGCGGTACATTCTTTGTAACATTACCTCTCTATAAATAGCATACTTTCATAAGAAATATATCATGTACAAAATAAAATATTAAAATATTTATAGTAATCATCATTAACGTCATGCACGCAGTAAATTTCAAGTACGAAGATCTAATTTAAAGATTTTTTATTTAAATGATGCATATAAGTTATTCCATAACTTCACAAGGAAAACACTATTAATATTTATCTTTTTTATATTCATGCTCTTTCTAATTTTATATACTTTTACTTATGATAAGTAAATGAAATCTGAACTTCAAATGATATTATATATATATATATATATGAAATTACCTCTCCATAATCATCATAAAAATTTTCAAATAAAAACTGCTACTACAGAAATGTTTGACTATATTTATGGGGACTTAAAAAGTTAGAAAGTCCATTTTATTTAATTTGGGGGAGTGTGAAGGTTGTTTGATCGTTTAATTTAACTACGTAAATCTAATAAAAATAAAACGTGTCATCGAAGAAATTTTAATATATTTTTCGTGTTTTTTCCATTATCTCTCTTAGTCTTCTAAGTTCCAACCCCCAATTAAGGTTTCACTTCCCCTCTTCCTCAAAACTCACAATATACATACAAAAATTATAATCCAAAGTCAAATTAAACCCAAAAAACCCATTTAATTCAATTTTACTGACAAATTCTTTTATTATATATACTACCCAATTGATCTATTTACGTTATGGGTTGTGCATCTTCAGTTGCAGGTAATCAATTTCAAAACCCTCTTATTGTATATAATTGAATTAATTGGGTTCATCTTATTAGTTATCTTATTTTTTCTTTATATGGGTTGCCTTCTAATTGGTTCATTCTTAATAACTATTGAAGTTTATATTGTTGTTTGGGTCCGTTTGCACGCACCTCAACTAACACTAATTATATTACATGGGTATTGGGTAACTTGGTCTATTAAGATTGGAACAGATGAGAAGAAATCAACTAGTAATTGAACCTGAGACCTCCTAGTTTCATTAATCACTAGGCACGCCCATTGGGTGTAACTGTGGTGTCCGGACCAGCTTATGCATGTCAGTTTATTGTCGATTTGGGACAGTTGAATATGTAGGTCGATCAAGAACCCGTGTTACGGCTTAGGTTCGAGTTGGTAGTGGAAGTTTGCAAAACAACAAGTGAAGTTAAAAGATAGCATAAGTAATAGACAAGCTGAAATTAAAGAACGTATATTAGGCACGGTGCAAAGCGTATGATCGAGATTCACTAGCCATGAGCCGGCTTCGACCGGAAATAAGAATTAAAACAGAGAAAACTCGGAGATAAAGCTAAAGGATTTTATTGCTTAGATGCAGGAAGTATAAATTAGATGATGATATTTACAATGAGGAGGGCGCACCGCGCACCTATTTATTGTGTACAAGGTTGGTCTGTGTATGCCCAATAAGAGAGTGCCACCCGAACCCAATAGTACCCTGATCAATGATCAATGATTAAACGTCATTTGCCGAAGAATTGTTTGGAGATGCCAGCCAAATACTCCATGTTTGGCACAAACTTGTTGAGGATCGTCCACGTACCTGAGAGCCCTGACACATTGGTTCCCTGTTTGTCCTTTAGTGCACAGTCGCTATCGCTAGTGGCCTTTCGTTATTTTTATTTAGACCGAGAGGGCGTACTCTATCTAGGTATCGTTCCTGAGGTGACTCGATCATGGGCAAATTCCAATTCTACCCGACCCGAGATGGCGTATATTTGCTAATTCTATTTTAATCTATACAGTCTCGACTAATTCCATGGGATACCTACCACTTTCCACAAGCAGCAACAAGCACATAACTCTGTCCACCAACAGATGTGAAGAAATCACCTAGTGTTTTCTATCTTCTAGGATTTGAACCTACTTGACATGGAGCCGTTACAACTTACTGTGGACATGACCCTAGGGAGAAAGACATGGAGGATGCAAATTTGGTCAGATGGCTAGTTCGTGGGAGTGAGTCGTAGCTAGTAGATAAGATTTATGTTGCTTGGACTCATCAAAAATGTCAACGGGTGCATGTTGGATCCTCCAAAATAATGTATTTTTAAAGGATCTGACATGGGTGTGACAACATTTTTGGAGAGTCCGAGCAACTTAGGATAAGATTGCTATGGTGTAGCCATGCTAGTAGTCGTAGGGATATGCTCGTAGATTGGAGTTTTTTGTTCGCAGGGTTTGGGTGAGGTGTGTACTTTCGGTTAGATAGTGTATAGTAATACTCTGTGAGTTTCTTATTTCTGTTATTTCATCTTGTTTTATGTTCTATTACGACTTTGTTTACTGTCCTTTTGTCCTGAACCGAGGGTCTATCGAAAACAACCTCTCTACTTCTTTGGAGGTAGTGGTATGGAATGCATACACTTTACCCTCCCAGACCGCACTATGTGGGAATACACAGGGTATGTTGTTGTAGGATTTGAACCTTCTACCTCATGGTTCTCGACCCATTTCATTGAGCATTTGTCCACACCCTTAGGTCTGATGATTTATTTTTATTTTAATCTTTCTGTGCTACACTAAAGCTGTGCTCAGTATGATGATGATATGAAATGAGCTTAAATGAAGAAGTGGGAATTTATATAGCCGACCCCAACTTGTTTGGGATAGAGGTATATTTGTTGTTGTTTATCAGGTTGTGGTTGGGACTAGGGGTGAGGAAGGTGATACTCCCTTTGTTTTAATTTGTTTGCCGGTTTTAACTTGGCACGGAGTGGAAGAAAGTAAAGAAAGTTTTTGATTCTTGTGGTCTTAAACTAAAAGATATGCGAAATATATCAAAATGTCCTTTAATCTTGTGACTTAAACTGCCATATGAAAAGTTGGAAATTAAAGAGTTTCCAAAAAAAGGAAAGAAACATTCTTTTTTAAACGGTCTAAAAAGAAAAGTAAGACGAACAAATTGAAACAGAAGGAAGCACCCAAGGGTGTGGCATAGTGTTCAATGAAGTGGGTTGAGAACTGGAGGTCTTAGGTTCACATTCCAATAGAGGCAAAAAACGCTAGTTGATTCTTCCCATAAGTCCTAGCCTTGGTTGACAGAGTTACCAGATATTTATTGCTGGTGGGAGGTGACAGGTGTCCCGTGGATTTAGTTGAGGTGTGCGAAAGCTGGCCCCGACACCGAAATTATCAACCAACAAAAAGAACTTGAAATATTGGGAGTCCTATCCAATGTTGTGTTTAATACTTCCTTTTGACTAATGCAGATAGGAATTCGGGGCGGGCCGCTGGACTTGATCCCAATGGTGGAGGTGGAGCAGTGGATCCTAAAAATCTTAAAGTGAAGGTAAAGTTTGAAACTTTGGGATTGGCCCTTTGTGCTATGGCAAAGTATTAATCCATATGTTCCAATTTATGCCATTCTTCCTATTTTTTACAACTTTATATGTTTGACACAATTCTAGCTATGTTATTTCGTAAAAATGTCACAATTTTTCAAATTCATTTAACTAATCAAATTTTAATTTGATGAGATGGGTTTCTGCAAACTATTTATTTAACTCTAACATTTGTAGTTGGTTCACGAGCTGCCTATACCATATGTTAGTCAATTAAGTATATTAAAATCCATGCTCCACAGCTGGTGTCACGTAAATTGGGACAGAGGGAGTTGTTTCTACAATCCTAACATCTATGATATTAAGATGACAGTAGACTATTAGTGTCCATATCACATTGCTTGTACTATAAATCTTTTGATAAGGTAAATAGTTTAATTAACGTGGATATATTACCATGTAATCAAAAAGATCTTTTTCCAATTACTAATCTCTGTATTAGTTATTACATCTTCCGCTCCACTTCGTCATTTCATAAAGATCAGGGTTTCGTCTCTTCACGCTTCTCCGGCTAAAGCATGTTGAAGACATGATTAAGTGCGGGCTTGTCAGTAAGTGCGGAGATGATTGTCAGTAAGACCTCAGTTCTATTTGAAACAGAGTTTTTTTTTTTTTTTTATAATCTCTCTGTCTAATAGATATACATCAAAAAATGAAGGTGCTTGATTATCATGATGGCTGCCACTCATTTTTATTGTCATTCCTTATTTCTGATGAGGAACGGATTACTAGAAGGTCCATGTTTGAGTCAATATAATAGTTTGAGCTAACTGGCAAATATATTTCTCATAATAATCTTAGTAATCAATAAAGAATATACTCTTTCACACCCCTTCAGGTGCGGCCCTTCCCGGGCCTCTGCGTGAATGTGAGATGCTTTGTGCATTGGGATGCCCTTTTGTTTTTACTCTTTCATGTCTGTTGGTGACCTTTTAAATCGCTATCTAAAGTTCATTAGATGATCAAACTGAGACTTACTGACAGACTTTAGAAAGTGTAGTGCCTCGGAGATATAGGCCTGAATGGCTGTTATGGAAATTGGGCGGGAGCGTCTCAATGAGCATATTTAGGGTCATGCCTTTGTTTACTTCTAGACTTTAGCCAACTTATCTTCTTGCTTGAATAAACTTTCAGTACTGTATGTCGTGTTTATGAAAATTGGTGCTTCTGGAACTTTCTGATTATGACTATTTATGTTGAATCAGTTTCGTGGTTGGAGTACATATGTTCTCCTGAATTGAATGGATTTCTTCAATGCACAGGCGTGGACTGTAGCTTTTTATGTCTTCTTTCATGCATTCAAAAGTGGGCTAACAGCTTTGGATACTATCTAGCTATTCTCTTTGTTGTTCCTTTACCATGAGATTTTGGTGGGATATGCTTCAGTGGTTCGGAGTTTCTTGGATTATGCCAAAATTTGTGAAAGATTTAATGTTTTTTTGGAGAACGGGAATAGGAGGAGAAGGCGTAAGGCATGGAATTTGGTCCCTCTTGTGTTGATGTGGGTTATTTGGAATGAGAGAAATAGGAGAGATTTTGAGGGGGTAGAGTTGAGTTTTTCTCAAGTAATGAATAGCCTCCGGCATCTTATTTTGTTTTGGTGCACCATAAAATCCTTAGTTGTAGGGAAGAATAGGGTGGACTTTGTAGAGAATTAGATTTTGTAGATTCTTTACCTTTTGGTTTTTCCTTTGTATATGGCCAACTCGGCCTTGTTTATGAATGAAATACTCCTCATCAAAAAAAAGAAAACTATGTTCTTTTTGTCAAAATATGATTTAATAAGTCCCTTGCACCCTATTTGTGATACTGATATTGCCGTTTCCCCCAAACATCATTTGCAGCTGGTACTCTTGGGTGATTCTGGTGTTGGTAAAAGCTGTATTGTTCTGCGCTTTGTACGGGGTCAATTTGATCCGACATCTAAGGTATGAATATGCTATTCCAAAATGATAAACATGTTCTTATATCATGTAACGTTTATATATTGTATTCGGTTCTCACCTCCCACCTTTTTTCTTTCCCTTCTGGTGTGTGTGTTTCAGTGGACTGTGTCTGTTTATGTTATGTATCTTAGGTTCTTCGATAATAGTTTATAATTGTTGCTTGGATGATTTTAGGTGACTATAGGAGCTTCTTTTCTGTCTCAAACAATAGCCTTGCAAGACTCAACTACAGTTAAATTTGAAATATGGGACACAGCTGGTCAAGAGAGGTATTGCGAGCCAAGTTTCATGTTGTATTTATCTCTTTCTGCTCTTGATAAATAATTTCATCCAATAACTGAGAAATCCCCTGTGAGTTAGCTGACCAACCCTTGAGTCGGAATAAAAATGAGAAGTCTCTAATGATTGACAAAAGATAGTTGTAAAGAAGACCCTCAAGTTCTGCTGTCTGCCTTGCTTTCAGGTATGCAGCACTTGCACCATTATACTACCGAGGTGCTGCAGTTGCAGTGGTTGTATATGATATTACTAGTCCCGAGTCTTTTGCCAAAGCACAATACTGGGTCAAGGTATTTCTCTTATAAGAATTGAAGCGAGCGTTCTGTCTCTTTTGTTTGATAGCAAAATTATTAACGTGTCAATGATTGCCCCTTGTTACTTCTGTTTCGACACTTGTTCATAGCAGCGGTTTGCTTTATTTATATCTTTGGAGTTTGCACCTTTTCTTGTGACTTAATATGCTTCCCCTGTTCGAATGGAGCTGAATCTTGTTATCCTTGAAAGAATCCAATCCCCTTATATGGTCATTCAGTCACTCCATCATCATCAACTAAAATCAAGAAGTAAACTTTCTAACATGGGTACAAGTGAGGGTACCCAATCAAGGGTGCCTCAAGGGTAAGGCTAATAAAGCGTTGGCTTTAGGCCCCAAAATTTTGAAGCGTCAAAAAAATTTAATTGTAAATTTCATGATTTCAGTTTCATTTGAAATAATAATGAAGATTGTGAAATACTTTAAAAAAATTTTCCTAAAAAAATACAAAAAGAAAGAAATATCTAATTTTTACTAGAAATATTTTAGAACTTCGAATTAAACAACTCAAACTTCATACAAATAATTAATGTTTTAACAACATCATCTAAGTTTAATGTATTACAAACAAATGGCTAACATCTTATTAACTAGAATGAATCTTTCTTTTATTAAAAATCGTATTATATGTGAAGTTAAAGGTCATGTGTCGTTCAAAATATTACAGCAAAAACAATTAATATATAACAACAAAAAAACAACTCCCAATTATTATAATATTATTTTTGTATGTATATTTATATATCTAAAGCCTGTGCTTTAAGTTTAACTTTAGACCACTAATTTTATTGAGACGGTACTTTAGGCGATAGTGTGTGGGATCGACCTGATAGTGTGTGGGGATCTACAAGTCGGATTTATTTTCACCTAAATTTTCAGATTCAGGTCCTAAATTTTCAAATTTAGGACATGGACGTGGATAGGCGAGGTTAACAGTTGTTAAGACTTGGTAATAAATGTAGGTAATTATTTCAACAAAGTTGCCACAGTAAAACGACTTAAACAACTCATTGTAAATATCTTTTGAAATATATAATATCTTATTCATAAACATATGTCATAGTTCTGGGTAGATATGTATATAATATCTTATTCATAAACATATGTCATAGTTCTGGGTAGATATGTTGGGCTAGCCACATAGGTACGCCCGGGCCCCTCACTCACTCAGTCCCCTAGTTATAAGCATAATCAAAAGGATTGAGCAATCCAGATAAAGATCGACGGTAAACCAAGAAGATCAAAAAACATTTTTTTCTGGTAATTGTGCTTGATCAAAAATGTTTCCTAATACTTGTGCGTATACCAGCAATAACAATAGCATACTCTGTGTGATCCATGAGTGGGGTCTGAGGAAGTTGGGGTGTATGCAGACCATACCTTACCTTTGTGCTTTGTGGGTACCCTGATACAAGTATAAAAAAGCTACGATAAAAATACTGTGAAATGAAAAGTATTAACAACCAAATTAATGAAGATACTAAAGTACTTGTATGCCAAAAACAACAATTTGCAAAAGAAAATTCAGCCAATTTACGTCTCTCGGCCATAATTGTAGTAGAAGCACCTTGGCTAAATTGACCAAATAATCCTTGTTGAACATTTGATTGCCAGATAACTGTTGAAGTCTTCCTTCTACAAAACTCTACAAAACTTTATTGTGATAAGATATTGATAGTAGTTCATTAGAGCATCATATTTGGTGAAGCAACTTAGTCAATGATCGTTCTTTTTTAAGTTCATATTTATTTAAGATTCTCTTTTCATAGTTTCAATGGAGAAATGAGAATTTGCAAGTTGAAACAAGATTAATGAGAATCTCAAAATGTAATTGTCAAATAGCTCCTATGTCAAGAATTGTTGAGCTTGTTTTCCCTAAAAGAATAGTTTCACCCGCTAATAATTCAAAAACATGAAAAACTAGTTTCTACCTTAATATATTACCTGAATCCGACATTGGTCTGCCCAACTATTTTCTATTTTGAGCCGAGGGTCTTTAGAAACAGATTGTATACCCCACAAAGGTAGGGGTAAGGTCTGCCACTCTGCATACACCCTACCTTCCACAGACCTTACTTTTGAGATTACACTGACAATGCTGTTCAATATATATTACTTTTGATAACTGAGAAACCCCCGGGAGCCAGTGGATAATGGTCTGCCTTCTACCCTTCTCTGCTTAAATGTCAGGCTTTTGTTTATGGTAAGGTTCGAACCAATCACATGTGCCTAAGCCACACATCACAAGTTGCTCTCTCACCAGATCAGATCACAGCCCTGGGGATATATTAATCTGTTCTAATATTGTGCTCTTATTCCTCGTGCAACTAAAGTGGGTCATATATTTTGGAAAGGAGGTACTAGCGTCTTAACTTTCAGGTCATCCTAAATAGAGAGATAAAACTGCTTTTTGTGTTGTCAGGCATAATTAAGATTCCAATAGATCACAGACCACCCAAAATCTCCCTGGCATAAAATGAAGAAAATTGGTGCTGCTTGTACTTATTAAAAGGTGGTAACTTCTGCTGCTGATTGTACGTATTTTTGTATGTGTGAACAAATTGTCAATTTTTTGATGCAAATGATGCTGTAATAGAAAAGATCATGTCAAAATGTGGGATACTGTAAATTATTTCTTTAGGCCATAATTCAAGCTTTAGGTATTCTGCTTGAGATCCATATCTTAGAGATGACGATCAGCACAAAAGATAATGCCACATTTGCCGCTTCATGTTTATTGATGTCCAATTCATTTGGTGTTTCTTCGTTCTCTAAATGAGTCAGTCTGTCAGACAAACAACAACAGTAATTACTATACCTCAATCTGCGCAGGTGGGCCGGCTTTATAAATCTTCACTTTCCATGTGATTAGTCATCCTGTCGGACAAGCTAGTGCTAAATGATACGCAATTTCTGAAATTTAGTCATGCATACAATGTCCTACTTAGTAGCTGCTAAATGATTGCCATTTGTAGGAATTGCAAAAACATGGGAGCCCTGATATAGTCATGGCTCTGGTTGGCAACAAAGCTGATCTCGACGAAAAAAGAGAAGTAACGACACAAGTGAGTACCGTTAAGTTTTTACCGCTAGCACTGTTAGACATGAAAATTATTTCTGCTATTCTGATCTTTTTGTGGTATTTACTTTTGAAGGATGGAATTGACTGTGCTGAAAAGAATGGTATGTTCTTTATAGAAACATCCGCTAAGACAGCTGATAATATCAACCAGCTGTTTGAGGTACGTTCGTAATGTCATTTCTCAAAAGCGAAATGTCAACTTTTTAAGGTGTATAAATTTAATTAGGACCTTTATAGGTGCGTGCTTTGAATTCAAATGCTATTAACCTACATTGTTTCTGCAACTGTCTAAAACTTAATCCAGCTGCCATTTGTTCATTTTATTCATCCTCATCGGACCCTTCAGTTTCCTCTTGCTTTTCTGGTCCTCGTGTATTGTTGGCAAGGGGAGGACAATACCGGCCTGAACTTTCAGTCTGATAAAGAGAGTTTTCTGAGGATTTTGTGTTCGCCGAAATTAGTTATGTTCAATTTAGCTCTAATCTCATATCGATAAGATGCAACAGAAGTAGTACAAGAAGTTCTCTATGTTTCGTACTGGCATATAAATCTCTGACCGGACTTATGACTCCTAGAGAACAATAGAACATAAAGGATAACATACTACTTGTAGTCGCATATGTAGATCCTTATCTTCCATTATGCCTTATTTTTCGCTAGGCCTGCATTTGAACACAAACATTGGTAATATTCACTTGTTGATGGCTTTACTTGCAGGAAATTGCCAAAAGATTGCCACGCCCGTCTGCTGCTTGACCCATCAAGAATATAGATCGGCATAAACAGCTGCAGCAATTCTGATTGCTACAGTCTGTAACACTATGTATATGAAGTCATTCTACGTCTCTTCCTTTCTGCACTCTTGTTACAATTTCTGATCTTGTAATCGCGATCCTATTCCATGAGGCATCTTGCTATAACTGTGTGAATTGAGGAGACGAAAAGCTCACTTCAACTTGTGAAAGTTTGAAATAATTGAATGATTCAATGACATGAAATTTGGAGGGAAGCCTTGGAGTAACCGGTTAAGTTGTCTCCATGTGATTTGGAGGTTACGGGGTTCAAGTTGTGGAAATAACCTCTTGCAAAAATACTAGGTTGCATACAATAAACTTTTCTGGTTTGGTTTAGCCTTCTCTGGGCTCCGTGCATAGTGGGGCATTTAATGCACCGTGCTGTCCTTTTGTTCAATGAAATTTAGCTAGCAGAAATTAACATGTGACATTTAACATGATAAAGCTTTATAAAATGGAAGTGTTATAGTATATGCTAAGGTTCCAAAAGTTGGAAAAAAATTTAGAACTCTATGATGGGTTTATTAAGAGTGGAGCTTTAAAAACATTAGATTTTTTCTCAATTCAAGAGAATGTGGACCTTCTGAAGGCTATGATTTCAAGCAGACTTCAAGTTTATCCATAAAATACCTGAAAATCTAGCTCTAAACTTTAAAATTTTTTAAAGCAGGCCCCCAAAACATCCAATAGACTGTTAAACACAATTAACATTTATTTAGTTGAAACAACAATAATAACATACCCCGCATATTTTTACAAAGTGGATCTGAAGGGGTAAGCTTATGCCGTCCATACAACTACCTCAAAAGTGCGGTAGAGACGGTGTTTCCGATAGACCCTCAACTTCAGGAAAAAAAAGAGTCTAGAAAGACATAATAACAGAAACAAGACCGCCATAAAACTATCACAAAGTAATACTACAATCGAATAAGATATCGTAATATCAACTAATTATTCTTTAATATAATCTATTCACAAATGGTACAAGCAATCTCTTCACACTGAGCCTGAGTCTTCTTTTTCCTTTTTCTTTCTAAACAAAATCTGAAATAATGAGTTTGTTTTCACAAAATATAAACTTGTGAGTAAATTTTATATTTAAAAAAGTTGAAATCATGATTTAGAATTTCAAATCACGATCTTTTTGAGAATTTGAAATTCATCTCATGATTTTTAAATGGGAAAAGGCTCAAATATGCCACTGAACTATCAGAAATGACTCATTTATGCCATCCGTTAAAAGTTGGGCTCATTCATGCCATCACCGCTATAAAACTGGTCCATCCATGCCATTACTTTTTAAAGATGGTTTTCTAAAAAACTGCTTTGCCACATGGCCTTTTATTAGAGGCCCACGTTATTTTTTAAATTTTTAATTTATTTTTTTTGAAGTTTTGATCCATTAAGAAGAATTCGCCCACACCTAACCTATCACCTTAACCCACTTTAATATTATTCTTAATTTTGACACTAGATTTAAACATATATATAATCATTTAGTCTTCGAACATAAAATTTACACACTTGAATACTACGTTTAAAATAATATAGGTTAGAATAATTAATAATTTTAAATGGCAAATGAATAAATTGTGATTAAAAATTAATTTGTTTTGACTCTCGAAATCCGAGCATCATCACATAATTTAGGACGAAGAAAATACCACATAAATGAAGGACCACAACTTTTAATTAGGAAGAATATCTAAAAATCCCTTCTAAATTTGGATTATAAGTTTTATAATTGAATTATTGGTAGTCTTAATTATTTCGTAAATTTGGCTATTTGGTAGCCTTTATGCTCTTTAACGTGGACGAGACGTAGAACATAATTTTTTTCTGTGTGGGTGGATTCTTTAATATACACATTAAAGATCCATTAACATATACATAAATAGTGTCTGCGTGAGTAGGTACCAAACAACACTAAAAAATATGTGGACTGAAAACACCCTACGTACCTGGATGGTGGTCTTTTATTTATTTTATATTTTTTTTAAACTCTAAAACGCCTAAAAATAAATTATGCTCTACGTCTCGTCCACGTTAAAGAGTATAAAGGCTACCAAATAGCCAAGTCCACGAAATAATTAAGACTACCAATAATTCAATTATACAACTTATAATCCAAATTTAGAAGGAATTTTTGGGTATTCGTCCTAATTAAAAGTTGCGGTCCTTCATGTATGTGGTTTCTCTTCGTCCTAAATTAGGAGTAACATCAGAAGACACTGTTGAGTAATTAGTTTGTGTTTATGGTTTGTCTTTTAGTGGAGTAATTAATTAAGGGTTTAAATTAGTTTTATCGGAATTTCTACGATTATGATAGATTGGATCTTACAGGATTTGAGGTATAAACTTCTTATTGTTATTGTTTACCTGATGTATGAGTTGGACTTTTATGATTTGGTTCGTTTGATTTTTAGTTGGAAGTGTACAATTTGTTAAATTTGTTTGTTGCTTCTGGTCAAGGATCTGTCGAAAATAGCCTCTTTACCTCAGTTAGGGGTAACATCAGAAGACACTATTGAGTAATTAGTTTGTGTTTATGATTGTGATAGGTTGGATCCTGATGGATTTAATTTGAGGTTAAACTTCTTATTGTTATTGCTTAATTGATGTGTGAGTTGGGTTTTTATGATTTGGTTCGTTTAATTTTTAGTTGGGAGTGGATAATCTATTAAATTTGTTTGTTGCTTATGATCGAGGGTCTATCGAAAATAGTCTCTCTACCTCGGTTAAGGGTAAGGTATTATGTTGTTATTTGTTGCATATGGAGTATAGTGCTAATTGCCTTTCTTAGCAAGCGAGGTGTTTACGTCTTTTTAGAGTGTGAGATTAGTGGTTAATGAATGTGTAATCCTAATGAATGAAGTGTTTAACACCTCTTTAGCTATCAGTAACAATTCAATGAAGCAAAAAGGAATAGAAAAAGTAATACTATATGTTTCCAATTCAATGAAATTTAGTTATCAGTAACATACACGTGATATTAAACAAAAAAAAAGTTGCAAAATATTTTTTTTTTTAAAAAAGAATTTCGATACTAGATTTATCTAGAATGATAAACTTAAAAAAGATGGAATGACCTGTAAGACTTATCTACTTGGCTCAGATTGTTAGTTGAACCTTTCTGCTCATGATTATGTTAATTGAACAATTAATCCTTTAAAACTTAAACCTTTTAATCACTCTGATTATTGATCGAACTTATGTGACATTTAACGAAAACAGCCTCCCTAATTAATTAATAAGGTTAATTTGCTAAAATAAACCTCTAAGGAATATTTTCTTAAGAATCAAGTCGACAAGGGCTAATTATTTTGAAATGGAGAAAGTATGAGATTTTGTGGATTTATGAAATTAATTCAAAATTGCAATTCACCTTTCCTACATTCATACTTGGTCTAATTTTACATATTTTTTTGTGTAACGGTTCATTAAATAATTTCGTCATTATTTGATTTTCATATTGTCATTCCATAATATAATTTGTACACCGGCTAAAAGTAAAATAGGGAAGTGGTAAAACAAACTTTAGTTTGTAAAGGTTTGGGAAAACAAAAATACAAATTACTCGACCAATGTAAAATAAAATAAATATAATTATTCTAATTTCAAAAACTTCTAGAAGTGTGAAAAAAAACAAAATATTTCTTTTCATAGAATCTATTTTCATATAAACTAATACTCCCTCCGTTTCGAAATAAGTGAATTGTTGGGGTATTTATTGGTGTTTCAAAATAAGTGAATCATTGAATTTTTTTTCCAAGTTTACCCTTATGATTTGACAACCAATTAACTTTTGAAAAGATATTACAAAGTCAATTTTTTCTTTTTTTGGGGTAAAAATGGAAAGTTGTGTTAAATTTATGTCTTTAATGCTTTTTCCTTAATCTGTATGTCAAAATCCAACAATTCATTTATTATGAAACGGAGGGAGTAAAGACTAGGAGAAAGAAATAATCAATCACTAATTATAAATACACTACGCCGCCCTACATACCTCTCGGGCTCTCAACAGTGGCAGAGTCAGAATTTTCACTGAGGGAGTTCAGAAGTAAATATATGACTAGTCGAAGGGAGTTCAACATCTACTATATATACATAAAAATATTTTTGATCATATAAAAATTGTATAATTTTCCGACGAAGGGGGTTCGGATGAACTCCTGAAATGTATGTGGCTCCGCCACTGGCTCTCAACATATTCTACGTACGTTTTTACGTTTTTTCTCAAAACAATTTCTCTCCAAATGTCAATGACATCATCATCAGAAATCGAACCAAAAAAAATATTAATCCTCAAGTCATCTGAAGTCTGAAGATGACGAATTTGAGATTGAAGAATCTATAGCGATTCAACCAGAAACCATAAAAGACATGGTGGAGCACGATTTAACCGTCATCCCACTCTCAAACGTTGATACAAAAACCCTAATCAAAATTATCAAGTACATGAAAATGCAAACAAGAGAGAGGAATCAAACAAAGAAGAAATAAAAGAATTCGTGAACAAAAGCTTGATTGAACTACATGAATTTTTATTGGCTGCAAATTACTTTAACATTGTCAGTTTGATGGATCTATTGTGTCAGTCGATTGACAATAAGAATCAAGGACAAGCCTAGTTTCAATGTTTTTCGACAGAGATATTCAATTTTACGAATGACTATACACCAGAGGGAGAAGAAAAGTTTTGGGAATAATTGGCAAAGAAGGAACCCTCCAAAACTAATTTGTCAAATACCCACTTAATTTTCTTTTTGATTTATTTTTTAGGTTTAGGGTGTAAAAAGTGGGAAAAAGTAGAAAAAGTGGGGCCCACACGTAGGCCAAGGGACCAATTCATCATTTTTACAACTTTACAAATTTAATATAATACACTTAACACCCTTCACTTATTCCACTATTAAAAAAAACTCACCCCCTCTCTCCTTTTCAATTCCCAACTCCTTTTTTTGAAACTACTTCTCCCAAAAATGCCATTTTCATTTCGTCATCTTCTCCAGCTACTAAGGGGTCGTTGTTGCTTCGTAAGGTTAGTTAAAATTAAGTTTCGATCATTTCTAGATCCATTTAAACGATTTTTTTTTGCTAATCGATTCGTAGTGATGCAAGATCTTTTTTTCTTGAATTTGATATTTTGGTTCAGTCGTGTTTTTTTTTAGCAACGAAGTGTTGAATGGTGGGATAATAGCTGTTTGAAGAGTGATTTTGGCATTTTGATTTGAACAGCGACCTGTTTCTGTCCGTAGACCCGCGGTCTATCCGTAGACCCGTGGTCTATGAAATGAGAATGCCCTAGATTGAAATCAATTTTAAGACGTATGAAATTCTTGTAAAACATGATTGCTGAAATAGTGAAAATTGAAATATTAATAGCTAATTAGTTTGATTAGGTGCACTAATTTGATTTTTAGCAATTGTTGTGTTTTGATATTGCATGTTGGATTTTAGTATAGTTATTGTATGTTTGTGTAGTAAACTGTTTAATAGTGGGATGTTTGTTAACTTTTTTGTGGGGTTTTCATTTGAGCATTGAGTTATTTCTGTTGATAGACTTGTGGTCTATTTACTGAAAATGGAGATTTGTTCTTCAGGTGTAGATTATGTTGAAAATGGGTAAAAAAAAACATCATTCCTAAATGCAAAGCCGGTACCGCTAGTAGCAGTAGAAAAAGAAGAGCTAAGGCAGTTGGAAATGTCTTAAAAAGGAAGAAAATTGAAGAGTCGGTGTCCGAATCAGATTCGGAGTTAAAGGAAATAAGTGACTACATCGATTCTAGTGAAGATGTTGCCAAACGGAGTGTCAGTGGTGACAGTGAAGAGAGTAATAGTGATGATAGGGATAATGATTCCTTGTCCGTGCCATATCTTTCAAGGTGCATTTTCGTGGAGCGGTATGACCTTCGAACGATAATTGACGAGGTCGGACCTTTTCTGGCAAAGATATCAGTCAGATCAAGAATGATTGCTTATCGAGAATTTAAGCAAGTTCTTGTCGACTAAAAATTGAAGAAAAGATTCAAGCGGTCCTGTTTTGGACACTTGAGAAACCTGCCGGAACATCTCAAGTTCAATGGGCAGTTGCTCTATTATTTGCTGTTGCGACGCATCAGGATTGATAAGATGTGTCATGAAATGTGGTTCTGCGTTAACAACAAGCCTTCCTGTTTTGGCTTAAAAGAGTTTTGTTTGATTACGGGGCTAAACTGCTCATCATACCCCAGTGAATAAAAAATGAAGAAAGTGTTACCAAAGGGGGACAATTTTTATTTTAAAGTGACGAAAAATAAAAACATCACGACGGCCAACTTGTTACACCTGATCAGAGGGATAAGATGAACGAGGACCAGAAGTTCAAGTGTTGCCTACTATGGTTCTTGCACACCATGTTACTTGCAAAAGATTCGACGAAGGTTGTCGACACAAAATTGATTCGAATGATCGATTCGTTGAGTTTTTTCGAGAAGTATCCATGGGGGGAAGAGACATTTCAACTGACCATGGAGTATCTAAAGAAGAAAAGAGACCTGAAGAAGCAGAAGGAAATATTTGATGAGAAACAGAAGGCATCCTATGCTCTATTCGGATTTCCCTGGGTATTCATAGTATCTACCATAAATCCTTCAATGAGTTTATCGTAGATTCTCATTTTATTTATACTCTGTCATAGACTCTGAGTTATTTTTTTTCACTGCTGTACTGCTTACAAATTTGGATCTATGAGGCCTTTCCTCATCTTGGAGAATTTGCTGGAACATCAATGGATGAGCCCTTTCCCATTCCCCGCATCCTCAGATGGCACACTACAAAAAGTGACAAGATAATCGAAGGCGACTCATTCAAGTATAAAGGAAAAGTTACCGAGGTATGAACTTATTTTCTAATAAGCAATAATACTACCGTTATATCGAATGTTATGTAATTGTTAAGTGATATTTTGTAGAACGTGCACCTGTACATCATCACTACTGTTTGTCAGACGATGATGGATTACATGATTACGTTTGAGCCATATACGGACGAGGTGAAGAATAACGTCCTCGATGGCTTGAAGAAAGTGTTAGAAGGGGTGACTTTCCTTACTTCAAATGAGGACAGTGATGATGACGGGGATTTGGGTGGTAACCCCGTTGGAGTACGCGTTGGTGATGATGATTCTCCGAGTACCTCCAAAGATGCAGCGGGAATCTCATCCCTCAGGGATCTTCATAAGCGTGTTGCTGCGCTCGAAGAAGAGATGTTGGAAATTGCTGCCTATATCAAAGAGAAAAAATAAAAAAAAAGGAATAGGATGAGCGACAACACGAGCGAGGTAACTTCATTCAATAATTGATGTTGTTAATGAATTTTCAGCTTTAAATATTAGTAACACTTTGTGATATGATGATACAGTGCATGTGGACCTTCGTGAATCGCAGAGGAATGAAGAAGGAAAAAAAGGAGCAAAATGAATGAGTTGGCCTCTGTTGTGGCAGAAGAGGAAAAAGAAAAAGAAAAGACGGATGAAAAAGAAGAAATAGAAGACTATAAGAGCCAAGAAGAAGGTGGAAAAGTAGCGCTGCAGAAGCAGAAGAAGAAGCGACAGTAGATGAACAAGAAGGTGAGGAAAAAGAAAAAACTGATGAAGAAGAAACTAACAAAGAAGAAGTTGAGAAAGAAGCAGCAGGTGAACGAAATGAAGAAGCTGAAGAAGAAACAACTGCTGCAGGAGAAGAAAGAGAAGAAGGTGTGGAAGAAAAGGAAATCGAAGAAGTACCAGCTGCTGATAAAGAAGGAGAAAAAGGTGAGAATGAAGAAGCAACTGCAACTGTTGAGAAAAAAGGAGCTGAAGATGACCAAAAAGATGTGGTCATGGACATTGTTGATGAAATCAACAGTAACACTTGTGTTGATGAGGAACTTAGGGAAAAAGACATTTGAATCCTAAGTCTTTTAATGTGTTGTTGAATGATGAGTTGTTAGGATATGGCAATTTTCTTTTAAGTTCACAAATATCTGGTGGTAGGATATGACAATTATTCTTTTATTTTATGAAGCTTGTTTTGATTCTGCATTGAATCTATTGCTATCAAACTGATTTGTGGCATGGAATTTGAATATGCAGGGTGTGGTCATAGTTGGTGCAGTGTATGCTTGATATCATAGAAGACATACTTAATATTTCATATACCATATGCATAGTCTATCATTACCGTGCTGGTCGAATTGAAGTTGAGGTGTTGTTTAATCGACTATGATTCTATCAAAAATAGTATTAACATTATAGAAAAATAGAACTATTATTATTTATTCAATATCACTACATCCATGTTACACTTTTTCAAAGAACGAATACTAGCATTATAGAACATAACATTTTTTTTAGGACATTCTTCCTTTCTTCGGTCAAAATCAATTTTTGTTTTAGTTGATCCCTCTCTATTTGGGTGTCATGTAGCAATATTTTAAAGTGATCCCTCTGTTCTTCGTTTTTTTTGAACAAAGTCATGAGAAAATCTTTATTTTCTTTGCATTTTTGGAGAGCCTTTGTAGTAGATTAAATTTTGCCAAGCCTTAAAAATTTGATGTCTCGAGTCCCGAACTCAACGTTGATGGACTGGTTGGAGGTGATAGCTCATCAAGCCATTTAAAAACGAGCATGCGCCATTATCCTAGGAAAAAAATAATAATTACATAATGATTAACTTAACTTTTAAAAAAACACACACACACCTCACCTTCGCAATTGCACAATTATAAAATTTTTGACCTGGATTTGAATCTATGCGTGACGTCCTCAAGATAGCCGCATTCCCATAAGGACAAATTAGAGTATTTTTAGAATTAGATGTTTGAGATGCTTGCGACATTGTCGAATTTTAAAACAAAACAAAGTGAATGAAATAAAATAATGAGGGATGGACACCTTATATATGAAGTAAAAATGAAATGTTAACACTGATGACTTACAAAAGTAGCCGTTTATTACCGTTGAAAAAGTCATTTTTCTATTTTGAACTGGTGGTGACACTTAATAGACCATCGTAGATGATGACTTATGTTAGCCATCGATTTGTCTGGTCTACCGTTGACTTACACCTTTAGTAGTGCATCGATTAATATCCTGATTATGCGTAGACTACGATGATCTATGTACACTTATATAGACCATCACTTGGATGTAGTTAAATAGATAATGACATGTTTTGGAGCTGGTGGAAGAAAGTAATTTAATTAAAAAAGATTTAAATAGATAATCTTGGAGTGGTGGTGACACTTAATAGACCGTCATAGATCATGACCTATGTCAGCAATCGATTAGTCTGGTCTACCATAGACTTACACCTTTATTAGTGCATCGATTGATATCATGATTATGCGTAGACCACGATGATCTATTTACACCGTTATAGACCATCACTTGGATGTAGTTAAAAAATAAATAAATAAATTTAAAATAAATGTAGTGTGAATTTCTACACATGTGAAGGAGTGAAGCAAGTCACATAATCATATTAGATGTTAAAAAAATTAGGGAGGGGTGAATTAAGGAGTGTGTGGATGGGTAGCGGTTGAATGTTCAATATTGTAAGAGTAATGTTTGTAAAAGCACAAGTATGACAAAACAACTCTTTATCAAAATTATTTTGCCAAATACCCAAAAGTTTTAAAACCTTAGCCAAATACCCACATAATTCCACCTCACCATTAACTTTTCCAACTTAACAATTTCAGCCCTAACTTTTATAATAATTCAGTTTAACCCAATACTTCCAACTTAATAAATTCACCCATAAGTTTCTAATAATACACTTCAACCCACTTCATCATCCACCATTATATATACAAAAATAACTAGGATTTTCAAAAATATTTAAAAAAAATTTGCAAAAGCTAAAAATAGAAGGTGGTTATTTTTTTTCTCCAAAAAGCTTCGATTCCAGCCAATGTGGTGAACATCCATGGGTACATGAAGGTAAGTTTGATGACACTGTTGACAATGGTGGAGAAGATAAATCACAGGATGAAGAAGAGTTTTACGATTGTATTGATGAGTAATTAGTTTTTGTTTATGTTTTTAGCCTTTTAATGGAGTAATAGTAGTTAGGGTTCAAATGTTTGATTAATATGTGAGTAGGGTTTTATGATTTGCTTCCTTTGGTTGTCAGTTGGAATTGGATAATCTGTTAAATTTGCTTGTTGCTTATGGATGAGGGTCTGTCGTAATTAATCTGCCGATCTCTGGTAGGGGCAAGGTATACATATGTATACAGTACTCTACCTTCACAGATGTCACTTTGTGAGATTATGTTGTTATTTATTGCTTATGGAGTATCGTTATGACTCGTGGTCATGTGACCTCTCCTATGTGGGTAAACAGGAAACTCGACCATATGAGCCCGAAAAATGGGTCCCACTAAAAAGTGTCGGGTTCGAAATCGAGAGGGCTTCATGCGGAAGCTAATAATTTGCAAACCCTATAGACGATAATAAGAAAATATATTATTAATATGATTTGGTCAAATGACCTACTTATGAAAATATATTGATATTAAAGAAAACATAAAACTATTGAGAGAAAATCTTCCTAATAAGACTTTTTAATAACTACATTGTGATATTTTTGTGTTATGGTATGAGAAAGAGATTTTCTATTTATAAATGTCAAAAATCTTTCCTCCAAGAAAGAAGTTTGTTAAATATGAAATAGTTTTATATTTTCCTTCTGGAAAAAGTAAAAGTAATTATGGTATTAGTTTTATTTTTCTTCTAAGAAAAGTAGAACTTAAATTTGGTAAGAAAATCAGGGCAAAACCCCTAACAAATCTCCCCTTTTTGACTTGATTTTCTGGCAAAATAATCTTGATCTTCCTTCTTCACACAATCTTCATATATCACTGCTGCTTACCATGATTAAAAGTTAACATGGGTTAAAAATTGAAGCCCTATACATTGAAAAATTAAAGCATGGGTTAATATTATTGGAGCCGTGTGTTATAGTGAACATGGTTAAAAGTAGATCCTTTTGCATTGAAAGTGAGCACAAGTTAAAGTGAAGCTCATGCGTCAAAAGTATACGCACGAGTTGAAAGGAACCCAAGCATTAAAAGTAAGCGGGGTTGAAAGTTGGAGCCCATAAACATGGATTGAAAATTAATTTTGGTTTTAAAGATGGATTAACAGCAGGATTGTTGAAAATTTGTTGAAACTTTTCTCCATATGTTGCTAGACAAAGTCATCATTATCGCTAAACTGGTTGCAGCTCGATTTTGAAACCGCTTTGAACCTGTTTAATCTTGTCTCACCACACCATTGGACCTTTGAACCATAAACTCTTATACCACTTGTTGGGTTTGAAATCGAGAGGACGTCATGCGGAAGCTAATAGTTTGTAAACCATATAGACGATAAATCAGATGACAAAGAAAACTATAATAAAAAAACATAATATTAATATGATTTGTTCAAATGACCTAAATATGAAAATATATTGATATTAAAGAAAACATAAAACTGTTGGGAGAAAATCTCCCCTAAACTTAACTACACTGTGGATGTTTTTGTGTTATGATATGAGAAGGGGGTATTCTATTTATAAATGTCCAAAATCTTGTTTTTGTGTTATGGTATAAGAAGGGGTATTCTATTTATAAATGTCCAAAATCTTTCCTCTAAGAAAGAGGTTTGCTAAATATAGAATAATTTTATATTTTCCTTGTAGAAAAAGTAAAAGTAATTGTGGTATTACTTTTATTTTTCTTCTAAAAAAAATAAAACCTAAATTTAGTAAGAAAATCAGGGCAAAAACCCTAACAAAAAGGTGGGGGTAAGACCGGAGCTATTTATAGTGCTAATTCCCTCTCTTAGCAAGTGAGGTGTTTACGCCTCTTTAGAGTGTGGAACTAGTCGTTAACGAATGTGCAATCCTAGCGAGTGAAGGGTTAATGCCCCTAGAGCTATAAGTAACAATTTAATGAAACTTAGCTCGCAATGACAAACATGTGACATTATATTAAACAGAAAAAAGCTGGAAAATATAGAAGTGTTAGCATGCTAAGGTTCGAGAAAACACAAGCCAACGTTCCAAAAATTTGAAAAATATAAGGACTTTTATACTAGGGCTAGAAGGCTAGAAGACTTATGTACTTTGACTTACGATTCTACTAATTGAACACTTAAATCCCTTAAAACTCTGACTTTTAAAGATTTTTGATCATTGATCAAACTTATATTACATTTATAATGGCTGAGTTGAACAACGTGCGTGATTACATGCACTTAGAAGCCAGTGAATATAATATCTTTATATTAACAAATTTTTAAAAAGTGAAAAAAAGAATCCCAAATCCCATTCCCCACCTAATTAGTTTCTGGAAATTATACTTCTTATTGTTGAAAATTCAAATCTTCAGCTATTTGGATTATGAGCAAATATGAAGAATATAATTGTTGAAAATTTTTCAGAATTTGTAAAAGTCACATGTTTAGTTAATTTTTTAATATTTAATTTCCTATGTGGCATTAAAAATTCGACATGATGTGGTTATATTACATGCACCATTTACATGGTTTTATTCCAAATGCAGCTCCAAGTTAGTGTTTGGCTATAAAAATTTAAATACAACTTGAGTTGTATTTGAAAAAGTGAAACTTGTTTTCATTCCCAGTCATTCCACAAAAATTTAAAAACAACTCCAACTTATATTCACACCAAACATAATTTCAACTCTAAGTCCAAAAAATATTGATTTTCATGACCAAACGCTTAATTAATTTCTTTAAGAGCCACGTGGCGTAATTTGTCTCCAGAAATATTATAGGGAAACCATAAAACAGGTTTGGGAAGACAAAATAAAAATTACTTGAGGAATTTTTTTGGGTAAAACAAAAGCTTTTATTCATCATCTGCAAGCAATAATTATTACAATCTACGTACAGATTAATAAACTACTTTCTACTGTATAATTTTTCTATCCATGCTCTTACTCTTTTACCATCTTTCCTTCCTTTTAGATTAATTTGTGCTTCTGATGTTATACACATTCAAATGACATACAGAAACGAAAGAAGAAAAATGTTAGGCATTAGAAAACTGAAAACTTTAAACACATAGTAATTGAATATACAATAATAATTCACTTAACATGAACTGCATAACAGAATTAACAAGAGATGCACTCGAAATGTGACCTATTTAGAAGATGCAAGGCCAATTCTACAAGGCATTTTCTTTGAGCTAGAGTCTTCAACGTCTTTCAACTGATAATAATGGGGAGCTACATCTACAAGCCATTCCGGTTTCAATTCAGTAACCTGCCGCATGTATTCCTTAGTTGTCAGGACCAATTCATGATAAACAACCCATCTAGGAGGTACCTGTGATAAGCCTGAGCTGGGATGAATGTGACATGTCTGGGGATGTTTAACAGTTCGATAAGATCCATTCTTCAGTAGTCTAGCTGAGTGCGGAAAAAATCCTGATATTATTGACTTCTTAATAGCTTCCAAGTCATTAACATTTGAAGTCGAATCAATTCCAACCCTTTCAAGCCGACCTTGTAACTGTTCGCGGATATCTCTAGCTTTTTTCATGCTTCTGACCTGGATGTAATTCTCGTAGCACCACTGGGTGGAAAATTTTGTTTCCTTCCAGGAATTGTAAACCTTAAGCAAAGCAATATGATCTCCCACATTGCCAATGTGAAAGTTCATCCATGCATTGTCAGCTTGAACTTGTCTGTCGTCCTTTGGACGATAGAAAATTGAATTCCCCACAGAAAGCATTGCAGCAATGCCTATTATCTCAGCTGAGCACTTGTACTTGTCAGAGGCGACTATCATCTTGGACAACATTGGATCCAGAGGAAACTCGGACATTCTTTCACCCACTTTGGTTAACTTACCATCCTTATCGAGGGCGCCAAGTGCAAATAACAATTCTAGGGCTTTAAGTAGAGCTTCAGCAGGTGGAGGATCCATGAAGTCAAAATTCAGCAAGTTGATAATCCCAAGGCTCTTGAGTAAGAGCACGACATTTGCAAGGTTAGTCCTTTGTATTTCTGGAATTGTGTTGTCTTCCAAATCATTCGTGTAGCTATGTTCAGTGTATAGCCGGAAGCACTTCCCAGGACCTGTTCGTCCAGATCGACCAGCCCTTTGGTTGGCAGACCCCTTCGAGATAGGAGTAACCAGCAATGACTCAGTTCCTGTCCGAGGGTTGTAACACTTGATCTTACAAAAACCTGTATCAATAACATGCTTGATCCCATCAATTGTCAACGATGTCTCAGCTATATTTGTAGCCAGGACGACCTTACGTGCCCCTTCAGGAGCAGGCTCAAATATCTTGGCTTGTAGTTCAGTTGGTAAGTTTGCATAGATTGGGCAGGTTATCAACTCAGCTATTTTTGTTCCCAAAGCCTTTATTCGGTTCTTAATAATATTCTCAGCTGTTTCAATCTCCTCCTGCCCAGTCAAAAAAATTAATATATCACCATCACCCTGTGGTTGAGTTACATGGATCTGAAGGGCAGTAGTCACTGCTGCATCCAAGTAATCTGAGATTGGTTCTTTTATATGGTGTATCTCAACTGGAAACCGCCTTCCAGGTATTTTAAAAATCGGAGCACAGTCAAAATAATCACTGAACTTCTCTGCATCGAGGGTGGCGCTAGATATAAGTAACTTGAAATGGGGTCGAGCACGAGCAACATCCTTAATCAAGCCAAACAGGACATCCGTTGACAACGTTCTTTCATGAGCTTCATCAATCATGATGACACTATAGCTTGATAAATCAGGCTCTGTAAGGAACTCTCTTAGCAACATTCCATCAGTCATATATTTGAGAATAGTTTTCTCACAAGTACAATCCTCGAATCGAATAGAATAACCAACCTCGTGACCAAGTTTAGACCCCATTTCATTTGAAACACGAGCAGCAACCCTCATTGCAGCAACTCTACGAGGTTGAGTACAACCGATCATCCCACCGCTTCTAGTATAACCCGCCTCATGCAGATATTGAGGTATTTGAGTTGTCTTCCCGGAACCCGTCTCTCCAACTATAATAATAACCTGATAATCATGAACAGCTTGGAGCAAAGCATCCTTATAGGGATAAATTGGTAGGGCCTTCCTATCCTCCTTAAGTTTCGAATTTCTGCTGGTTTGCAGCTTCTCAACATCAACATTAGCATCATTGGACGACTCAATACCGTTTGCCTTTATGAATTCAATCTGGTCTCCAAATACAAACTGATATTCCGTCTGCTTTCTATCTTTTGATCCAAAATTAAGTTTTGCTTTCTCGACTTGGTTTTCTTCCCATGCTTGTTCTGGATGAATCTCATGTTCCTCCCTGTAACGCTGCGAAGCAACAGAGAATCTCTTCTTCTGATTAACACGGCCTCCTTCAAGATTATCATAGTTTTCAGGAATCCTATAATCATCAGCTTCTTCGCACTTCTTCTTACTAACTAGTTCAACAATTTTTTGCTTGCGTACATGTTCACGTTTTTCTGCTTCGGACAGTTTGTCCAGTCTCTCAAACAAAAATTGCTCGTCTTCTATATCATGTTTAAGTTCATCTATTTTTTTTTGCTCCCTTTTCTCCAAATACTCCTGCCTTGAAACTTCCCTTAAATTTTCAACCATAAACTTCTCTTCCTCAACACGTCTTCTAACCGCCGATTTTTGAATGTCATCTTCAATTGTCGATGCCATCCTCAACTTCCTCGTACCTCTTTTCATCAGAGAATTAATATCTTTGTCGACTTCGTCTTCACCAGCGTACTTCCTCACCAACACTGATTCTAGCTCAAGATACACAGTAGGTGCGATGAGTTACTTGACGGGTGAGATCTCTGATTCAAGTCCAAGATCCCAGCTGTGCGTGGATGCACTAGTCTTCCACAAGCCAGAGATGAGACGAAAATCCTCTTGCAATATCAATTGTGAAATTCAATATGTAAATAAACTGCAATAATGATAACAAATTATGAATGATACAAAATCAACAAATTAACTGGGAAATACAAGATAACAAGAACCATATATAATTAACAATGTGAATGGAATGACAAGAAAGAAAATAAGAATGTGAGAAGACAAGAAAGGCAAGAAGAATGTTTTTCTTGTGTTATTAAATGAGCTTAGCACCCATATATATATATATATATATATAATAGGATCTGAGGAAGCTAGTAGGTAGAAAAACAAAAATAACTCTACTTGATCACAAAGTAATTAGAGTTGTTGGCCATCAAATAAGAGAACTTGGCCACAAAGTAATTGAAGTACTTGGCCATCAAGTAATTGAAGTACTTGGCCATCAAGAAATAAAAGTATTTGGCCACAAAGAAATTTTGATCAATCAAAAAATAATTTAATCTTTTGAAATATTGTTATATTGACAACAAATTATCTGCGCGATTACAACCAATTTTATTTTTACTTTGGATGCAATAGACTTAAATAGACAATAGGCAATTCCAATGTGAGCTGTTCTTTTCCTAATTATAAAGTGAGCAAGAATGAGAAAAATTCTCTAAAATAAATGTTTTTATAATAAACTAGTTTAAAGTAAATGAGGTGTGTTTTGCGTATTCATTTAAATGAAAAGTTTGGCATAATTCTTTTTAAAAATTAAATTAAAATATCTATATAAAAACATCGAAAGTAAACTTTGAAGATAAATAAAATGCAATCACAAAAGAACTAACTAACTAAATAGAAGTGAATATTTTATTTATTGGGATTGTTAGTATAATTTTGTGTGTTCTCTTGATTCTTTTTTTCTTAATTTTCTTTGTGATTTGAAGGCTGTCAGTGACAGATTATTTCTCGAACATAGGATGATATGGACCTCCTTGTGATGTCTATGATCGCCAAGAATGTCGGACATTACTTGTATAGATCGAGTATATCAAGAAAATCACTATTGGATCACTTCAAATTTAAGAAGATAGTATTTGATGTATGAATGCACAGCTGTGTTAATATCAGAAGAACTTTTAATAATTGGACATTATAACCTTAGGCTTGATACATATTTAAGCAATTTCTTTGTTGTTTTATTATTATTTTTCACCAAATCTATTTTTACATGTTTCAAATAACAATGTTAGTATTTCTATATCTTATCACCAAAAAAAATATAAAGTGACGAAATTTGAATAGAAAAAACTATAAGAAATCTTTGACCAAAACACTGAATTGAATTTTTGCTAATTAGTTAACTTAAATACTTGATTATTTATTTCAACATTAATGAACATTCTTTCTTGTTGGTTCATATTTTTAATATCAGTTATCTCAGATTTTAAATACTTTATATTAGATTTTCACTTGGATTCTACAAGGATGTCTATGAAATATTTGTTTCGCATCAAACTTATTTAGTTAAATTTGAAGATTCATCATTTTAATAAAAAGAGTGCAATGAAAATCAACACTTAAATATAACGTTATATGATATGCTTGTTGGTCAAGTTTTTGGAGACATCAATACACTCCCTAAAGTATATATCAAACTTAAGGTTAGCATGCGCCTTTTTAGCTATATAGAAAATTTCATTCAATGACAAACAAATTAAAAATAACTCATTACTTAAAATTAGAAAAGAATGACAACAAAAAAAAGTGGAAGAAAATACCTACTATCCCACCAATGACAATAGCTAAATAACGTAATCAAATTAAGTCAAAATTAAACAAAGAAAGAAAAAAGGATGGAAAGAGTAAACCTTAAATATTTTTTTTGTTAGGTCATTCAACAACAAAATGCTTGTTTCTTCAATCAAAAAATTTCAATTTAAAAAGTAACATGAGACATATTTTTTTTGTGCATGATAAAAACCCTATATGTTATGATATATATATCAATTATAGTGAATGTCTATCAAGATTTATTTAATGTCTATCAGAATTTGATGTATTTGTTTTTGAGAAACTAGGGGCAAATTCTCCCTATAAATAGAAGAGCTTCCATTATTGTAAATCATCCCTTAAGAGAAAAATAAGAATTAATCTCTCTATTCTCTCTACTCTTCTTTATTCTTTCTTGTTTTATAACACGTTATCAGCATAAGAATTAAGATATTATTATTTTTCCTCCCTTTTTTTCATATGGCGAACAATCTTACGAAGTGTGAGTTCGTTGCCCTTTAAAGTTCGGGCAAGAACTATATTTCATGGGTGTTGGATGCTAAAATCCACCTAGATGCTATGGGTCTTGGAGACGCCATAAAGAATGAAAATACAACACCTACTCAAAATCGTGCTAAGATTATGATTTTCTTGCGTCATCATTTTGATGAAGTTCTAAAAATTGAGTACCTTACTACTAAGGATCCACTCGTATTGTGGAATAGCCTAAAAGAAAGGTTTGACCACTTAAAGATGGTCATCCTCCCGAAAGCACGATATGAGTGGATGCATCTAAGATTTCAAGACTATAAGTTTGTTCATAAATACAATTCTGCCATGTTCAGAATTTCTTCTCAATTGAAACTATGGGGAGAGACGGTCAATGATAATGATATGATGGAAAAGACGCTCTCCACTTTTCATGTCTCAAATTTGCTATTACAATCGAGAAAAAGGTTTCAAGAAATATACTGAACTGAGTTCTCATCTTCTCGTGGCTGAACAAAATAATGATTTATTGATGAAAAATCACGAGAACTGACCAACTAGATCTACACTATTTCCTGAGGTGAATGATGTGCACGCTCACCATGCTAGGCATGGAAAAGGTCGCGGCCCTGATCGTGGTCGTGGTCATGATGACCAAGAAAGAAACCCTGTTCTGGGTGTTAATCATTCATCAAACAAAAAGAAAAAGATAAGAAACGTAAAGCAATTACTTGTTTTCGATGTGGTGGAAAAGGACATTATCCACGTGACTGTCGTGCTCTCAAGAACTTAGTTGATCTTTATCAAGCATCATTAAAGAAGAAAGAAAGGAATCCCGAGGCTAACTTTCTCTCTGAAAATAATGTTGACATCACATGTTTGGATGTAGCAGACTTTTACGAGCACCCTGAAGGAAAGATTGATCACTTGATTGGAGATGGTTCCGTAAATATGAAAGAATGAATGATTTTAATTTTGTTTTATTTTAATTAAGAGTTAGAGAATAAAAATCATGTAAAAGTAGTTGTTTGCATGAGTATTGCTTTTTAATTCATATTGATTGGTTCAATTATATTATTGTAATTTATTATTGAAGTGAATTGAATTTTAATTTTGTCATTATTTATAAAAAAAAGAATGAAACGATATGTACGGGGGTTGAAAATATTTTAAAGACAAGAATAAGTAGAACTACAATTTGACCAGCAGGAAAATTGTGGCCATGCACTTATATTCTTATAAAATAATAAAATATTTTTAAGTGGCCTGAAAACAAAGTACACACAGCTATAAATTTTACTACAAACTTTATTGTTAAAATTAATTTGTCCCCGCATACTCATTAGAACAATAAGGTAGTTGAATTATTTTACTGTCCTTGCCTCTATATATTAATTACTTAGAAATATTTTTAAATTATATTGTACTTAATTTGGCCTAGCTGGTTGATTTAATAAGAGGCAGTTTTTAGTAGTTGCATAAATTATAGGGGTTAATGTTAAGGTGTCTGAAAATTATGAGATTTTGAGTTGGACATATTTTTAATTGCTTAGTAAAGTATGATTAACAATTCATAATCTTTCACTTTGTACCAAAATTTAATATATATCTTACTTGGTGTATGTCATTTTATTTGAAGATATGGATAATTTTCAAGAAGATATTTGTTTGATTGATTCTGACACTACACATACAATATTCAAAGACAAGAAATATTTCTTTCATCTAAACATGGAAAAGATTAACGTTACTACAATTTCTGGTAGCGCTAATTTGATTGAAGGCTTCAGAAAAGCCATTATAATCTTGCCCAAGGGAACTAAACTCGTCATAAGTAATGCTATGTTCTCTCCCAAGTCTCAAAGAAACTTGATGAGCTTTAAAGATATCCGTAAAAATGGTTATCATATCAAGACATTTGATGAGATGAATCTTGAATATCTTGGTATCACCAAGAATGTCTCTGGGCAGACATGTGTTGTTGAAAAGTTCCCTGCTTTATCTTTTGGCCTATATTGGACAAAGATTTGTGCAATTGAGGCACATTCTATAGTAAAACAAAAGTTTACTGATTCCAATACTTTCGTACTTTGACATGATCGTTTGTGACATCCAGGATCAATAATGATGAGATGAATAATAGAAAATTCAAATGGGCATCCATTAAAGAACTTGAAGGTTCTTTCGAATGGTAAATTTTCATGTAATACTTGTTATCAAGGCAAGCTGATTGTGAGATCATCGCCAACAAAAGTTGGTATTGAGTCCCTCGCGTTCTTGGAACGCATACATGGGAACATTTGTGGACCAATTCACCCACCAAGTGGGTCGTTTAGATACTTCATGGTCCTAATAGATGCTTCTTCTAGATGGTCTCATGTATGATTTTGTCATCTCGCAACTTGGCATTTGCAAAATTGTTGACACAAATAATACGATTATGGGCACAATTCCTGATAATCAAATTAAGTCGATTCGCCTTGATAATACTATAGAATTTTTATCCCAAGTATTTAATGACTATTACTTATCGATTAGGATAAGAGTGAAACATCTTGTAACCCATGTTCACTCTCAAAATGGCCTTGCTGAGTCATTAATTAAACGCTACAGTTGATAGCAAGACCATTACTGATGAAAACTAAGTTGCCCACTTCTATTTGGGGTCATGTAATTTTGCATGCTGCAACACTTGTTCGTCTTAGACCGACATATTATCATAAATTTTCTCCGTTGCAATTGGTTTTGGGTCAAGAGCCTAGTGTATCTCACTTGAGAACTTTTGGGTGCGGTGTATATGTGCCTATAGCACCACCAAACCGTACCAAGATGGGCCCTAAAGAAGGTTAGGAATTTATGTTGGGTTTGAATCACCCTCCATTATTCTCTATCTTGAACCATTAACAGGAGATATGTTCACTGCTCGATTTGCAAATTGTCGATTTGATGAGATACTTTTTTCAAAATTAGGGGGAGAATATAGTGATATCAAAAGAGAAATTTTGTGGAAAAATCCATCACTATCTTATCTTGATCCATGTGCTTCTATTTGTGAGCAAGAAGTACAAAAGATTATTCATCTGCAGAAAATTGCAAATTAAATGCCGGATGCATTTACTAATCTGAAAAGGATCACCAAATCACATATTCCTGCAGAGAATGTTCCAATTCGAATTGATGTCTCTAAAGGACCATCCACTAGTGTCATAACTAATGAATCTAAAGCACGCTTGAAACGTGGCAGACCATTAGGTTCTAAGGATCAAAATCCTAGAAAAAGAAAAAGAAATAGTCAAGATGACACTGCGAAAGATCCTTATATGGAAGATCAATATTTGAGCAATGTTGATATCCCTGAAGGGATCAATGAGCCTGAGACTCAAGAAAATGAGTAACTATCCATAAATTCAAGTGATGTTGTAACTAATTTGAATCGAACTGAAATAGTAGTGGATCATGTCTTTGAATACAATATTGCAATGAAAATCATGCAAGATAGCGAGGATCTTGAACCTCGGTCTGTCACAGAATGTCGACAAAGAAATGATTGGCCAAAATGGCAAGAAGCAATTCAATCTGAATTGAATTCACTTGCCAAATGTGAAGTTTTTGGACCTATAACTCAAACACCTAATGGTGTTAAGCCTGTTGGCTATAAATGGGTCTTTGTACGAAAAAGAAATGAGAAAAATAAAATACAAAGGTATAAAGCACACCTTGTTGCACAAAGATTTTCACAACAACCTGGTGTCGATTATGATAAGACATATTCACCAGTTATGGACGCAATAACATTACGTTATCTTATTAGTTTCACTATCCATGAGAGACTTGAAATGCATTTGATGGATGTGGTAACAACCTATCTATATGGATCACTTGATAATGAGATGTACATGAAAATTCCCAAAGGATTTAAAATGCCGAAAACATATAATTCAAAGCCTCGAAAAATGTATTCCATTAGATTGCAAAGATAATTGTATGATTTGAAGCAATCTGGACGCATGTGGTATAACCGTCTTAGTGAATATTTATCTAAAGAAGGTTATACGAATGATGAAATTTGCCCATGTGTTTTCATAAAGAAAACAACGTCGGAGTTTGTTATACTTGATGTCTATGTTGATTACATAAACCTTATTGGAACACCAATAGAGCTTCAAAAGGCAATTGATTACCTAAAGAAAGAATTTGAGAAAGTTATGCCTTGGTTTGAAAATTGAGCATTTTACAAATGATATCTTTATCCATCAATCTGCCTACACAGAAAAGGTGTTAAAATGATTCTATATGGATAGAGCACATCCATTAAGTACTCCGATGGTTGTTCGATCACTTGATGTGAATAAGGATCCATTCTGACCTCAAGAAAAGAATGAGGAACTCCTTGATCCTGAAATACCATATCTTAGTGCAATTGGTGCACTAATGTATCTTGCAAACACTACAAGGCCTGATATTGCCTTTTCAGTAAATTTGCTAGCAATGTATAGTTCTGCTCTTACTAGGAGACATTGGAATAGGATCAAACACATATTACGGTATCTAAAAGGGACTACCGACATGGGCTTCTTTTATTCTAAAAATTGCAGTTTCGATTTTGTTTGTTATGCTGATGCTGGGTACTTATCTGACCTGCATAAAGTTTGGTCTCAAATAGGCTATGTATTCATATGTTGGGGTTTGCCATATCTTGGAGATCAACAAATCAGTCTATCATAGCCACTTCATCGAATCACACTGAGATTATAGTTATTCATGAAGCAAGCCGAGAGCGTGTGTGATTGAGGTCCATAATACATCTCATTCGAGAAAAATGTGGCTTGAAATGTGACAAAGTATCCATAATTTTATATGAAGATAATGCAGCCTGCATAGAACAACTGAAAGGTGGATTCATAAAAGGAGATAGAACGAAGCACATTTCGCCAAAGCTCTTCTATGCACATGAGCTCCAAAATAATGGTGATATTGACGTACAACAGATTTGTTCAAGTGACAATATGGTTGATTTATTCACCAAGTCTCTTTCAAATACAACTTTCAAGAAGATGGTGCACAAGATCGGAATGCTGAGATTCAAGGATGTTTTTATTTGGGGGAGTTAATACGTGCTGTACTCTTTTTCCCTTATGAGGTTTTTTCCCACTGGGTTTTCCTTGTAAGATTTTTAATGAGGAAGTCTATGCGCGTATTGTAAGACATTCAAGGGGGAGTGTTATGATATATATCAATTATAGTGAATGTCTATCAAGATCTATTTGATGTCTATCAGGATTTAATGTATTTATCTTTTAGTGTGAAACTAGGGGCAAATTCCCCCTATAAATAGAAGGGCTTCCTCCATTGTAAATCATCCCTTAAGAGAAGAAATAAGAATTACTCTCTCTATTCTCTCTACTCTTTTTCTTTATTCTTTCTTATTTTATAACACTATAAACATTATTTAATTTACAAATTTCTAGCACAAAAAATAAATAAATCAAAAGTTAACTTATTAATCACAATAAGCACAACACGTAATCACAACATAATATACATACCACAACGATTTGTAGATAATTTAAGAAAATTTACCAAACTTATCTAAAACATGGAGAGAATCTAATTTATATCCAATATATTTATAGAACTCCTCTTTTACATACGATAAAAAAAACTTAAAATTCTTTTATAGAATAAAGAAATTGTTATAAATGTATTTACATTATAGTGAATGTCTATCAAGATCTAATTTGATATCTATTAGGATTTGATGCATCCGTCTTTTACTCAGACTAGGAATAAATTTCCCCTATAAATAGAGGGGTTTTGTTTATTGTATTTACAATCAAGATGATCTCTCATCATCAAGAGAAAAAATAAGAATCACTCTCCCTATTCTCTTTACTCTTTTTATTGTTCTTTATTATTTTATAACACGTTATCAGCACGAGACTCTACCAAACAAGGTGAGATTATAAATCTGAAGGATTTCAAGGTTAGTAATTCTTTATGTTATCTTTCTTTTGCTACTACTAATATAATTATTATTGGATTTAAAAAAAAATAATTGATTTGAAACCATTTATATTTTAAATTTATTCCTCAAGAACAATATTATAAAAAAGGATGATAATATGTTGGGTTCAAGTCCCATCGATTCATGCCTAAGACGCCTTTATATGGATCAAATATTGAGTTTGAATCTCAATACACCATATTGATGATATTGTGATGGCTAAGGCAAAATAATGGGTGTTTGATGAAAAGTCATGAAATTCGACCCATTGAATATGCTCCATTCCATGAAGTGAATGTGGTAGCAATATATGATAAGTCTGAAATATGACAGCTTACTTCATTCTTGAGGTGTATGTGGTAGTAGTGCATAATATGTATGAAAGAAGACAAGTGATTGAATGCACGAATATACGTGTGGAGGGACAATATGATAATGATCATCAAAAGTGATGATATTTTCACACGCTTATATGATTATAAGATATGCTAGAGAAAAATTCTCTACATCATATGTATGCCTCGATTTGCTTCTGAAGTAGCAAGATCTTGAAAGAGGTTATAAGATATCATAATTTGATAGGCTTAAGGCACGATTATATGCTATTTCTGGGGAATGAGAAACTTATTAATGCAGACGTGCACTTGATTGTGATTGTATCACCAATCACCTCCGAAAGAGGTTGAATAATTTTGAAATCTACTTATGAAGTAGTAAATCTAAAATTTATTCATGTAATAGTAAACCTGAAATTTACTAAAGAAAAAGTACATGTCATGGTAAACTTGAAGTTTACTAGAATAAAAGTTCATAAATTGATATGAACGATTGTGACATCTCAAAGATGTGCATGTATTGAAGAACTAGAAGGTTCTTCAAGAATTGTTTATGTCGTTTGTTCTTATGATAAGTTGGTTGGACCAACTAATATTGGGATTGGATCCCTTCAAATCTGAAAATTATAAAAGGTGAATAAGGGCCCGTTCATCTATCATGTGATATGCTGAAAAGATGCATCAATAAGATGATCACATGTACATTCATTGTCAACCTGCAGTTTGACATTCATAAAGTTGCTTGCTCAATAAAATTGAGTTAAGAACATAATTTTCAGATTGTACAATCAAGAAAGTTATCTTGATGATGATGGTTTGGCATTGAATGCCTTCGATAAATAGCTAAATCATTATTAATGAGAACAAAACTTCATGTATTGGTCTAAAATATGATATATTTCAATAGCATTTGTATTCATCAGACCAATAAATTATGATTATTTCTTTCCTCTCAATTAGTTCAAGGTCGGGAACCAATCATTTTATCTAATAATTTTAATGTGCGGTATACGATTAATGAATATACCATAGTGCACAAAGATGGATTCCTCAAAGAAGTAGAAGATGTATGTTAGTTTTCCTAACATAAGGGGGAGATTATAAGCACTATGAAATATGTTAGGAATTATCACCATATCCTCATCCAAAAGATAATTCAAGTCAAATGCTGAAAGCATCTCATATTAAGCGCAAGTGCTCTTATTTTGTGTTCCTAAAGGATAAAGTCTATGCATGCGTGAAACGTGGTAGACTGATTGGTTCCAAATGAAATAGTCCTTGAAAAATAAGGAGCAAATAATCATAATAAGAAGGCAATGAGTTCTTGAAGAGCCTACGACATACCACTTTATGAAACCTTATGAGAGGTTCATGTACCTGAAACTAATGAAGTGATGAGATCTCAAAATGTTATATCGCATTGTGAACCGATACAAAATGACATATCATCAATATCTTTGACACAATATTGGCGCAATATTGTGAAAGATTACGAGGATTTAAAATCTACGTTTATTTAAGCATGCTGATGTAGAAACATTTATCAAGTGACATGAAATGATGCATTTTGGTAAGCGTAAAACTTATTTGATTTGCAGTCCAGACACTTGAAGATGTCACTCATGAAATGTTGAATATTGTCACTTGACAAAACTTATGTGAAATTTTTTAAGGATTCAAACTGCTTGAAGCATATAAAAGTTTCTGGGAAACTTATTTATAATCCTTATACTGTATAAGCTTATTGCTTGAACATCATTGGAACTCTTGAAGAGTTTTCAAAGCAATAGATTATTTGCTGAAATTCAAAATATATCAAATTGGATTGGTTATGAAGTACCATATCTTAGTGCAATTGATGCACTCGTGTACCTTGCAAATACTACAAGGCCTATAGCCTTTTCAGTCAATTTGTTAGCAAGGTATATTTCTGCTCCTACTATGAGACATCAAAATGGGATAAAACACATGAGCTTGTTTTATTCTAAAGATTGCAGTCCCGATCTTATTGGTCATGCTGATGTTGGGTACTTATCTGACCCGCATAAAGGTCGGTCTCAAATAGGCTATGTGTTCATATGTTGTGGTACCACCATATCTTGGAGATATACAAAGCAGTCTATCGTAGCTACTTCATTGAATCATGCTGAGATAATAGCTATTCATGAAGCAAGCCGAGAATGTATATGGTTGAGGTCCATGATACATCTCATTCGAGAAAAATGTGGTATAAAATATGACAATCTACCTACAATTTTATACAGAGATAATTCAGCATAAATAGCACATCTTAAGGGAGGATTCATAAATGGAGATAGAACGAAACACATTTTGCCAAAGCTTTTCTACATATATGAGCTACAAAAGAATGATGATATTAACAAGCAACAGATTTGTTCAACTGACAATGTGACTGATTTATTCACCAAATCTTCTCTAATTGCAATTTTCAAGAAGATGCTGCACAAGATATCACGATGCAAAGGTTAAGGATGTTCTCATTAGGGGGAGTTAATACACGCTGTACTCTTTTTCTCTTACGAGGTTTTGTCCCACTGGGTTTTCCTTGTAAGGTTTTTAATAAGGCAGCTGAAATGCGTATTATTAGAGATGTGTACTCTTTTTTCTTTACTGAATTTTTTTCCTACTGGGTTTTTTCTAGTAAGGTTTTAACGAGGCACATTATCTACCAATTAGACATCCAAAGGGGAGTGTTATAAATGTATTTACATTATAGTGAATGTCTATCAAGATCTACTTTGATATCTATTAGGATTTGATGCATCCGTCTTTTACTCGGACTAGGAGTAAATTTCTCCTTTAAATAGAGGGGTTTTGTTCATTGTATTTACAATCAAGATGATCTCTCATCATCAAGAGAAGAAATAAGAATCTCTCTATTCTCTCTACTCTTCTTATTGTTCTTTATTATTTTATAACAGAAATAAATTTGAATAAGGTTTAATTTTTCTTTTGTAAGCATATAATTATGCTAACTTTACCTCTTTATTATATCTTATATTATTTGTTTTTCCCTACATTTCATGTTTTGTATTGTTTTGATTATTTAATTTTTTATAACGTAATTTTGATTTATGTTACAGGGCATTCATGACATAATTCATAATTCTGTCTCGAAGAACACACTTGATATGTTGCATTGAACAAGCCATCTTCAGAATATCCACCTTACTATAAGTAATTTATTTTTTTCTAATGATTAAAATTGATTTTTTTTAGCGATTAATTTCATGTATCTAATTTAAAAGTCTTAAGAAAGCACCACACGAAAGCTATTCGATCAGAAATACACTTAGTGATAAATGCTACTCAAAAATATAAATTTACCTCACCTTTTTATTTATTTTTTAATTATTTTATTTAAGTAATATTTTGATCAAATTTACTACAAACCTACGACCGTCTTTTGAAGAGAAAGAAACTAAGGTTGGCTAAAAGGAAATTGAGCCATGACACATGTAGAAGCAAAGACAGAATATTTAGCTTTTCTCTGTTGTGAACTAATCTAATAGAACAGTTGCATGTAAAGTTATCTCAATTGATATTAGGAGATTATCAAACTTTCAGCCTAAAAGAAGTAGAAAATTAGGATCTATGCTCGACATAACAAGTGATCTTCCTAAGATGCTAAAAAATTCTAATAAAAAATAATTGAAGTAAGCAGGTTGTCGTCAAATAAAGTAACCAGAAAATCAAAGATTAGGAATGAAAGTCTTGGATAAGGGACTTGAGGGCGAATTATCAATCATGTTCCTCTTTACTTTATTTTCTAAAGAAATATTGTGCTTAATATAACGTACATACAATAGTTTTCTCTTTTTAGAAATAGATTTATTATTAATTAACGTTATACATACGTGCAACACACGCACATTAAACTAGTTCATTAAAGTACTCGGGTATTATAAAGAGAAAAAATATAGAAAAATTGTGAAACAAACTCTAGTTAATTTGAAAGGTTTGGAAATACAAAATAATTACTCGTATAAACAAAATAAAATTTTTAAAAAATACTTCAGAAGTTTTTATTCCTATAAACAAAGTAAATTTTTAAATAAAATACTTTAGAAGGTAAAATAAAGAACTTCCTAAACAAATATAGATTAGGAATAGTAGAAAGCGAAAAAAGATAAATTGATCACAAATATAGATAAAAGAAGTTGAGATTGAAGAATTGATCACGGTTCAGTATAGAGCCATAAAAGACGTGGTGGAGGACGATTACACGGTCATCCTAGTATAGAACCATAAAAGACGTGGTGGAGGACGATCACACGGTCATCCCACTTCCGAATGTAGATACACAAACCCTAATCAAAGTCATCAAATACTTGAAGAAGCACGAGGAAAAAAGGGAATCAAGTGAAGAAGAATTAAAAGAATTTGAGATTGAAGAATCGATCACGGATCAATCTGGAACCATAAAAGACATAATGGAGGATGATTACACACTCATCCCACTTCCAAACGTTGATTCATAAACCCTAATCAAAGTCATCAAGTACATGAAGAAGCACGAGGAAAAAACAAAATCAAATGAAGAAGAATTAAAAGAATTTGAGATTGAAGAATCGATCACAATCTAAAACCATAAAAGACATCACTACTAAAAAAATGGAAAATCAACCACAAAAACCGACCACATGTGGTTGGGTTTTCCCAATTTCCGACCACAAAACCGATCAAAATGTGTGGTCGGTAAAGTAGTGGTAGTTTTTTTAAAATATATACATATTTTTAAAATTCATTATTATTTTATTAAAATTGAAAAAAATAAT
>NC_061122.1:9843972-9896700 GCF_002878395.1 Capsicum annuum
TTTAAAATTCATTATTATTTTATTAAAATTGAAAAAAATAATTTTAGAAAAAAAATCGACCACAAGTGGTCGGTTTTTTATTAAATTAATTAATTAATTTTAATATTAAACCGACCACTTATGGTCAGATTTTAAATAAATAAATAAATTAATTTAATAGCAAACTGACCACAAATGGTCGATTTTTATTAAATTAATTAATTAATTTTAATATTAAACCGACTACAGGTAGTCGGTTTTTATTAAATTGATTAATTAAATTTAATATAAAATCGACCACTTGTGGTCGGTTTTATGCACAATTTTTTCTTTCAAAAAGTGGTCGGTTTTTCTGAGAATTTTTTTTTGAAAAAAAAATCAAAACCCAAATACAGCATGCAACAACAACAATGCAATACAACAGTAACCAAATCAAATACAGCAGCAACAACAACCAAAAATCAAATGTAAATACTTTCAAAAGTGTACAACACATACAAAATGTCCAACAAAAGTGAGTATGAAAAAACTACAACAATAGTTTCAAACAACAAAATGTCTAAATTCAAAGTACAACACATACAAAAATAAAAAAACTAAAAGTCATCATCATTGTATTCGTCCTCGTCTTCCAGATCATCATCCGTGCTAAAATCATTCAGGGGGCATAGACCTTTTGCATCTCGAACTGCATCACCAGGACACGGAGAAATAACCCCCGCAGTCTGAATGAAGAAGCTGAACTGCTGCTTCAGCATCTTGATTTGTGATGCTGTTGCTTTCTCCGTCTTCTTCTGCCTCACTCTCTGTTTAGCAAGATCTTCAATGAGTTAAGAAACTGTATTTTGTAGTCTTCCAATGGTTTCTCTATCAACTGAAGAGCTAGAGTATGCAACGCCGGACGAACACCTAATATTATCGCCAAAATTTTTTTGTGTGGTATCCGTAGAAATGACCTCTATTTGCAGGACCCACAGCTTTTGTTCATAACTCCTCCTCTACATGCTGGGGTATTGGGTCATCCTGACTTTCAGGAGGCTGACTACTACGATACTCACCAACAAGACGCGAATATTCGTCCTATATTCAAAGTAAAGTTAATACTAAAAGTCAAAAAATATTAAAGTAGTTATAATTGAATAATATCAACTTTGAGAAAAAGATTCATAAATTTAAAATTTATTTCTTACGTGGACAACTTTTGCACGAGCTTTAACCCAGAAATCTTCATCAGTCGGGTTCTTTTTTCTTTTTCAGATGAGTCTCCTCGAATAGCTCATTAGTTGGTATTTGCCTACCCTTTTTTTTTTTCCTGCATATGAAAAAATTATCAATGTTCAAATAATAAAAATATTTAAATAGAAACAAACAATTAAAACTGTAAAAGTTACATACCATTTTTTCCAGCACAACAAGAGAACTTCTGGCATCCGAGTATGTAGGGAGCCACCCTTGGATGATGCCCGAGCTTTCCTTCCTTTTTCTCTCAACGATTGGTATTCTGCGTTACTCCAATGGCGAAGATATAGTTGTCATGCGGGTTCAAAAATCCACTTAGATTTTACCAATTTCTTTCGGGCATAATCCAAGAGATCGTTAAATCTGACTCTACATCTTATGAAAAAGTTCTTCTTTATAAGAAATGCATTTGCATCATCCCACCAGTAAAATTTCTACAACAAAAATATAATATTCAATCTTTTGTTCTAATAAAGTGTTAATAAGTAGTCGATAAGTTAAATCCTTACCTTAAATTCTTCAAACATTCTATCCTTGTCAAGTTCTGGAACCTTTTGCTAGCTGGTCCAGTAGCCGTTGAAGTGCCGAGTAATGCATATTTGCACCTTTTACCCAACTCCAGCATCCGGCCTAAACCTACAACACAAGATCAAATAGTAATTTCATAGAGCATAATAATATAGTAATGAAAAAATGAGTAACGTTATTATATTTAGAAATCTTACCCTCTCTTAATTGGAACAAGATAAATACTCCTAGAATCATCTCTATCTCCTGGCTGCCTAGTAAGTAATGGTGGATGCATTGGCATGGGCGGATCTAAAGCACCAGATGGAGAGCCTCTAAGCTGAAGATTCGACAACTCAATAGATCCAGCAGAATCACTGTGCGAAGCTGCGTGACTGCTGCAGGAGGGTATCGATGATGGTAGATGTCTGGAGGGGACAACGACCATCCGATAGTACTGTGCTGGTGGTGGCACGGTCATAGGATTAGAATGAGTCGGTGTAGACCTATATACTGGCCCTACATGCGTAGGAGTAGGTATCGAATCCTCGGATGACCTAGAATATGAGGGTCGTGCTGTCGCGTCAGCAAACCAACCTTTAGATATATGAATACCTGTCCGTTATCTATAAGGCGGAGGTTGTCTATTCTTTTTTGGTTTTGTAGTATCAACTTTTTCTTTATCCTTGTCACCTCTGCCTGACATCTAAATTATGTTAAGTTAACAAGTAGTTAGTTCCTACAAAATGAATATATAAGAAAACCTTCCAAGTAACTAATTTCAAGTTACTAATTTACATTTCAAATCGCTCTAATACAACATGAGATATAGACAAGAATATTTTTATTACTATATAAATCATGAAAAAGTGGAAATAACAAATTTAAACAGTATATTACATATCAATCTTAAACAAGAAATAGAAAGGTAAATATATAATACAAAGAATAAAGCCATCAATACATAATAAATACAACCTACACAACTGATACAAGATCGACAAGGAACACACAAACAACACCAAAATCAGTCCACAAGTTGAAAGAACTGTGGACCCTTTTAATGACCACTCTCGGATTCAACAAAAACACAATGTATTGTGGTGTTTAACACCTCAAAACAGCCCACAACAAACTATGTTAACAACATCAAGATGATGGACAAGAACAACATACGGGTTACAAGAGAAATAATACATCACACGGCTACAAGATTACAACAAAGGAAATGATAGAGAGTGTGACATACACTACTACAAAGACCAAGAACCTAACTGTATTCAAGCACAAAGACCCTTGATAAAGATAGTAGAAACACCTACACTATGCGGTGGGTAGAAGAGTGGACCTCAATCCGTCTAGCACCCAACGATCTAAGTAAACAAACAACAAAAGTGATTCCACACCTAAGTTGTTTCCTAGTTTCAGCCAAGTCTCTATGGTAGAGAGAACTTGGGTTATACAATCTTCAATATAAAAAAATCTAAGTAAAGTAACCCTAAAATGTTTCTTATAGAGTGTATTACAAATAGAAGGCAAAAAGTACAAAATGCCCCTTAGAGATTAGGTGCCCCTCTAGTGTGAATTAGTGGCTGTTTTGATATGTTTTAAGCCCTTAATTCCACTTCTCTTGAACACACACATGCACGAATTCAATACATATTTTCATAAGTTCATCTACACGATCGCACTTGTATCATCCTCTCCATCTTGAGAGGAATTTGTCCACAAATTCAAGCAATCATCACCCACAAGCTCTCCTCTTTGAATCATCTTTTCAATGTTCCTCCCAAGGTTAGGATGTTCAAACAAGGGTTCAATGAGGTCATCAAGCTTTCTACTTGGACTTAAATGTTCTTTAACCTGCACATAAGAAGAAAGGATGCTACGCAAAGTGCTAGCATCTTGGTTAGTAGGAAACAAAGGGTCTTTGTGGGCAAACCCCACAATCCTAACTCTCGGCTTCTTTTTTTCACCCTCCTCACTCTCGTCTTCTTCTTCCACAATCTCAGTAAGCATGATTCTCCTTGCCATATACATAGGCACAACACACTCTCCATCCACCAGCCAAATATCTTCCCCGCCTTCATTAATTTCCACCTCAGCCTCAAGCTCTCCATCTTGAGCTTTTTCATCTTCCTTATTCGATTCAAGTCCTACCTCCTTACCAAGATAATAAAATTTTCCCTCCCTAAGGATTACATTCCTCCGGTTTGGGCACTCACTAGCCTTGTGCCCCCACCCTTGACATTTAAAACATTGAAATCCCTTAGGACGAGAAGTAGAATTTGGTTTACCTTCGTTTATTAGAGGATACTTTTGGGAAGCATTGATTTCGATTTGTACAACCTTGTTCTTGATTTGGTTGGCATTGGATGAATGCTTTTGATGTTGGTGCCACTCCGAGGAAGGTCCTTGGTGATTCTTGGGTTTGGAGGCTGAGAGCTCTCTTTCAATTTCCAAGGCCGCTTGGAAAATGCCATCGATCGTGTCAAACTTGTGGAGGGACATCCGAGAAGCTATGTCCCTATTCAACCCGACTTTGAATCATATAATATCATGGATCACTTGTTCTCCTCTATGGTCAAGCTTCAACATCAATTGTTGAAACTTGTCATAGTATGCCATGACACTTTTGTTTCCTTGCCTCAAGTTATACAACTTGGCAAGAAGTTCTTATTTGTAGCCCTCAGGTAAGTACCTTTGACGTATAAGGTACCTTAATCTAAACCATGGAGGTGTCTTCCCGGCAATCAACACATCACCAAACCTCTTCATATAATCCCACCAAGTGTTTGCATACCCCTCAAAGTGAGCGATTGCATAATAACTCTTATTCTCTTCAGTTAGATCATTCACTTGGAATATCCTATCACAAGATGACTCCCAAGAAAGATATACCTCGGGATCACTCTCACCCTTGAAGATTGGAAGACTAACTTTGATGGAATTGAGGCTAAGCTCCCGAGTTTGGTTACCACCCCTCACTTCTCGGCCTAAATCACCTTGCCTACCCCTCTCCTCTTCTTCCCTCAAGTAAGCATCACCATAACCCCCATAACCCCCATGTTGTTCCTCCCTACCATATCCCTCAAAACGGTTTGGTGGATTTGGATAAAGTAGATTCGAATTTAGAGGATAGTAAGGCCTTTGGTTCAATGGAGTTTGGATTGGAAAGTGAGGTCTTTGGATAAGTGGAGGGTTCGGGTTTGGTGGCATTTGGGTTCCAAATCCGTCATGTTGGACTTGGTGAAGTGGAGGGAGGATTGCTCTATCATACTCACGGTTTTGGGAAACATTTGGTGGTTGGCTCGGTGACTTGTTCATTTGGTGCAAGGCCTTGAGGGTAATGGTTGGGGAAATATTTTGAGGGGTGGAAGGTCGACTCCTTTGACTTTCCACACGTTCTAATCTCCCACTCATTGATGCCACATCCGTATCTAATTTCTCAAGACCCACATTCAACCTAGCCACATCTCGGGACATATTTTCAAGGCAAGCCAAAATGAGATTGATGGCATTAATGTCCATTGTTTGAGCATTTGAAGCCTCGGGTTTCATTGTGGTTGTACCGAAAATAACCCTTCAAATTTCTTCAAACTTAAGCTCAACAACAGTGGATGACTCAAATTACCTCCAATTTAGCTCAAATTCGAACCCTATACTCCTATAGTGATATAGAACACAAATTTAACACTAAAAACACAAGAAAAACACAAAATCAAAAACTCAAAATTTGACCTAGGGTCAAAAACGGGTTTAGTATTTTTTTTTTTGGGATTTTTGATTTTGACACTTCTTTTGTTGGGATTTTCAATTTCTAGATTCTAATAGTGTTAGGGAACAAGGATCTACCACTAGAAACACATAAAAATCAAGTTTCTTTTTTTTGAAAAATTTTAATAATGTGAACAGTAACTTTTTTCTTTTTTTCTTCTTTTTCACTTTTTTTTTTGGATTTTCAAGATAACAATCCCAAGATTGATTTTGTTGGAACAAAATTAAACCTTGCTGTGATACCAAATGATACAAGATCGACAAGGAACACACAAACAACACCAAAATTAGTCCACAAGTTGAAAGAACCGTGGACCCTTTTGATGACCACTCTCGGGTTCAACAAAAACACAATGTATTGTGGTGTTTAACACCTAAAACAACCTACAACAAACTATGTTAAAAACATCAAGATGAAGAACAAGAACAACACACGGGTTACAAGAGAAATAATATAGCACACGGCTACAAGATTACAACAAAGGAAATGATAGAGAGTGTGACATACACTACTACAAAGACCAAGAACCTAAGTGTATTAAAGCACAAAGACCCTTGATAAAGACAGTAGAAACACCTACACTATGAGGTGGACACAAGAGAGGACCTCAATCCGTCTAGCACCCAACAATCCAAGCAAACAAACAACAAAAGTGATTCCACACCTAAGTTGTTTCCTAGTTTCAGCCAAGTCTCTATGGTAGAGAGAACTTGTGTTTTTCAAGTGTGTTCTACAATCTTCAATATAAAAAAAACTAAGTAAAGTAACTCTAAAATATTTCTTATAGAGTGTATTACAAATAGAAGGCAAAAAGTTCAAAATGCCCCTTAGAGATTAGGTGCCCTTCTAGTGTGAATTAGTGGCTGTTTTGATATGTTTTAAGCCCTTAATTCCACTTCTCTTGCACACACACATGGACGAATTCAATACACATCCTCATAAGTTCATCTACGCGATCGCACTTGTATCAACAACTAATCCTCCTCTTCTGAAGACTCTCTACTAAATAATTCACCCTCTTCGGAGGTTTTCTCGTCTCCTACCCACTCAATCTCTTTTTTCGCAATATTAGCTTATTCAAATATATTTTCTGGGTGATTCAAATCGTCCACTAATTCAATGTCCACTAGCTGGTAATCAATCTGTATTTCATTCTGATACGCAGTCTCCAGCACATTCTCAACTTTCACCCAGCCTATAGCTCTATTTTTATTATAGTCCACCAATCAGACTTGTCATTGCGCAACGGATAAGGATCATAATACATTTGTTTAGAATTTTGCGCTAGAACAAATGGATCATAAATAGGATACAACCTATTGTGCTTTACTTCAATGATGTTATGCTCCCTATGTACTCTTGTGCCTCCTGTGCTTGGATCAAACCACTTACATCGAATGAGTACAATTTTTTTATTGGAATAACAGCATACTCCAGTTCTAAGATCTCGTGTATGATGCCAAAGTAATCAACATCATCATCACCCTTAACCCAAACACCACTATTGTTTGTTTTCCTTGTTCTGGAGTGTTGTTTGGTGGAAAATTTAAACCTATTTACTTTGTATCGGGACATTGCATTAGCTTCAACTGGATCCAAAGAAATATCTCTCAAGAGCAGATCGTATGCGGCTACATTTGGTGAACGGTGTACCTAAAAATATTATACATATATATATTTTAGTTGAGGAATGTGTAAATGTTTAAACTTTGTAGAAATATTAATACACTTACGAACCTTATTTTTAAACTATGTTGCAAAAGATGCATACACTTGATTTTCGTGGAATTAAGTCTTAAATGAACTGAACATCCAACATGGAAACACAATTAGTTTCTGTAAGGGAATGATTAAACACATAAGATATGTTAATATTTTAATCTCCTTACTTCAGAAAGGGTTCAATTTTCAGGCAATTCAGCATGACATACAAAGTTGCTGATTTGCGCTCCGTGGGAGTGAGACGGCGAGGTATGGTCTTTTTAGCCTTACAACCAAATTGATTGAAAATTGATATCGGTTGCAAATGAGGCTCATTCACATCGTCCTGATGACGATTCGGTCGGTTTCTTGAACAAGCAACTTCATCACAAAAGTAGTATGAACAAAATTGAGAAGTTTCTTTTGCAAGACATGTCTCAACTATAGAGTCTTCCACCCTAAGTTTGTTTTTGGGAATCCTTTTAAATTTTTCAATTGTCTTGTACAATCTTAAGGTTAGATGTTTACTATATTTAAAAAAGATATGTATGAATTCAAATATGTGCAAATGCTTACCGTTCGAATGGATACATCCACCTAGTTTGAACTGGACCGCCTAGCTGAGCTTCCTGCATAAGTTGAATCGAAAGATGTTCCATCACATCGAAGAATGTTGGTGGAAAAATCTTCTCCAGCTTGTTGGTGATAACAACAATATTACTTTCCATTCGCGCCAGATTTTCTTCTTTTAATGTGGTGGCACATAAGTTTTTGAATAATAAACTGATCTCTGCTATTGGTTTCCATATGTTTTCAGGTAAACTAATAAAAGCAATTGGAAGTAATTGTTCAATGAAAACATGACAATCATGGCTTTTCATTCCATGCAAGATTACTTGTGCCATATCAACCCTCTTTCCCAAATTTGAGATATATCCATCAGACATCTTCAAACTTTGGACCCACTCACATATTTGACGTTTTTGATCCAACTTGAATGTAAAACTAGCCTTGGGCTTAAGAACATTGCCATTGGGCCCCTCCTGTAAGTGTAATTCGCTGCGTTTGCAATATTCTGGTAAGTCAAGTTTGGCCTTAGGATTATGCTTTGTTTTGCCGGTGACATCCATAACTGTATTGCTTAACCATTTTCAAGAAACTAAATCACCTACCAAACCACATTCAAAACAAAAAAAAATCCCCTTTCAAGTCCCTACACTTAACCATTTTCAAGCAATTAAGTATCAAAACAAAACCACATTCAAAACAAAATAATCCCCTTTCAAGTCCCTAGACTTAACCATTTTCAAGCAACTAAATCACCACCAAACCACATTCAAAACAAAAAAATTCTCTTTCAAGTCCCTACACTTAACCATTTTCAAGAAACTAAGTATCAAAACAAAACCACATTCAAAACAAAAAAATTTCCTTTCAAGTCCCTAGACTTAACCATTTTCAAGTGACTAAGTCACCAAACAAACCACATTCAAAACAAAAAAATTTCCTTTAAAGTCCCTAAACTTAACCATTTTCAAGAGACTAAGTTACCAAACAAACCACATTCAAAACAAAAAAATCTCCTTTCAAGTCCCTAGACTTAACCATTTTCAAGCAACTAAATCACCTGCCAAATCACATTCAAAACAAAAAAAAATTCCCTTTGAAGTCCCTACACTTAACCATTTTCAAGTAACTAAGTATCAAAACAAAACCACATTCAAAACAAAAAATCTCCATTAAAGTCCCTACACTTAACCATTTTCAAGCAACTAAGTATCAAAACAAAACCACATTCAAAACAAAAAAATCCCTATTAAAGTCCTTACACTTAATCATTTTCAAGCAACTAAGTATCAAAATAAAATCGTTTTCAAAACAAAATAATCCCCTTTCAAAACCCTAGACTAAACCATTTTCAATCAACTAACTCACCTAACAAACCACATTCAAAACACAAAATTTCCTTCAAAGTCCCTAGACTTAACCATTTTCAAGTGGCTAAGTCACCAAACAAACCACATTCAAAACAAAAAAATCCCCTTTAAAGTCCCTAGACTTAACCATTTTCAAGTGACCAAGTCACCTACCAAACCACATTCAAAACAAGAAAATCCCTTTAAAGTCCCCAAACTTAACCATTTTCAACCAACTAAGTCTCAAAACAAAACCACATTCAAAACACAAAATCCCCTTCAAAGTCCCTAGACTTAACCATTTTCAAGCAACTAAGTCACCTAAAAAACCACATTCAAAACCAAAAAATCCCTTTAAAGTCCCTACACTTAAACGTTTTCAACCAACTAAGTATCAAAAAAAAATCACCTTCACAAAACAAACAACAACAAGGCCTACAAGATGTCAACAACAATGCTAGTGAATCGAACAAGGGCACACACGGCTTCACTAGATTTCAATATAAACAATAGCAAGAACATAACAACAATGCTAGTGAATCGAACAAGGCCACACATGGCTTCACTAGACTTCAATATGAACAATAACAAGAAGATAACAATAATAGTGAATAGCGAGAAATTAACTTACCTTTGCTTGGCCTAAATCAAAGTGAAAGAGATAACCGATCATCGAATCAAGAACCTAAAAAAATCAAGATAAAATATTCCAACTTTAAGTGATTTAGCAAAACTCATATAAAAAACAATAAGCTAAAGTGCTAAACCATAAAAGTAAATCCATTCACTTTAAAGACAACAAGCTAAACCCTCGAAAAAAACAACAAGCTAAACCATAAAATCCATTCAAGAATAAAAAATAACAAGCAAAACTAGTTCAAACAATTATGTGTATAGCTCAAAAATTCTGCAAATAACTAAACAAAATTTGAGCTTCAAACGAGCTTAAAAAAACTAGTTCAAACTAACCTAATCTTCAACATTATAAATTTCACAATTATATATACTAGTACACCTATAAATCAACCTCGAATAGCACAAAAAACATAAAATACAATAAATTTCATACCTGAGATGAGCTTTGACCGCTGAAACTGTGGCGGAGCAGTGGTTAGGGTGATTTTGTGATTGGGGAATTAATTTGGGTGTGTTTAGGGTTTTGTGAGATTTTTGTGTGTATGTTTGTGTGTTTTGGTGTTTAGGTCGATAGGATAATATAGTATATAACGGGTCGGGTCGGGACATGTGGGGGTGGGTCGGGTAGGAGTTATATAATTAATTTTGTTTTATTATTTTGTTGAAAACCGACCACATGTGGTCGGTTTTCTGGATATTTAAATTTTTTTTTCAGAAAACCAACCACACGTGGTCGGTTTTCAACAAAATAATTAAAAAAATTATTTTAATCACTACAATTAATAAATCAGTAAATTAATAAATTAAAATTAATTTTAAACAAATTAATTTTTTAATTAATTCTATAATATTTATAACAATAACACCAGTAGTATATTTCGTCAATCGTATAATAATATCAATGAATAAAACAATTTACGATAAATTTTTGGTTAATTAGCATTTAATTACGATATTATATATATATATATATATATATACATATATATAATATCATAATTAAAAGATAATTAACGAAAAATTTATCGTAAATTGCAAAATTTATTGATATATATATACCTCTTAATTGAATATGTTAATCAAATAAATTATTGATTACTTGTCTTACGTTATTACAACTTCAATAATATACGCGTATCTACATATTGATACTAAATAGTATATCTATTTCCTCAATAGTATGATATCAATGTATTATTCAAAATATTTTGACATATAGATTCAATTATTGAGCTTTCGATTACTGCATACTTTACTGCACGAGATATACATATATATACATATATTCAATTGTCTATCAACTTTCAAATAAGTAAATAAACATCACACACATATACACATATATAAACATCAAATAAGTATATAAACATCACACACAATTGTCGCATACGTCACTATACGAGATATACATATATATACACACACATATATATATATACCTATAAACATACACACACATATACACACTATCGGCTATATCAAGTTCTAAATACGTACTATATATATCACATACGTACACAAGTATATTATCCAATAATATAATGCGACGTGTTTCATATACATACTCAAATGAGTAATCGATTAATTATATTTGATTAGCTTAATATACTAGGTTTTGACTAAATCGTTCATCAATCGATCACTACATGATATATGTGTGTGTGTATATATATATATATATATATATAAAGATATTTATATATATTAACTCTTGAATGCGTATAAATATATATATCACATTCACAAGTGTATTACCTTATAATAGAACACGTTCATTATATTCTGATGAATTATCGGTTATATATTACATTATTATGACTGAAATAGTAACATAACATCATTATCTCAATGGTATGATATATATATATATATATATATACACACACACATATTCATTATACAAATTATGCATGTTTATCATCATTTAACGTATATACGAAGGAAAATATTATGTTTTGAAATATAAGTAAAAGATAAAGATTATGTTTAACGTAATCTGTTTATTTTATTTGATATATTTTAAGTGTAATTTTTTATAAAATTTAAAGAATGATTGATTTTTATTATTATTATACTGATTATCGACTAGGTGTGATCAATGTAATTTTAAAAAATTATTATACTGATTAAGAATAATTCTTTTTTATGAAACTAATATAGATATTTGATTACATATATATAGTTATTGATTACATATAAAGATTATGTTTAAAAATATTTTCTTTTCTTTTTTTTAAATTAGAAACCGATCACAAGTGGTCGATTTTTTGAAAAGTATTTTTTTTTTTAAATTAAAAACCAACCACTAGTGGTCGGTTTTATCTGGAACCATAAATAACATGTTGGAGGACGATTACACACTCATCCGACTTCCAAACGTTGATACTAAACCCCTAATCAAAGTTATCAAGTACATGAACAAGCACGAAGAGATACGGATTTAGACGAAGATGAAATAGAAGAATTAGACTACGTATTCATGACGAAGAGCTTTTGTGTGGACTTGTATAGGCTGAAACTAGAAGAATGGTGGAATACTAACATTATTTCATTGCAATAACTTGATTTTTTTGAACATCTTCTTTTCTTTTGTAATCAGTGATTTTGTAAGCCTTAATACGCGTTCTGTGTTCTTTTCTAAGATGGGGTAGAGAAAGAAAAAAGGGCAAACAACATAAATCTCAGCAGTTTAGAGCTTAATTACAGAAAATTCCAAAATTTTATAGAATTGCTAAAAATTTTTATTTTGGATCCGTTGAGATACATAATTAGCTCCCGATACATTTAACGAAGATATATTTTTTCCTTTGTAATGATACATAATTAGCTTTTGATACCTTTTTTTTTTTTATTTTGAATCTGTCGACATTGTAATACATCCAACGAAGATACTTCTTTTACTTTGTAAAGCTATATAATTAGCTCGTGATACATTTGTTCTTATTTTGGGTTTGTTGAGATTCGTAATTAGCTCCCAGTACATTCAATGAAGATGTATAATTAGTTGAAGTTTTTGTAATTCCTTTGTAAGGATAATCAAAACTTTGTGTAAATATGATAAATTAAGATGTATGTTTATGTTATATTTTCTATCAAAAAATTGCGGGCTTAGGGACCATGTTATTTATATTATGACTCTTTGAGAAGGCACTCTTCAATTACGCCTCTTTAGAAGACGTACCTTTTCAATTAAGTTTTCATTATACTTATGCAAAGGTCCATGAATTTTAACTTATCCAAAATAAACACATACTAATAGATATTTATATTTTAAGTACAAATACTTTAATACTTTATGAGATAATAAAATGAGCTTCTTTAAAAAATAGCATATCTAAATATAATATTTTAACATGTGAGTTCGCAAAATAAAAGTTACTATCACAACAACCTAAGTTGAGGATTTTGAGTTTCACACATATAGTAATTGTAATTCAATTCTTGGTACTGATTTCAGTTATATTAGTATGTTTTTTTTTTTCAACTTCCTACTCGATGTTCTGACTTCTGCGTATATATTGAATTCCAATTAATTCATTCGTATTGGCATCGATAAGATTTGTATGCCTAGTGATTATGTTAAATCCAACAATTTGTCTTTACTTTGAGCTATAATTTTTTTTTTTTTTCCCAACATAGATGATCAAACTGACAATATTATGTTACATATTCTGGACGTAATGAACAACAACATATAATCATCTTCACCGTGAGAGAAATTGGAATTCATGTTGGAAAAATCACTGGGTATATAAGCCTACAACAATAAAATATGGGTATAGTTCACACACACATCTATATAAATCTATAATCTATATATATATAATCTGTAATCTCTATTTATAATCTATATCTATAATCTATAATATATTAAAAATGTGAAAGACCTTAAAAATATCGTTTGAACTTTTTGCCCTTCATTAAAAGTTTTTGTTTTAGACAAAATCATCTTTTCACTATATTTTATAATATTTAAGGGTTAAAAATTAATTAAATATATTTAGGGTAAAACCTTTCTTTATTAGATAGAAGTTATCAGAATTAATGACAACTAATACTTATCCTCAATTTTGAGTGTGTATAGGTAGTCACTTAAACTTGTATAAAGTGTAACAAGTAGACAAACGTGTCCTTCAAGACGAATATGTATATTTGTTCATCTTTATATGTATTTAAGTACGTACTTGTGCACACGAGGGCATATATATCTCATGAGGCCAAATTAAAGGGTATATTTATATGTATTGTGCCTATCGTAACTCGTGACTATTCCATTTATGATGCACTATTAATAGTTAAGTTAAATACATGATTAATTTATCGTTGACTATTAATAATATTAATGGTTAAGCTAAATACATAAAGATTATGATCAAAGATAATCGCGTTAGATCATATAATTCCTCTATCAAATGTGGAAAGAGGGAATATAATTGAATTATTGGACCATACTACTGTGTGGTTATTAATTAACCAAATACATAAACAAACACTTGTGATTAATAGTAACTATCAAATAAATAATCTGAATTTTTGCCAACCCATGTTATCTTGAGTTTTTGCCATTGATATTTCATTTTATTTGTTAAGGATTTTACGAGCGTTTTACATGGATTTAATTTTTAAAATAAAGAGAGAAATCTATAATATTTTTGTAAATTTTGAAAAATTAATTGAAAGACGATTTAGTGCAAGAAATTCGAATTTTCCAGTTTGAGAGGTGAATATGAAGAATCAACAAGTATGTTCAATCAGTTGGTATTCAACATGGCATAACATACCCCTATACTTCTGAACAAAATGAAATACTCAAACGAAAAATTCGATATTTTACCTTGCAATGTTCATAAATAATAAGGATGGAATTTCGTACAAATTATTATTCCAAAAGTAGTAAATTTCCTTGCTTTTATACAGTTTAATCGTGTGGTATTATTTTCACTAAATTTCATTAAGAGTTAATACATAAAAATATGACCCTAATAACTTTGACCTTAAACTTTGACAGTGCACAAATATGACCTTTAACTATTCAAACTACACAAATATGACCTCCAATCCTACGTGGCAAAACGCGTGTTCAACAAGCAAAACTGGGCGCGTCCAGTTTAAAATCTAAGGGCATAATACATAAATATGACCTTAAACTTTGACAGTGCACAAATATGACCTTTAACTATTCAAAATTGCATAAATATGACCTGACTCTTCACTATTATTTTTTCATTATTTTCGGCTCAACGATGAAAATGACATCTAATTTCTTTTGTCATTGCGAAAAAAGAGCAATATTGAATATTTATTAATTAGGCGGGTCAGCCTCATATGAAAAAATTGAGCGGGTGTGTATATATGTATCATAAAGCAGAAGACGAATTTAAGTTATATAATATATCTAAATATTATTTATTTAAATATTAAATTAAATATGAAACTATACTAATAATAAAAAAAATTATAGCTTTAATAAAACGTTATTAAATTAATGTTATTAAAGATAGTAGCAGTATATTAAATTAACGTTATCAAATTAACGTAATTAAAATGTTATTAAATTAACGTTATTACAACCTTGCTAAATTAACGAGGGGCAGACCTACGTGGTTGCCATGGGGTTCACCCGAACCCCCTCGGTAAAAAAATTACGTTGTATATATATAAGATAAAAAATGTATATTTATGTACATATATTAATGTTGAACCACATGAAACAAGACACTTAGATAGCTCAGTAGTGTTATTTGCTCTTCTTGGGCGCTTCTTTCAGCCTACTATGCGGGTTCGATCCCATAATAATAATAATAATAATAATAATAATAATAATAATAATAATAATAATAATAATAACGTCGTTTTAACACAAAAAATAAAACTTTAACAGTGCACAAATATGACCTTTAACTATTCAAAACTGCACAAATATGAGCTCTCTCCAAGTTAGTCCTTTTAACGACGTGACACCGTGTGATTGGATTACTTTTCCACTTAGGCGTGAGTGAGACTCAAGCATGGGGTTGCAAAATTGGAGGTCATATTTGTTTAGGTTTTTAATGGTTAAAGGTCCTATTTGTGCACTATCAAAGTTTAAGATCAAAATTATAATTTGATATAAAGTTTAGGATTAACTCTTTCATTAAAAAATTCATCATTATTTGATTCTCCTATTGTCATTCCAAAATAATGTGTCCAGCAATCAAATTAAAATAATTTCCACAAAGTGACTTGAGTTACCACTCACCAACCAAAGTAAAATAGGGAAATTATAAAACAAACTTTAGTTTGTAAAGGTTTGGAAAAACAAGGTAAAACAAAATAAAGATTATTCTATTTTCAAAAGCTTCTAGAAGTGTGAAAGAAAACAAAATAAATCGTTTTAGAGGATTTTTTTTCATAAATCAATAAGAACTAGGAATAGTGAAGAAAAAATCAATCTCTATAAATACACAACTCCACCTTACCTCTCAAACATTAAACTAAATAGAATATTTGTTTAAATAATAAAAATACATATAATAATTAAATTTAATATCTTTTAAGTATGTAAAGATGAAACATTTATTTATTAAACTTAATCTTTGTCAAAAATATTTTTAAAAGTCGATCGACATTCATCGACATTCATCTACCATCTGTAAATTACAACAAAACAATATAATGATAGAGATATCAAAATAATATAATTAAATCTAATCTTTACACACAAAAATTTTCTCAAAGTCTTCCGATACTCATCTACCACCTGTAAATAATAACAAATAATACGATAATAGAGATATCAAAATAATACAATTAAACCTAACCTTTACATAAAAAATTCCTCAAAGTCAATCAATATTTTTCAATCACCTGTAAACTGTAACAAAATAATACGATAAAAGTGATATCAAAACAATATAATTAAACACACAAATTTTTTTCAAAGATGATCGAGATTCATCTACGAACTGTAAACTATCACAAAATAACAAACTAATAGAGACATTAGGATAGTACAATTAAACCCAACCTTTACCTAACAAAAATTTTCAAAGTCGACTCACATTCATCTAGCATCTGTAAATTAAAATAAAATAATAAGATAATAAAGATATCAAAACAATACAATTAAAACTAACCTTTACATAAGTAATTCTCCAAAGTCAACCAACATTCATCTATGACCGGTAAGCTATAAAAAATAATAATATAATAGTGATTACAAAGCTTCGATTTTGATCCAACTAATTCTTTTCTAAGCGAAAATTTTGACACTTAACAATGATTTTGAATGAAAACAAAGAAGATATATATACACATACATGTTGAATTCTATTATATATACTAACAAAAACAGTGAATAAGTTGAACGTTAGAAAATCAAACATCCACCAATCTAGATATGCAATCGAATCAAATTAGATGAGTATCAATCATATTCTCCCAATATAAAAATAAAGAAAAATATTAATTAATTCTCCTACCATATATTTTAGCAGTCCCATATATTATAGGAAGTCTAGTTGAAAAAATATTAATTAATTCTCCTACCATATATTTTAGGAAGTATAGTTAATATAATAAAAACTAATTAAATAATAAATTTAAAAATAGTGAAAAAACAGTTTTGTCTAAAGAAAAAAATATTAACTAATTCTCCTACCATATATTTTAGGAAGTATAGTTAATATAATAAAAAATAATTAAATAATCAATTAAAAAATCGTGAAAAAACAGTTTTGTCTAAAGAAAAAGTAATGAAGTACAAAAAGTTTAAATCACTTTTTTAAACACACTTTTAATATATTATAAATTCTAGATATAGATTATAGATATAGATATAGATTATTGATATAGATAGATATAGATATAGATTCAACGCTTAGCCTTTGACAACTCATGTTATTTTGAATTTTGTCCATTGATACTTCATTTTACTCGTTAACTACATCTATGCGGGTTTTACATGTTTTTTTTTTGGTAAATTTCGAAAAAGTAATTGATAGACAATTTAGAACAAGAAACTCAGAATTTTCCATTCTGATTTGGGAGGTATGTTGTTGTTGTTGTAAAAGTATGTTCAATCAGTTGGTATGCAACATGCCTAACACAACCCTGTAATCCTGAACAAAATGGAATAATCTAACGAAAAATTCGACATTTTATCGTCACCACTCTCTCATTGGCATTGCTTGCACATGCCAGATTATTACATTCAAAGTTTTAAATTTTTTTCTTTCAAACAAAGTTCTATGCTCATCAATATTTTACCAAGCAATGTTCTTGAGCAATAAGCATAAAATTTCGTACAAATTATTATAAAAAGGAGCCAAATTTCCTTGTTTTTTAAATAAGTAATTTCATCATTACTTGATTCTCGTTCTCCTATTGTCATTCCAAAATAATTACTCCACCAATCAAAGTAGAATAGGGAAATTATAGAACAAACTTTAGTTCGTAAAGATTTGGGAAAATAGATACAAATTATAACTCGACCAGGGTAAAATAAAATAAAATAATTCTAATTTTAGAAGCCTCAAGAATAATTAAAATAATGACTTTTTTCATAAATTAATAAGGACTAGGAATAGTGAGGAAAAAATCAATCACTATAAATACACTTCTCCACCCTACCTCTCAACATATTCTCTATACGTTTTTGAGTTGTTCTTCAAAACAACTTGTTTTTCCCCAAAAAACCAAAGGCATTATCATCATCGAAAACCGAATTGAAAAAGATTTTAATCCTCACATCGGACAAAGATGAATTTGAGATTGATGAATCAGTCGTGGTTCAGTTTGAAACCATACAAAAAATGGTGGAGGGTGATTTCACCCTCATCCCACTCCCAAACGTTGATACAGAAAATCCTAATCAAAGTTATTGAGTACATGAAGAAGCATGCAGAGAAGACGAATTCAAATGAAGAAGCAATAAAAAAATTCGAGAAGGAGTTCATGAACAAGAACATTAATGAACAAAATAAACTTTTATTAGTTACACATTATGCTCATATTATTAGCTTAACGAATCTACTAAATCCAACGATCGTCGATAGAGTTGAGGACAAAACTGATCCAGAGGCTATTCGAAAGATATTCAATGTCACATGTGATTTCGATATCCCAACACTAGACGAAGAAATAAAGTTTATTGAGGGAATCTTAAGTGGGAAGATGAAGATGAAGAAAATAATTTGATGAATCTCGATTAAATTAATTTTTATCTTTTTGGATTTAATTTAGATGTTTTAATTATGTTTTTCTTTTTTTGTCTTAGTTTTATGTGGTTTAGGATTTTGAGTTTTACACAGATAGCAATTCTAATTCAATTCTGCTTTTAGTCTTTTTTTTTTTTTTTTTTTTTAATGTTATTACTTTTGTTTCCTACATTGACTATACCATTACCCTTTGATGTTTTTTTACCGTAATGGGATATTAGATAAGCATGTTTTTTAAATTTATCCTTAACTTAGTATTTATGTCTTTTAATCTTAAGTTTAACTTTTGAGTGTGCACAAGTAGTCGACGCACGCGTCCTTCAAGATGCGTGTGTATATTGTTCATCTTTATACAAATTAAATTACACATTTACATGTATTATGCCTATCGTGACTTTTGAATTTATGATGTACTATTAATAGTAAACTAGTATACTTACCCGCGCGATGCGCGGATTATTATAAAGAGAAAAAAAAGGAGAAAGATGATTGTAACAATCTTGAAATGACTGAATATTTCATCGATTATTTAATAGATATGAAGATTAAAGAACTAAAAACTTTTCATAAAGAAGATCAACCGCTGCAGCTCAAAAGTGCAGAGCAGGCAATACGAACCCTTAGGGAGAAGAAGATGTGGGAACTTTATTTTTTATTAGATTGGTGGTGCAAGTTAATTTTGTTACTATTTCAAATTGAATGCACTCACTCATTTATAGATTTTATTAAGCTATTTGTTAGTATAGATTCATTATTCTAAGCTTAATTTCTCACTATTTTACAGTGGACTACTTTCCTCTTGCAATATCTAAGAGAGTGAAATAAGGGACGGCATTGCTGGTTATAGTGTCCTAAAACTTGCTAATGTTTTTACCTGTATCTATTTACATATGTCTCAATATCCTTAATGTGCTTTACTCGAGCTGAAGGTTTATCGGAAATGATTTTTCTATCTTTTCAAAGTGTTGGTGTATATGCTACTGTTGGATTGGTGTAAATTATGCCGCAATGGTCTTAAATCTCCTTAAAGAAAGCGAGATATCCGCGTCTCAGTCGAGAAGAAGACGATCTTATTTTCTTCATTCTTGTTCATTTTATTTCTAACTGTAATAATTATTGTAATTTGTGGTATATTAGACCAACACAAAGTTAGGCGTAAGACTGACCCTCTCCCGACACCAGTTATGGAATTACACTAAGTATTATGTTGTTGTTTTAACTGTGGACTGGATTTCAAAGCAGTACACTCACTCTCGGCATAATATCTTTTTTGTTTCTCCTAGAAAGAAATTGTGTAATGTCTAAAATACCACCAATTTTTATGATCTTTATTCATGAAGACAATACTTGCAATCACTCTTAGTTGTGTTACTTTTAAGGGTGTGGTCTAGTAGTCAATGAAGTACGTGGGTTGAGAACTTGAGCTTTTAGGTTCACATTCCAACAGAGACAAAAAATTGAGGTGATCAGAGTAACCGATATAACACATTTACCAAAAATCAGCAACAACGAAGGTCTATTCAGATAGTATCTTCTTCCAATACAGATCTGGAAAGAATCGATCAGAAGTTAAAGGAAAAAGTACTAAAATCATCAAATGAAGGGTCAGCACCAATAACTTTGGAGAATTCGAATACCAGAGAAGAAAATGCATGCGCGATTGAGAGCTAGAATCACAAAATTGAAGACAACAGGATGGAAAATACTGAAGATTCAAGGAAGATGGATGAGAAATGAGATACTAAAGAAGAGGCGCAACATTTCATCTTAAAAGGAAAAGGAAACAAACTTTAACTTTTTTTTTTTTTGGAAACCCTACTGATCTCAAGTGTTTTTAATTTTTGTTTTCTTTTAGTTGGACCGGGTCAGCCCAACTGATTTAGGATGTTTTTTGTAAATGGGTTGGTCCATTAAAGTTTAGCAATTATTAATAAAAGCTCAAAAAAAAAAGAGGTGGCACCGCCATTTCCACTTGCAAAAGGGTATCAAAGTAACTAACCGAATATACAAAATTACAAAGGACTTGGTGTGTTTCAACTTAATAATGAGCTTTATGATCTAAAAACATCAGTTATTGAGTGCACATAGCAGGGGAAACTATTCCAAATTTGTGTCATGCAAAGCTAATCACTGGTGTTTGCAGATCCCCTTCATGGCTCTATAAAAGACATGGAGATCAAAGGTCCCCTAAAACAACACAATTTATTTTTGTTGGGTGCTAGATGACTAAGTTGCTCGGACTCTTTGAAAATGTCATAGGGTGCGTGTTGGATCCTTCAAAAGTAGTGCATTTTTTAAGGATCAAACACGGGTGCGGCAACATTGGAGAGTCCGAACAACTTAGCTAGACGATGATGCATGCCTTACTCAGATATAGTTGCAGAAAAGAGTAAATGCTTTGTGTAGTGAGTAGGTGGTGGACAGAATTCATATGTTCATGTATTGTTCTTTAGCTAGACAACTTTGGAACTTCTTTTGTTAATACTTTTGGGATAAAATGGGCGATGCCAATTTGTTAAGGAGCCCTCTAGCAGCTCAATTGACTTCAAATGATAAAGAACTAAGGAACATGTGAAGAACAATTCAAGCATATGTCTATGAAAAGAAGGGAACCAGAGATGTTACTTCTTATTTAAACATGTTAAAATGTAAGTGTTCATGTTTGGTAGCTCTCTACTGTAACCTAATAAATGTACATAAGGAGGATAGCATGACTTCTTGTATGCTGGGATCCCCCCTATTTTATAACGTCCAACAAAACTATGAGTGTTTGGATGCTTTCTTTGCTCACATAACTAAAAAAGTGATCTAAAAGCATCAATTATCAACTCAAGACTTGATGCTCACATAACAAATGATCCATATGGTCTTAAATAATGCCCCTGTGAAGACTGACAATCCAGACTTGCAAGATCATGCGTACATTTATTGGCGTCTTCTCTCAACTGATCCTGAGGCAGCTAAATATGTTGTGCTAGCTGAAAAGCCCATGATTAGTGATGATTCAAACCAAGTTGATCCTACTCTTCTTGACGAACTTCTTTCCAATATTGCCACTTTATCCACTGTCTATCATAAGTCTCCATAAGCATTTATCACTCGTGTGAAGACCACTCAGAAAACTGAGGATGAAGAGTATGCCGAGGCAGGTGAACAAACTTCTTCTGATTCTTCTGCTCCTATAGCAGATAGTGGTGCGTCATCGCCAGCTAGTACAGCTAATGCTCAGCATCCTGCGGCAAGGCAACCAGCTGCACTCCTGCACTTTTTTTTTACTTGACCTTGGCATGGATAACAACAATAGTTCTAGTGTGTCAGCTGATCAGCCTGCAAACCCATATCGAGAATGTTTCCAAAATGCCTTTATATAGCCATGACAATAATATCAGATTATAATCAAAGGCTCAAAACTATCAGATCATTCAATCAGTTTGGCACAACCTTGAACTATTGAAGCAACAAAAACTCATCAATACCGATGGAAACCACCCCATAAACAATAATTAATCATGTACCTATCCAGTACAAGAAATTTAAGCTGCATTTTTTTATGGTCAAACAGTTATTATATGTATTTACAGCAGAGAAATATAAAGCACACATGCAATATTAGAAACCATAAAAAAGAAATTAAATAATCCTTTATTCCATACCACGTAAAGTAATACTCCAGCCAAAAGAAAAACTTCACAGTACTCTGCAACTATCATGACGCCATACCTCTAAAACAGGATTAGGTGTAAAGTCAGGAGGCCACACTTCCTGCTTTCCAGGTGGTACAAGATCCAACATCTGAACCAATTTATCTGCCGCCTCTTGTTGCTTTTCATTTGGCTGCATTGATGAAGGCAGATTGCTGAAAGAAGAAACTGAAACTCCCGAACATCCTCAGCAAAGGGAAGAACATTGAAGTAAAATGAATCAGGCTGCAAGCAGCGGTCCAAGAGAATGTCAACAATCTAAGAGAAGAATAATCAAGAGTTGAAAATTTAAATCATACTTACAGTATTATCCTTGTCAAAGACATTTGGAGTTAGGACCCCAACTATGTATCTAGTGTAGTACCCGCGCGATGCGCGGACAATATTTCTTTTTGAAAAAAATCATAAGAATTGATTTATAAAAAAGCTTAACAATGCTTTTAGGTTCCAATGCTCTACCATCTTTTTTCGGATAAATTTTACTATCTCCTCTAACACTGCTTTTTTCTTGAAAAAATCATAAGTATTGATTTATAAAAAAGCTTAACACTGCTCTTTCCGGATAAATTTACTATCTTCTCTAACATGGTTTTTTCTTGTTGCTCTCTGTGGTTAATTGTATGGATACCTGGGAATTTATGATGCTTCTGGTCAGTAGTTTTGGGGTTGATCAATTGAAGTAAAACATTCAAGCAATGGATCCTTAGGAAGAGATCTGAAAAATGGCTGGCAGGTTCCCCTGCATATGTTGAGTTTTCTAGCCTTAAAAATCCAGTCAGGAGCATCTACTTTTTTTCAAAGGAAAAATATCAGGATAATAGTAATGCACAACAATGCACTTGATACAAACCTACGATAAAGAAAGATGACAGAATAACCCGCCTTCAAAAAGTACATGCAATTCCAGTACAATTGAAATGTAAAAGATGTATATGAACCAAATGAGTACTGGAAAATTTAAGTACAATGTTTCATGGTATACTCTGTAGAAGCAGATCCTCGATGACCAGAACTGAAGTTGTCAATATAACAAACTCACCAGTAGCTCCACTTATGGGATTCTGCAACATAATGCAAATACACTTTCATGCACAATCTTTACAGACTTTAGACCAACTATGATGCATCAGAAGAATATTTTGTTTCTTACTTTTGCAATAGAAAATGATATTCAACAATGAATAAAAAAAAAAGTGCAGCCCGGTGCACTAAAGCTCGAACAATGTCCATTGTTTTCTCCACTTTTTTTTGATGTGCATTCACAAGATCTTCCTCTTCCTAAAAAAATAAACATAAAGCAGTCATACGCATACTCAGGCTAAGTAAAATTCTCAATTTTCCACAAAATAATTCACCTTTAAGAGAGCATTCAGATCATCATCTGCATTTGAATACTTTGCCTCTGTTCTTGGTGGCTCCTTCCACTTTATCCGAGCATTTGCTCTCTTCATTTTATCTTTTGCATTGGAGATGTTGTAACCATTAAGCTTCTCATTCTTCTTCCATATTGGCTTCTCTTGTTCATAGAAATCTTCATCATATTCATCTTTGTCAGTTTGTTCAGGCCATGAATCACCAGTATCATCTTTAAATATTGATGTAGATGGTACAACTGCAGAATAAGATAATGTTGTCGACTCCTTCAGATTCACTGTCGAGGATGAGACTTCCTTCTTTGAGTTGTTCCCTTTTGAAAGACTCTTCACCCTGAGTTTTTGTCACGACCCGAATCGGGGCCCTGGCCGTGACGAGTATTCCGAACCGTCAAGGCCCGAAACACCCCTTATCTATCTGGTAATCATGCACATGACTTATATGAAAAATAAATGCCGAAGATACATTATATAACGGAAACATGGTCAAGAATCATATGAAAACAATAATGGGGAATAATGTCCCACAATCTCAATCAACATCTCTATAACATCTGCGAAATCTCTACTACATGACTGAAACAAATATCTATCTGAAAACTGGGACAAGGCCCCCAATAGACCCAAAACTAATAAATGATAAATGAAACTGGCAGATATCAGGCTTTCCGAAATATAGAAGGCTCACCAAGTGACTCTACGAATCTGTCTGAGGAAATCTACTAATTTTCTGGACCCCTAGACTGTGCCTCCGAACCTAGGAGGGAAGGGGGTTAATACAAAAGTACTGGTACGCAGAGATATCAAAACAAAACATAATATTTTTATAAAATATAGTTGAGAGCCATTATAAAGCAGTTTCATATCAAATCATTTGAAAACACATGGGCATAATGCAATTGTTTTCAACAACAATGCAATGCAGCTGAGCTAGGTGGAATACCCTACATATCACATTTACACCAACTGTCAAACCTCGGTTGTCGCTGAGATTAGAGTATAAGTGAGGGGAAGACACACAAGATCACACAGCAGGGTGTCTCGACCCAATGGTAGTGCACAAGATCACAAAGCAGGGCTCCTAACCATAGTCCCAATTTGGGAATGACATAAAGTCAGGTTCGCAAGATCACAAAGCATGGTACCAAGTTCCCATGTCGGCAAACACGGTTTCCAGCGATGAGCCCTTACACTCAAACACCTTCTTCGGGCATCCACCTATCTCGTGTAAAATCAATGCATTCAAATTTCATCTGATTCAATCACATATCATATTCTGTAGGGTATCGTCATACCCGACTTGCAAGTCATCAATATCACATAATTACTTCATGCAACCATTATATTCATCATATTTCAACATAATAACCCTCTCCTTGCAAGTCAAAAATCATATCCACTTTCAAAATAGTTCATGTCATGCTTGTCAAGATGATTTCAAACAATTCACATCATATGGAAATTTCAAACAATTTCATATCAAGAGAGGGGTTTCATATAATTCATGCTCTCAAGTTAACATCTTTTGAATCACAAGCATATGCATATATAATATATCAAATCACTTCGGAAATAGGCATAAGACCAAATCAATATCATAAAGATGCTTGAAACATGTTTATATTCATAATTTCAAAACCTCCATTTTTAAAACATGAATTTTTAAGCCCATGAGATTTTTGAGATAACCCCACGTACTTCTATATGCGAATATGATAGGTTCTTCTTGAAGCCTACGTTGCGGGGATTCCAAATCTTCAATTTGTTTTGAAAACCCATGGTTGAATCTTGAGTTATTGGGGTTTTTATTTTGAAACCCTAAGGGGTGTTTTTGAGAGAAAATTTGAGAAAAGGATTATATTTTGATGAATTGGGGGCTAAACCTGGTGGTACGAAATTTGGGTGAGGTGAAATGACTAAAATGCCTCTAAGAAAATAAAAAAATTCGAAACTGTCCCTCAGTTGACAAGCTGACAGGTTGAAGTAAAATGGGTATAACTTCTTACTCAGATGTTGAATTTGGATGAAACCAGTTGCATTGGAAAGAATACTCAAAGAGCTTTCATTTGATAGACAGCAGCTCTCCCAGTTCATTATATTCAGAGAGTTATGATCGTTTGAAGTTGACCCTGAAATGCTGAAAACTGGGCAATAGGCTATGCATTTTGCTACTGTTTTGAAATCCAAACGCAGCCTTATGCGTTCCGAAAAATTCCGAAACTTATCCAAGATGTACTATGAGCTTGCTCAATCGTAACGCAACTTGAAAATCTAAAAACGGATGTCGGGAAGGTTGAAAAGTTGTATCCCCAAGATAGCCAGCTAAAATGACTTTAAGTCCTTATTACACTAAGAAAAAAATATTCTAGTTATTAGCCCCTCAAACATAACACTAAAAATGAAATCGACTCGAGAATTTTACGGGGCATTACGATAGGAGTGATTACCACACGTATGTTAATAAAGAATAATTTAGTTCGGGTCTATATACGTAGGAGCGACGGTCTAAACTCTAGCCCGAAAATACGGGGTGTTACAGTTTTAAAGCAAAGTGCAAAGGTAAGAGTATACAAATGCAGAAAATAGTAGCAGTGTGAACAAAATCAAATTCAAGAAATGACTACCTGTCTGCATATCTTAATGTATTTAAAGTATGCTCACAAGATCCTGTATTTGGGGGGATGCAAGATATCATAACAGCACTACTATTTCCAACAAAAGAGTCCCTCAGCACTTCAGTTAATTTACTGCCTCTAAAAGGTATGTGTTTTTGATCATTATCAAGCGCTCGAAGCAAACTTTTATTAATCTCCGCTCCTTTAATTCTACATAATAGGAGGCAAGGTAACAGGATAGAAAGAAAAAAATTCAGCGAAAAATTTTATTAATAGACAAAGAAAAAGCAGTTATTTAGTAGATAAACACCTAGTTTGCTTATCATTATCAGTGGTGTCTACGCCACGTTCACTTCCTGCGCATCCCAATAACACGGGAGGTTTAGATTCCCTGCCATCTACTGATCTCTTAACAGAAAGCTGGAGAATAAAATGTGACCTGGATGATTCCTCATTGGCACCAGTACTTCTAGTTGCATTACCTCTATCTATGAGCTCTTTAATCATCTTCACGTCAGAGACCCTGTATTCTTGCAATCCAACTATACATACTTGTTGTTTACCATCCTCTCTCATGCAAAGTTTCCTGCAAAGAATTAGTTTCAATTATCTTCGGAAAGCTACAACCCTTAAATGTTGAAGAGAGCAGGAACACTTCCACCATATATCTCAAAAAAGCTGAAAAACAATTGAAAGCGCTGGTTCCGATAAGTATGATGAATGAGCCCGAAAAGATCCCCTGATGCCCTTAGAGGTAGTAGTTTCATGGTATACGTTTTGCCACTTCCTAAATAAGCCGAAGATGAAAAGAAATTTAGAGGAGGTCTGTATTTGGAAAAACAAGAAAACCAAGCCTGAAATTTGCTCTTCCATTTCTTACCAGGAGTGTTCCTATGTTGGCAGGAATTAGGTTTGAGTTAGTGCACTAATACATTGTCTTTTCTCACCTAATGGCTCTCAGGTAACCCAGAATACTACCAACCGATTCTAGGAAGAGTATTCATAGAGATTGGAGAACACTGACAAATTGAGCATATTGTAACAATATGTAAATGCATTTAGGCCACTATTCTTCACAGTTAGAACATGCAAAAGGTAAGTAGATGAAATAAAAATACTTGTTCCAAGAGAAATAATGGTGACAATGATAAAAATTATCATAATATTTAGCTCATTTTAAAGGGCAAGAAAGAAAACAAAATTACTATCTGAAGTTCCCCCTTTGAGCCAAATAAATACTACGTACTAAGTACCAAGTTGTACTACCTAAAAAATACACCATCTGATATGAATACTTCAAAGGGAATTGAAAACTAAATGGCAATTCACCACATCGACGTTGATCACATTAAATGCTACACGAACAAAGTAATAGCAGAAAAGAGCTAACCTCAAATTGAGTTATCACCTCCTACAACATTTTCTCAATTTTAGAAAATATCCTAATTGATCCATGAAAATTTAGAGTAGTTCCATCAAAATTGGGACTCAATTTCCTTCAAAGCCTTTTCTACATCATGAAACTTTGTAATCCCTTTCATATACACCTAGTTGAGAAACTAAGAAAACCTTAGTCAGTAGAAACTTGCAATAGGGCATGTAATTTCCACATTTAGCCAAGTATTTAAACACCTTGTTCTATAAAAAGCAGTCAGATTCTTAAAAAACATACATCTTCAAAATCAGGAGGTCCCTGTCAAGACAACATATCATCTAAGCAGCTAGCAAGTTTATCGAAAGAAAAAAAATAAAATTACAGAACAAAATACATCTTGGACAGCTGCAGCAAGCAACTTTGTCACATCACACTAATGGGGCTACAGCTATAAGAACACCCAAGTTTTAACATTAAGAACGAACATGAAAGTATACTGCTAAAAGAAATATCAACTTCGATATCAATACAAGTTTTAACCATGTACTTCAACTTTAACACATTCAGAGAACTAAGGGACAAAAGATAAAGAAAAAAGACATTATAGGTATTTTACAGCATGATGTTTGAGAACAATTCACAGGCTCCTCTTGATGGCTTCATGATTCAGTTGCATAAGAATACATTTGGTCTTACTGCAGGTGGTCAACTCCAAGTTCCTTAATTGCTACCTGGGACATCTGCAAGCACTCCAAGTTCAACTATTCCAAACAGGTCTTTCAACTACTCGCAATGTTTGTATGATGAATTTTACCTCAACATATTAACCACTGACACCTGCAGCTCCTGCAGTTTTTTCTCCTTGAAAACAGAAAACAGAGACCATCCAACAGACATGATTGCCCCCAACAAATTATTAAGAAGTATAATACCACTCATATGAGACAAAAATAGAGGAAAAGGAAGAATAAGAACTATGTATATGATAACAAATGCAAGTGCCTGCCAAGTAAATCTAAAGATATTCTGTCTGCAAAAGTACTTTATAGTCATAAGCTCCAAGAAAAAAAGAAGAGATAAACGGAAGAGCCAATTGAAAATTCCTGTCAAGTGAATCTACATACTCCATTTGACAAAGTTCTTTGTGATCATAAGAACCAAAAACCAAGGTTTACTGGATGTACATTCTAAGCTACTATTCAAGAATTATATTCTGCCTAGAACAATAACAGTGACTACAAAATATTTTCATCAACCTGCAATCAGAAATCTTTGTGCTTCTGGCCGATTTTCTAATCACCAGGTAACCTAAATATATTTTTCCTGAATGCTCCAAATTCAAGTAATATGAAAGCAGTTGTAGACTTTCTATTGTAAGCAATATTTCCAGCTAGCTAACAGGAAATTTTAAGATAAAGAAGTTGAGAAAAGTAACAACCGTGCAGCTGGAATGAAGGAGTGTCCAAAACGGGAGACAACTCTAAGATGCAATAGTCAATTTATACAAAGATTTATGCAAATGTCGGTATTATTCAATACACTCGCACAAGAATTTAAACAGAATAAGAGGAACTTCTTAAACATGATAGGAAGCTTCCACATCTGGCTCTAATAGTGCAATACATACAACGCAAAAGCAACATCTTGATTATCTAGTAAGCCTTAACAAATTCTACTGAACATAATATATAGGTAGAAAAAAATGCCAAAACTAATTTTCTAAAACTAAATTCTCAGAATAGTCTTAGGGTGTGTTTGGTATGATGGAAAATATTTTTCAGTTTTCCTTGTTTGGTTGCAACAAAAGTTTAGGAAAATATTTTCCAAGACAACTTATGTTTCACCATTTGATGGAAAATGACTTCCCTCATGGGCCAAGGGAAGTCATTTTCCAGAAAATGACAAATGTGACTTATGACCTCACCCTTAACCCTCTTTCCACCCCAACAACACTTATATTCACATGACAAAAAATTTATATTTCTCAAAAATTTACATTACTCGGAAATATTTTTCACTGTGCTTTGCTTCAATTTTTCACTGTTTGAAATAAAAAATAATGAAGCCCGAATTTTTTCCATTTTCAATTCGTTGAATATATTGTTATTTTCATATGCATAGAGGAAAACTTACTTATGTTACTTTTTTTAATTGCATATTTCATTTTGTTATCGATGTAGCTTGTTTCACTAGGTTGAATAAGTTTTTCGTTTTGTTATATTTCTATTAATTGTAGTATCTTGAGATTGTCCTAACAAAATATTGAAAAGTGTCTCTTATATTTGTTAATTAATAGTTGCTTAAATTTAGTGATTGTAATATTGTAGTATTCGATATTGATATTATTTGTTATGCTTAAATTAGTTCTTACAAATTGTTGAGTTACTAGAGACACTGATATACTAGTTAACGGATAGTAGTATTTTCTAAAAAATATTTTTTCACTCATCAATTGAACACTAGAAAATATTTTTCTAAAAAATATTCTCTACTCACCAACGAAACACCATAAAATATTTTTCGAAAAATATTTTCCATTCACCAACCAAACATGAGAAAATAAGTAGAAAACCAACTTATTTTCCAAGAAAACATTTTCTATGGAAAATATTTTCCATCATACCAAACACACCCTTATATTCTAAAGGTCATACAAAATACAGATGATAGAGTAACTGCTTTGTGCATAAAGCGACTAAAGTAATCCACTAATTGAATAACAAAAGAGCAAATATTGGTTCAAATACTCAAGCAATAGAATTAATAAAGCTCTTTATAAACTGGAACATATTAATTAATCCTTGGAATCAAATTAAATAGGTTTCAACAAAAACATATTGTTCGCAACAAAACTAATTCTCTGGAAAAACATAAAAACAATCATTTCTCTAATAATTGTATTCAAGCTTGTTGGATGCTCTAACTCATGCAAGTTTCTCCTTCTTAACTACTTTGTTAAGCTTAGTGCTTGAGAGTTGTGCATTAGGGTCATCTTCAATTTCTATGCCAAGCGATTCAACCTCTAATAAACTTCTCTTGCCCAGAGTGTTTGTTAGAGTATTCAAGTCATTATCAGGATTAGAATCCTACAATGTAAGGGCAACTTTAATTTCAAAATTATCGACAATAAATAACTCTAATGATAATTATTGTGTTTATATATAGAATGACAGAAAAGGCAACATTGAAATCACCGTGATTTCATGAGTTTCAGTAGCGACCTTTTCACAGTTGAAATTTGGATCCTATGAATATGAAATTATTATATTAACAATTGGTCAAAAACCTTTAAGGTATTGATATATAGTTGTGAACATTAGAATCTAGTGTTCTTTGAGTTATGTATAAACGAAAACATACTGGAAAATCATTGTCATTGGAAGAAGGTCGAAACTGCTTGGTAAGTTCCTCATCATCACAAATCTTAAGAACGGTATAAACCTCAACATGTTCCACATTATGAATTTTGATAGCAACCTTAAACAAGGCATTTTTATCAAGAATAGTATCGAGCTCCACTGGATAAGCATCATCATTATCGAAATCAGTAGTCTGTAAGCCACAATACATAGTAATTTCCTCCGTAAAATGATTCTTTCCAAAATAATATGGATAACAACAAACTATGCCTTTAGAAAAGTATAAAAAAAATTCTATATGAAACACGTCATTAACATACCTCGTCTATCTGTCCTTTCAATTGAGTAGCAGACTTCCCTATGAGCTTTGTTGCTTCGCGATCCCAAAGAAACAAAGAAATAAAACCAGTACCATCCATTACTTTACTTGGAGTTTATATCTAGAACAAAAGTTTACAAGATAAATTTTGAATCACATTTCAAAATCTCATTTAAAATATTCACAATTGGGATCAAACCTATGAGCAGCAGAATGACCCATGCGATCACATTTCTTGCAATGAAACTTAATTCCAATTTTTTTGACCTTTTTAGGGCGCCTTTTGCGACCCATATATGACCAACCATTTTCCATTTCTATATGAACAATGGTTGCATACATCCAAAAGTTCCCCTCCTATCACATATTAAAAAAGAAGATTTCATTAAGAATTAATATTCTGGATCAATTGCTTATTTGTTAATTCCAAATGCATGCCAAATTATACTAACATGAAGACACTCAACTAATTGTGCAATAGTTTTATCCTCCACATCTCCAGACAGTAGCTCATCCAAAATAAAATAAGAACGCTGAGTTGAAATTTGGCTAACTCTTAAAGTGTTATCTCCACGCACACCGATCAAACTACATTTATTTATTAATTTGTTATAGTTGTAGTTGTGCAATTGAAATTGAAAAGAATTATAATATAATATAAATCGATTGAAAACCTGGTTTTAAAATCAACAACTTGAGGAAGATCGGGATTAACCCACAACTTTGAAGCATGCCAAGTATTACAGACAGAGTACTTATCTATATCCACAAACACAAACAAAGTTAAGCATACATAGATTGTTAACTTTATAAGTACTTGGTTAACTATACACAAGACAATTAGTACCTTGGAATTTATGCGCTCGAATAAACTGCATAACAACTACGACTGGAGCAGTGTTGGATCCATCCAAACATGGAGTGATTTGTTCAACAAAATCACCCCCAAAAGTAGCCTCAATGTTGTTCAACCTACATGAAAGTATACATCATCATAACAAAGGAAAAAATGTAATTTCTATAGAAATCAGTAATTCTATTCATAAAACATGAGATTACTCGTGGTCTTGTAGCTCGACATTCATAAAGACACTGATCTTATCGTTTTGTTTGTGCGATTGAATTGCTCCATGACCAACAATCTCACCAACGACATCTAATATAGATCCAACAATAACAATAAGTTGATTATTAGTTAAAACATAATGAAAGTAATGATGTATATGACAATATAAATCTATTATGATAATTACCAAATAATTCGTTCTCGTCAACATTCACTTGGTCAATCAAATACTTAAAAGGTCGTATATTGAAGATATGCATACCAAAAAGTGGATCATTTATTTCTTCAACCATTGTTTTATTTGTGAACATCAACCTCATCTTGTGCTTAGTGGTCTTAAACTTGAAAGTATTTGGATCAACCACAAAGTTTTCATTATATATAGCCCTAGCTCACTTATTTTTCCCTTGAACAAATGCATAACATATCTTCCAATAGTTGCATGGATACGATCTCCCTGTATAAAAATGCAACACCTATATTATATCCATAATTGAAAAACATCAATATATATATGTACAACTAATCTTAAAATTGATATATCAATACCTTTTCGTCTTGCATTACCATCTTCATCAATTGTGGATTGTCTTTCTTTTCACGATCGAGAATAACCCACAATCGCACGACTCGCACTTTTAGACCTCACTGCATTTTTGTCCCTGAAACCTCTTTGATTAAGTCAATCTTAGCAGCCATAATATTAATGAAGCGAATGAGTTAAGAGATTCTTTTTTTATCTATAGCTTCAATGTTCATATTACGTAGGAATCATCCTATTATATAGTAATTTTTACAGGTAAAATTAGTTGGAATCAAATATGATCAGAATATATTACTTTTCCATATAAAATTAGTTGTATTACAATTTAGTAGCACTTACCATAACCATATATGGTAATGATTGGTAGTGTAAAGGTTTGATTTAATATATATACGTTTGATTTAATATATATACGATTCACTTACCATAACCATCTACTTTTCATCCATGGGAGTAAGGAAATCTACAATTCACTTACCATATCCATCTACCATTTGTATGATCTTCCTAAATCATTTGATTGATTGAAATATATATTTGAAAATTGGAATACAAATTGTGGAATTACTCCTATAGCTTGATTGGAATATACATTTGGAATACAAATTGTGCAATTACTCCTAATGATAGTGGAATTAGGAGTAATTGACGAATGATCTTCTTAAATTACTTGATTGAAGGAATATATATTTGAAAATTGGTATACAGATAGTGGATTTACTTCTATAGCTTGATTGTAAAATATATTTAGAAATTTAATTAAAATTAAAAAAATAAAAATAAAAATAGAAAGATTTCAATTGAGGGACACAATAAAGGAAGAGAATGCCACAAGGATAGTGAGAATCTACTTTTTATAATATTCGGTGCTTTTTTCCACATTAAAGGACGATGATGAGAGGATATGACAATTACTGGTGGGGCTATAAAGATAACGTTCTATATTTTTTTATTTTTGGTCCATATATGAAAACTTTTTTATATAATTTATTTTTTTTGAATTACTGCTATAGCTTGATTGGAAAATATATTTAGAACACAAATTGTAAATTTACTCCTAATGATAGTGGAATTAAGAATAATTGATGAAATTTTTATGTCGAATATGTTAAAGTCCTACATATCTATGAAATAATCCATATACTAATTAAATAGAAGTGGAACTTAATTATTTTTTTACCACAATGTGAAATATATAAATAATTATAATAGTGTTCATTAATAAGAGTTAATTCAAATTATTTTTTATCACAATATGAAATATGAATTAATAGAATAAAAATAAATAATAGTGTTCATTCAATATTTTTTTACCACAATATGAAAATAGATATGAAAATTTAAAAATATACATATAAAATAAATAATTAATCAGTAAAATAAATTTTGTTGCAAACAAAATAGATTTTTGTTGCGAAAGTACTCATTGGCTAGTTCTTAATATGACACTTGGCATAATTTTATGCAAACTTCTTTGCTTTATTATATATATAGATATGAAAATAGATATGAAAATTTAAAAATATACATATAAAATAAATAATTAATCAGTAAAATAAATTTTGTTGCCAACAAAATAGATTTTTGTTGCCAAAGTACTCATTGGCTAGTTCTTAATATGACACTTGGCATAATTTTATGCAAACTTCTTTGCTTTATTACATATATAGATTTAGATACATAATTAATTTATCGTTCAATATTAATGCTATTAAAGTTAAGCTAAATAAATAAGTGAAAATTATCCCAAATATACTTTTTAGATTGTTAATTACAAGTTATAACAAAACTTTTCATTAATTACTAGACTTAAGAAATAATTACAAGCTATAGCAACTTTTGAGAAAAACATATTTTAATTAAATTTCTGAAAATCAATTTATAATTTATATTATTTCCTTATATTTTGCATTTAATATTTATCACTCTTAATTAATGATTATTGAATAACTATGGCAAGTTAAGATTTCAATATTTTTTTTAATAATTAAATATCAGAGTTTGTTCATAATTTAAGGAGTCATATATGGTGATTATTTTTTGTAAAGTTAAAAACTGATTTCATTCTTTTATTAACTTGAATAATTAACTAAATTATACACTTTTTTATATTTTATTGTATTTAATTATGAATAGAAGTCTATTTCTTTAACTTTTTTTAACTCCTTTTTCCCTTCATACGTAATATATTTTATAATAACTTTTAATAACTATCAATAAAAGTCTACTCCCTTCTTTACGGTATCTTACTCTTTTCATCTTTTTTACTTTTCTTTTGAGTATAACTTTTGGTTTCCCAACACATCACGATTTTTGGTTTCCCAACATCAGTCACCATTTGAGTTTGGTTTAATATCTTAAACTTGTTTTCTTGAAACAATGTCCGAAAAAATCAAGTTTGATTCTACCCTAGTAGGAAAAGCCCTAGAATTATACAACAAAATAGTCCTATTAATCTTTCAAGTCCGTCGTTTGATTTGGGGTGCTTTACTCCATCTCCAAAATCAAAGAACAAGAAAAAGGTTGCTGAAGTTGATTCTATTTCTCATAATAAAAGTGAAATTTTGCCGGTGAAAATTCAACATGCAAACATATATTGTATCAAAAAAAGTTGTCGTTCTAGATTTTAAGAAGGTTGATAAGAGAAAAAAGCTTGTTGGTCAACATGATTCCGATTCGGATTTTGAAGAAGAAAATTCCGCGCCTAAAATAAAAAAAATCAAAAATCAAAAATAGTGATAATGCTAGAGTTACAAGTTCTAAGATCAATGTGAGTGTTGGCAAAGTGGATGATAAAATGTCTGACAAAAAGAAATCAAGAAATGTGTTCAAGGTTAGTGTAATCTGATTTTTTTTCATATATGTATTAAATTAGTTAAATTGATATTGAATTAATTTTAATTTTTTTAATGACATGCATGTAAATTAGCCTTTTTTAATTTTTGAGTTTTTGTGGTTTAAAGTTGAAATATAACTCTTGCTATTGTTATTGTTCGGATTATGTTAAAATATTTCTTTTGTTGTTGTTAGTGGTTGAAAGTTGAAAATTTAACTTTTGTTGTTGTTGTTTAAAGTTGAAGTAACACTTTTGTTGCTGTTAATGGATGAGGGTTGAAATATAAATTCTAACTGTGAAACAAGTTGGTGCATTATGTTCTTTTACATTCATGGAAAAATTTTTATGAATTGTTTATTTTAACTTTTAAGTATGCAATAAACAGAGATGTTATTAAAAAAAAGTATATGTCCATATTTGATGGTTAAAGTGTTATGAATAGTTTATGTCTTTTTTTTTTTTCAGGACAAAAAGCAGTATACTCACTGGTCTTCATACATAAAAGTTAATGTGTTTGATGATCTCAAACAGAGATGGACCAAATAGCATTTCAAAATATTTCTGAAATCTTCATTTTGTCATTTTTTGAATATGCATTTTTTGAAAATTCAACCACAACTTCTTCATAGTCTATTACTTGCAGAAACCGATAACGATAGGGATGATTTATTTATCTTCAATATCAATGGTAAAGATCTGCATTTCGAAAAGAGAGAATTTTCGGTGGTTAGTGGGTTGAAATGTTTTAAGAAATCAGATTTTATTTCCGATCCTAAAGTAAAAATAAATGAATGGATAGATATTATCCCAGTATGAATAAGGTAATGAGGTTTGTTTTCTATGATGATTTTGTTAACAAGAATATTGCTTTTCGAGATGAAGATTTGTATGAAATTGAATTAGTATACTTCATAAGTCGATTTCTTCATTTTGAGTTGCCAAGAACGTTCATAAAGAAGGTTGATTTTGACTTGGTAGAATCAGGTCACTATTTGAAGTATGATTGGGGAGGTGAGTGTTTTCAAGTCTTGAAAAAATCATATAGTCGTAGGATGAAAAAAATTCATCCTCTTTTCATTTTCGAGGATTTCATCTTGCGCTTCAAATCTGGTTTTATGAGTGTGGTTTGGACATTGATAAGTGTGTTGCTAATCGGATTGGATCACAAACTTCACGAATTTTAAATTGAGAGTCTTCTGAAGAACTCATTTTTATGACTATCTTCAGAGTACAATGTTCAAGTGGTACAACAATGAGGTAATGTTTATATTCTAACTGTATTTTCTTAAGTAATTGTTTTACGTATCAGCATTGTTCCTTCATACTTTATATGTATATTATTGGTATGCAGTAACACTTTTTGTGCGTACCGGTGGTTAATTTTATATCTAACTTTTTATTTAAACTTCAGTATGTGTTTAGTGACATTGTGTTTACCAATGATGAGGAGTTGGAATTCAACCTTGGAGCTATTCATCAGGACAGCTTGGGTCATGAACATCGTAGTAATGATTTAAACCATTCTGTACCACCCATAACTAAAGATGCATTTTTTGTCTTAAAGAATGAAATAGCCAATGTATGTTTCTAGTTTAATCTTCAAGTACATATTCAGTATTGTTTTCAAAATATTTAATAAACATGTGATTGAGGTTTTTTGTATGTCTATGTGCAGGTCCGTCGTCATATGTCGTTATTTCAGGAGAAGGTTTGTTTTGAATGATATGTAAAACATTATAATGCACGTCATCTTTCAATTTCAATATTTTTGTGTTTTCATTTCGTAGGGTTATATTTTTCAGTTGTACTATTAACTAAGTACTTTATATTTATGTATGTGCAGGTTTTCAAAGAAATGATAGAATATAAAAAAAATGTTTAATCTATAATTTTATAATTTCATTATTAATCTAAATCAGTTTTTGATATATCTATTTTATTGTTTTATGTTTTTTCAGTTTGATAGTCAATTCAATGGGATGAGGGAGTTTGTTGAAGAATCTGTGAAGTTGATATTGAATGAATTAAGATTTGTTAAACATCAATCGTCTGAATTTGTTGAAAAAGAGGTTAGTTTTCGTTGCATTCAACTATCATATATTTGTTATAAGTTTTTTCATTACTAACTATTATTAAAATACTATATCTTTTCTAAGAATATGGACGTTTGTTTACAAACCCCAACTGCAAGCAAGAAGCAAAATAAAGTGCTTGTTGATCCGGTTATTGAAAAATATTCTTTTCGTGATGATGTTTCTGTCTCATTGGATGGTAATATTTCTATACTTTCATATTTAATTTTATTTGTATAATAACAAGATAGTACATTATTGAAATTCACTTCATGAGTTCTCATGTTTCATTCACAATTTCTAACAATCTAGTTGTGAATAATCCTGTCAATAATCAGTCACCGTTTGATGACATACCCTTCTTTACCGAGTCTCAATTAGTTGCTCTTGAACCAACGTTTAGAGAATTGGAAACACCAAAAGCACATATCGCTATGCCTATAATATTTGACAAATCTCCAGTAGGTGTGTATAACCAATACGACACAAGCTCTCGAAGATGTCCATAGTACTTCAAGAGCAAGCATCTGTTTCAGGAGTATATTGGGTTTGAGACTCTGAATTTGTTGATTCAACAGTTCACTGATTGGTGTTACCTCAAGTCAAGAGGAAAAAAGTGTGGTTTCTGAATTTCAATTTTTTTTTATTAACAGTTCAATAAGAAATATTTATTACCTTTTAACAATGTATGTAGGAGTGCTGCAAACACTGCTTTATAGAATAAGATAATTCTCAAATTTGTATAGTGTTGTGAAGCCTATTACATACACCACTACTGATGTCTTCTTTGTTAAATGGATACGTTCAATTCATCAACAATGGTTGAGTTTGAATGAAAAAATGAGTTGTATCACTCCTGAACATCACGTTAGCCAGTACATTAGGGATTACAAACTACTTGCCAATGTTCCCTGGAATTCTGTTGATAATATCATCATTCCTTCGAATATTAGTTAGTCATTTCATTGGATATTAGTTGTTTTCCAAATTAGACATAGGTGTCTATATGTTTATGATTCGATGATGGGAGGTGTTATCCATTCAAAGAATGTTTTAGATCATGTTCGATCCCTTTCTACCATGATACCTTTATTCTTGGTTGCCACTAATTTTTACGGGAAACGTTCGAATATTGACTGGTATCGGGAAGCTGCATACATTGATAAATCACTGAGTGAACCTTTGGAGTATGTCATTTTGAAGGATACACCACAACAGGGACCTCAATCTAAGTAAGTTACATTTAAATTATGTTTTTATGTATTTATATTAATATATATGTTGCTTTATAATTGATTTTTCTGATTTTATATTTTATAGTGATTGTGGTATGTTTGTATGTGCCTTTGCTGAGTACGTTTGTCATGGCATCTTTGATATCTCCAGTACACTATTTGGTGCTGTGAACCATCGAATCAGATATAGTGCACTACTATGAAATTATGCCACACAGAAGCAGAATGATGGAGCAGTCAGTGAAAGTGAGGCAATTGAAAATGTTACTAGCAAGCATGGTGATTTCAAAAGATCTAGGGAGCAGTTTGGAATTTCAAGGACACAGTAATACCAGTCACAAAATATTATAACAGTAGTTGTTCTTATTTAGTTCTTGTATTTTTGACGAATGTTTTGATATTTAAAAGTAGTAAGATCTTTTCTAATTATTATCAGGATATCCAGAATTTTTTTTTGTTACTATATATTGATTTTTGGTTCCTTTTGGTTGAACTTTATTAATGTGATGAAGTAAAACAATAGTGTTTTTAGTTGGGGAAGTTCTTGTGTTTGTATTAGTTCTTGTAGATTATATGATTTTCTACTCAATTTGATACTTGCATTTGTTGCATTCACCTGTATACATGGTGTTTCTTTATGAATATTTGAAAAAAAAAATTTTGAGCTTATCATCATGCTCTGAATATTATCTTTTAATTAGTTTATAAAATGTTAGCCATTTTCCCCACATATTCTTATGTTTTATACGTCTTATCCAAAATGATTAACATACAATTCACAACAGACCTACCTGCTTATTTTTTCTTATCTATCACTATTTTACGTGCTAGGACTAATTTTTTTTCATTGTTTTTCTAGCTTTCATGCACCACAATACAATTATAAGGAATCGTTGTTTTGATGACATAGTATTTGAGGTCCTTACGTATTATTCGTTGTTTTGTTATTGAAAATACCATGTAAATAATATATTGTTTGTTATTGATTCAAATACCTGCATACCAACTTGCAACTATTGCACATTACTGTGCATTTATGGTGTATGCTGTTGTGTTTTGCAACAATATCTACGTGTTCAGTTATATTAATTGAAAAAAAATTCACTAACTCTCAAACATTTCTTTATTTAAAACCAATATATCCATAACCATAAAATTACTTAAAACAACACAAATCTTAACACTTGAATTTATTGATCATACACGTTTAAAAAAAAAAAACCTTAACATCAACATAAAGTAAGAAACACAGATTTCATCTTAAGCAGATGGTGCATATTTGTGGAAAGTCCTTTTATTATTCCCCTCACGATGACAGTCACTACATGTAACCTTTGAACGTTTACACTTGTCTTCATTTGGTGCTTTTCATCTTTCATAACATGGTCTTCCGGGAGGTCGTTTAGAATCAGGTGGCAATACAACTTCATCCTACACTTCACGTGGTATTTCTCATGTACTTTCCCAAGGAAGAGGTTCAACTGGTATGACATAAGCATCTCTAAAATTTTTGTTGCTGTAGTAAGGTGAGCAATAGTTCTCGCCATGTTGGTTTCTATATGTAATAGCAGCCATAGCATGAGAGCAGAGTATTTCGTCCAATTGAAATTCTCCACAGCTGCACTTTCTGCTTCGCAAACAAATAATGAATCTTTTTGCTCCGTTACTAACAGTATGCAGGAATTTATTTGATGCTTTTACCTGCATTCAGAAGTAACTTTAATACAAAAACCAATTAACAAAAAATTTAAGTCATTTAAAAAGTAATGGATAAAGGACTTACTATCATTCTCTGAGATAGCAAATGATTATTTGTCAAACTATCATTATATTTGACCGTCAATTCTGTTAATGTCTGTTGCCTCCTCATGTTGTTTTGCATTCCATGATTCAATCATTAACCTCATAAAATGCATTGTTGAAACCAGGGATAATCTTCTAGCTATTCTGTTGGTGTTGTTGATGAATTTCGCTATGTTTGATGTCATCGTCCAAGTCCGTTTGACAGTAGAATGAATCCTTGCCCATTTGTGGTCGCCAATTTGAAATAAATACGCCCTAACTCTCTTATCAATTTGGTCCACCCTTCCCATTAACTCTTCAAATTGTTGTAGAGTATATGCCTTTGCCATTGCAAATTTTTTTTTATGCAATTCTTCAAGATTCTGACAAAAGTTTACCTTTATGTTGCACCACAAATGCCAAATACAAGCATGATGTGATAGATTTGGATATACTGTGGATGTTGCCTTCCAAATACTCTCGTTTCTATCGGACATTATACACATACCTTCTCTTTCCCCAAATACAATCTTAAATTTATCAAAAAACCAAGTCACCACAGCATAAGCAAGGGATAGTATATGACCTACAATCATAACATACTTCATATAATATACTGGTTGATTACTTTTTTGCAAGACAAACAAAATACATACATATGACATACAAATATTATACAACACATTAACATTCTACTATGATTTACATTTAAAAATAAAAAATTTAAAAATATGCTTTACATCCTGGGTCCAACGTGCTCACAGTCAGCATAGTTCCACCATAAAACGATTTTAGAGCTGCTCCATCGACTACAATAATTGGGCTGCAATATTTCCATCCACTAATTGAAACGTCCAACGCAACAAAAGCATACAAGAATTTATTTTCTTTGGTTTTCTCCCAGCTAACAACAGATCCACGATATTACTTTTCCAACATATATAAATAACCAGGTATCTTTTGATATGACTCGGTAGGATCACCACGTAACATTTTAACTGCTTTGGTTTTTGCACGCCATGCCTGATGATAATCTAATGAAATCCCATGCTCCCTCATCATGTCAGAAACAATATCGTTGGGAGTGTATATTCTTTTGGTGTCCACATAATTACCTAAGATCAGTTCGGCTACCATTTTTGTCATCCCTTGACGCCTCGCATAAAGTTGATCCTTTATTGAGCATGTATGAATGTCACAATACTTTCTTATTTTAAAAATATTTGATTTGTTAATTCTGGAAGAACGAAGAAATCAAGTACAGTCCTCCACCACACAAACCAAATAGTAGCTGTTAAAGTAAAAAAAAAAATTATTACAAAAAAATCATATTTCGACTTAACATACAACTTTACTATCCAATTTAATACACAAAAAAAAAAACACAAACGTTTTTACCTGCTTCCACTTGACCTTTCAGTTCGGTAAGAGAACTATTTCATAAATGCATGCAACTCCATAACATTAGCCAGTGTTTGTTTATCCTTGTAAGTCTGTTTTACAGCTATGTTGATATTCGTTACATCACAAATTACATCCACATGTTCTTCTTCAAATTCTTCAAAATCTGGACTTATCCCGATCAAACAAACACAATCTTTTGAAAATAGCTTTCTCCTTTGTTCATTCTTTTCGTTAGAATACTGTTGCCCAACACACAGAATTGCTTTTTCAGTTTGGTGAATTAAACCGTCCGTTTTATCCAAAGTTGTAACTTACAATGGATATTTTAAGAAGAAATCAGCAACCATTTTCTTCTGTTTCAGATACACCTGCACACTTGTATCATTGTGTATGACCATATTTGGGTATCTATCACTTATTATGTATCGTATTTCAAGTGTATTTGCGGATGTGTCTATCATCAGTTGTGTTGCGATTGCTTCTACTAATCCTTTATACTCTGTTGTTGCATCATACATTATCCCATCAATTTCAAAGTCCCTCGATTTTCCTGTTCATACAATAACAACAAATAATTATAAAAATGCAAAAAATAAATATTTAAATTCGTTTGAAGGCGTAAAAAAATTAACAAACCTGAAGAATCCCATCTCCCTCCATGACGGATCATGATTGAATGCAAATTAATAGAATTCATATTTTTTATCTAAAGAAATACTTATTTTTTGCTTTTCTATCAAATTCTAATCAACATAGAATGCATTTTTTGTTTGATGGTAGAGAGAAATCGTGTAAAAAGTGACAAGTAGTATATGAAGATGGAAACTCTTAATGCAAGCATTAAAATAGAAAGATAAATAACAGTTTGAGGAATTTGGGGATGAATAAATATCAGTTATTAAGGTTAACTACTTTTAAGGAAGGTAAATTGTATATTAATTGTCAAATATTAATTTTCCTTTTTCAGTAATTGCTTTTTTGTATTTTCAATAAAAGAAAAAAAAAACCTTTTTATATATTTTTTTAAGATGAAAGTTGCTATAACTTGAAAACTTAAAAGTTTTGCTATAAGTTGTAATAACTAATCTAATAAGTTTATATAGTTAGTTTTTCCAATAAATAAAGAATACATGATCAAAGATAATCGCATTAGATCTTATAATTCCTCTATCAAATGTGGAAAGAGGGAACATAATTGTATTATTGGCCCATACTACTGCGTGGTTACTAATTAACCAAATACATAAACAAATACTTGGAATTAATATTAAATATCAAATAAATAATCTAACGATGTTATGCCTAATATCAAAATCACGGTCATCAACTGTCACTGGCGTCATAAATATATCGTTGTTAAAAATCTTTATTTATTCAAAGCTTAACCTTTGACAACTCATATCTTGAATTTTTGCCATTGATATTTCATTTTATTTGTTAATAACTTTACGAGCATTTTACATGGGTTTAATAATTTTTAAAGTAAAGAGAGAAATGTACAATATATTTTTTTTAAATTTCAAAAAATCAATTGAAAGACAATTTAGTGCAAAAAAATTCGAGTTTTCCATTCTGATTTGAGAGGTGAATATAAATAACATAAATACCAACTCTTTTGGAACTAATTACACTCTCTCACTTTTTTTTTAATTACTTTACTCTCTCTCCCTATTAATATACATAACGTAGCCGACATATACATAACATTCTGTATATATGTTGGAATTTTTGTAATATGTTTAGGGAGTTGAGATTTTTTGTAATATTGAAAACATAAATTATGTATTTGTGTAATTTTACTTACACAAATACACAACTTATGTTTTCAATATTACAAAAAATCCCAACTCCCTAAACATATTACAAAATCCCAACATATACATAGAATACTATGTATATGTCGGTTACGTTATGTATATTAATAGGGAGAGAGAGTAAAGTAATTAAAAAAGTGAGAGAGAGTGTGATTGCTTCCAAAAGGGTTCGTATTTATGTTATTTATACATGTAAAAATTAACAAGTATGTTTAATTAGCTGGTACTCAACATGACATGACATACCCCTATACTTTGAGTCCTGGGTATGGAAAAATCCTTGGTAGGGAGTGCTATCCTCTGAATGGGGCCCTATCCAACGCGAATCCAAATTAGTCGAGATCCAATATAAGTACCGAACACCGTATGGAAAACCAAACAAAAAAAAAACATACCCTTGTACTCCTGAAAAAAATGGAATGGTAGAATGAAAAATTTGATATTTGGCAGAATACATCGTCAGGTCCCTCAACTTGACGTCATCTTTCACTTTGACACTTCAAGTGGACGTTGTTCAATTTTGACACCTTAAGTAGCATATAAGTGTGTCATTTTGGCACTTTTTGCAGAGTTGGCATGGTGCGTGTATTGCACCTACATGAAGGCGCGTCAAAGCCTTTTTTTGGCTGTTGTGGCGCCCAAGTTAGCCCACAAACAATATATTAACTCATCTCCATTAATTTATACCTTCTTCCTCATTTTTATCCATCATTTTGGTAAATCTTAAGCTTATTTAATGATAAAAATTTTTGGGAGAGATTTAAAAACTAAATACACATTTAGGAGTTCGTTCTGCCAAAAACAATATATTAACTCGCCCCCCATTAATTTATACTTCTTTCTCATTTTTATCCACCATTTTTAAATTTTCTATCTTAAATTTATTTAATGGTAAAAACTATTGAGAGAAACTTAAAAATTATATACACATTTAGCGGTTCGTGATGATTAGATAATAAGCACCATGTTTTTAATCATTAAGGAAAAAATTAATGAAGAAAAACTGAAAATCAAGCAACATTAATGAAGAAAAATTGAAAATCGAACAAAATTGATGAAGAAAAATTTAAAAATGAAGTTAAATCCATAAAGAAAAATTGACAACGAAACAAAATAGATGAAGAAAATCTAAAAAATAGAACTAAATCCATGAAGAAAAACTCAAAATTAGGCAAAATCAATAAAGAAAAATTAAAAATCGAAGCAAAATCATTGAAGAAAATTTTAGAAATGAAGAAGGGGATGGGGTGGGGTTTTTGGAGAAGATAATTAAGGGTTGGGGGAGGGGCAACGTTTGGAGAAGATTCAAGTGGGTGGTGGGGCTGGGAAAGGGGCAGTGTTTGGAGAAGATTCTGGTGGGTGATCAGGGCTGGAGGGAGGGGAGCATTTGGAGAAGATCATTTGGTGGTGGGGGGTGGGGAGGGGAGTATTTGCAGAATGGGGAGGGGGGGGGGGAGAGAAAATGATTGGGGGTGAGGTTGGGGAGGGGCGTGGTGTTTCCAGGGGAAGAAGATAATTGGGGGCTGGGCTGGGAGGCGAGGTGTTTGAAGAAGAGGACTGGCTGGGTTGGGGTGGGAGGCGGGGTGTTTGAAGAATAGGACTGGAGGGGGTGGGTGGGTTAGAGGGAGGGGGTGATTATCTTTTTCAAGAAAATAATTATTTAAAAATTATTTGGATAAAAAATGACAAATGTCTTATTATTATTGGTCACTTTATATGTCATCGCACGTGTAATACACGCATTCAGTATATTTTTGCGGACTATGTAAAAAGTGTCAAAATGACATATTCGTATACTATTTGAGGTGCCAAAAATGAACAATATTCACTTGAGGTCTCAAAGTGAAAGATAACATCAAGTTGAAGGGTCTGACGATGTATTCTACCTTGATATTTTATCGTCATCTCTCTCTTTTCTTGCACATGCCAAATTAATTGTAAAGTTTTGAAATATTTCTTTCAAACAGCGTGCTATGTTAATCAATGTTTTACCTAGCAATATTTTTAAGTAATAAGCATAAAATTTCGCAAAAATTATTATTCCAAAAGTAGCAAATTTCCTTGCTTTTATACCTTCTGATCGTGTGGTATTTTCACTAAATTTCATTAAATATTTCATCATTATTTGGTTCTGCTATTGCCATTTCAAAATAACGTGTGCAGCAACCAAATTAAAATACTTCAATAACAACACAATATTCCCACTAGGGGTGGACATTCGATTTGGTATTTTTAAAGTTAGAATTTGATAATTGGGCAATCGATATTTGAATATAAATACCACATACCATACTTATAAACATCGATTCGGTAATTTGGTAATTGGTAAATTAAACTTTGAATCGATACGGTATTTGGTAATACCATATTAAAATTGGAGATGTGCAAATGTACGTTTAAACTTCAATGATATATTTAATAAAAATCCTATTGAATATTCTCTTTGTTGCTTTTTACGAATATATTACCAAGGTCCAAGAAATTCTTTGAAATGACTAACACTATTGTATTGGGTTGATTAATATATATATATATATATATATATATATATATATATATATATATATATGTATGTATGTATGTATACATATACATCCATTCAGTAATTCGATAAATTAAACTTCGATTCGGTATGGTATTTGGTAATACCATATTAAAGTTGGAGATGTGCAAATGTACGTTTAAACTTCAATGGTATATTTAATAAAAAATCTATTTATTATTCTTTTTGTTGCTTTTTACGAATATATTACCAAGGTTCAAAAGATTCTTTGGAATTACTAATATTAGTGTCTATTGGGTTGATTTTATATATATATATATATATATACACACACACACACAAACACTAGTTTAGGTGTACACGCTTTGCGCGTGTACCTCACTTTAATGAGTTCAAACATTACATTAAATAGGATATTGGTTTAAATAATAAAGATGAATATAATAATGAAATTTAATATTTTTTAGTATGTAAAGATGGAGAATTTATTTATTAAACCTAATCTTTACCAAAAATATTTTAAAAAGTTGATTGACATTCATCTACCATCTATAAATTGCAACAAAATAATACAATGATAGAGACATCAAAATAATACAATTAAATCTAATCTTTACACACAAAAATTTTCTCAAAGTTGTCCAACACTCATCTACCACCTGTAAACAATAACAAAATAATAAGATAATAAAGATATCAAAATAATACAACTAAACCTAACCTTTACATAAAAAAATTTCTCAAAGCCGACCAACATTTATCTATCACCTGTAAACTGCAACAAAATAATACGATAAAAGTGATGTCAAAACAATACAATTACACTTAAATTTTACACACCAAAAATTCTCAAACCCGATCGAGATTCATCTACGAATTGTAAACTACCACAAGATAACAAACTAATAGGGATATTACGACAATACAATTAAACCTAACCTTTACCTTAAAAAAAATTTCAACGCCGACTCATATTCATCTAGCATCTGTAAATTGAAATAAAACAATAAGATAATAAAGATATAAAAAAAATAATTAAACCAAACCTTTATACAAGAAATTCTTCAAAGGCAACCGACATTCATCTACGACCTGTAAACTATAAAAAAAATATTATAGTGATCACGACACTTCGATTTTGATCCAACTAATTCTTGTCTGGGCGAAAATTTTGACCCTAAAGAATGATTTTGAGTGAAAACAAAGAAGATATATATATACACACATGTTGAATTTTATTATGCTGACAAAAATAGTGAAGAAGTTGAGGGTTAGAAAATCAAGCATCCATCAATCTAGACATGCAATCGAATCAATCTTATTCTTCCAATAGACAAACCGGTTTGTTCTCTAGTTTAACGTACATCTCAACATTTATAGAAGTATTTTCTTAATCGAATCCTATTTTAGGATTATTTTTTTAATTGAACAGTAGAAAGAAAAATATTAACTAATTCTTCTATCATACATTTTAGGAGTCCCATATATTTTAGGAAGTCTAGTTGAAAGGAAAATATTAATTAATTCTCCTACCATATATTTTAGGAGTCCCACATATTTTAGAAAATCTAGTTAATATAATAAAAAATAATTAAGCAAAAAATTAAAAAAATAGTGAAAAGACAATTTTGTCTTCACACTTTTAATATATTATAGATATAGATTATAGATTATAGATATAAATTATAGATATACATATACATCAGTTTGGTAATTCGGTAATCGGTAAATTAAACTTCAATTCGATACGGTATTTGGTAGTATCATATTAAAGTTGGAGATGTGCAAATGCACATTTAAACTTCAATGATATTTTAATATAAACCATATTTAGTATTCTTTTTGTTGTTTTTTACGAATATATTAACAAGGTCCAAGAGATTCTTTAGAATGACTAATACTAGTGTCTATTGGGTTGATTAGACCCCCCCATATATATATATATATATATATATATATATATATATATATATATATTCGGTAAATACCGACTACCAAACTCAATTTCGAATATCGAAATGTTGAAATTTTACTCTCAAATATCATATCAAATACCGAATTACCGAATATCAATTATCAATTTTTTTGATTCGATTCGATAATTCAATTCTTTTGTATTTTATGCCCAACCCTAATTCCCACATTGGCCTGGGTCACCAACCAAAGTGAAAGAGCAAAATTATAAAACAAACTTTAGTTTGTAAAGGTTTAGGAACCTAGACCTAGTAAAATAAAATAAAAAATTATTCTATTTTCAAAAGCTTCTAGAAGTGTGAAAGAAAACATAATAACTGTAGACACGTGAACATAGAGTGATGTTTTGATCAAACGCTTTGAATATTTGAACGTATGTTTTGAACGTCTATTTAGTTAGCTTATTTAATTCAAATATATTCATTCGGTCGGGGAATGCCTCAAGACACATTGTATTTATTCATCGGGGAATGCCCCGATATATCATGTTGGCGAAAAATGATCGTGATGAAGGCCCGCGGTGTCGGGTAAAGCATTGGAGCTTAGTCTAGGATTAGTTTAGAATAGGATTTATATTTTCGTATTTTTCTATTTTTGGACTGTATAATTGGACTGGACTTTACATTTTGGATTATTTTGTTTTTGTTTATTGTTTGATTATTTTGCCTACTTTTGTGAGGATTATACATTTCTTAGTGTCAAAAAATAGTCGATACACTCTACCAAGCGACCGTGGTTGAACCACGGGATCGAGGGGTGCCTAACACCTTCCCCTCGGTCAACAGAATTCCTTAGCCGGAATCTCTGATTGCAAACCAGTTTAACGAGTCAAATGATTTTGAAAAGGATTTTCCAATGGTGACTTGGCACACCCGATTTATGCCAAGTGGCGACTCTAAATTTTGATTGTTAAAAATAATCCTTTTTCGAAATAAATTTTCATCTTTTGTCACTATAATAATTAAAACCCTTTCGAACATTAAATTATAACCATTTTTTTTGAAGTCGAAAAAGGGGCGTGACAGCTCTGGCGACTCTGCTAGGGACAGTATGAGAATTCGAGCTTATTTTTGAGTCGTATTGGCTTTGTTTAGCATTACGAGTGTATAAGCATTGTTTGTGATTATTGTTGGTGTTATTTTCACTTTTGTGCGTTTTCGTGCTCTTTGTTTATAGTATTTATCCTATGTGTTACCACTTTATATCTGTCATCATGAGTCCACCCACCGGCCTTCTTTCTGCAACAAGTCCGTAGTACACGTGTTGTACACAACCTCTAGTTGAGTCACCCTTACTTTAGGGGGGGAGCCGTCGGTGTTATGGAGTAGGTGGAAAGCAAAGCAACCACTATCGACCATACGCTCCCCCGAATAGCCTTGTTAGTGAACCACAACGTAGGTCAGCCTTTAGGTCATGCTTATGTGCATTATACGGAGACCTAGCAGGACCCACATGGCCCTTTGTAGGAGACTCACCTCTAAAGCATCCCTCCGTGCTAACTGTTGCATTTTTAAGGGTAACGTGGTCATTTGACGGACTGATTTAAAAAAAAGGAGAAAAAATATAGAAAAAAAGTGAGTCGAAAAGGATGAATCAAAATGAATGTCGTCTTTTATTTTAGAATTCTTTATGGCTTTTGTTCTTCACGATCCAAAAAACTCAAAAAGATTTTTTTTACGTTTTACATTTGTCTTCTCAAAGTACCGTAAATTCGAAAAAAAAAAGAGAGTTTCGTTTGCCTTTTCTACTTATTTGTCAAAAACAAAAAAAACCAAAAGGATTTTTTTCTTCATAATTGGTGGTGTCAGTCTTAGTTAAAGTGTCTAGCTGAAAATCCAAAAGTTTTTATTTTTTTTCGTTTGTTTTTGGTAGTGTCTCTTAAGTTAGGGTCAATTTATTAGTTAATCGTTAATTGTCCAATCTGGATGAATTATGTATACCTGATTCCCTTCCCTCGGGTTGGGATACGTAGGCAACCCTCGGGGGGGGGGGGGGGGGGGTGGTATTCTTTGTGTTGTTGGCCTTTGTCTTAGTATTAGCCTAGGTCTCTCGCCCCGTAATCTAGAGTTGTTTACCAAGTAGACTGATTTCGCTCAGTACTTCTGTTCGGCAAATTGGAGTCATGAATGTGGTCTGTCCCATCGACATATGTTTGCGTCAAAAATCCCAAGGGTTAGGAATCTTCTACTCCTGTCAAAATTTTGAGATAACGTCTTGTGTGTTATTACAGGATGGATTTGTCCACCAAGTCTAGAGTTCTGATGGTTGTCAAAGTGCCCAAAAGGTTAATCAAATGGTGGAAAATGTTTAACTATGTTGATCAGCAGAAACTGATTAAAATATTAGGTGATCTTACGGAACTTCTGCATGTTACCCCTCGTCCAGATTTAATAGAGGCTTTGTTGACCTTTTGGGAACCAAGTAGCTTGGTGTTCAGGTTTAGGGAATGTGAAATGACTCCTACTTTGGCAGAAATATCCAGTTTGTTGCATTTGCCCTATATCGAGAAGGATATGATCCGAGCACGAAATCATATTGGCGTGAGATTTTTGCAGTCTTGTGGTTTAAAAAGTAAGGGTATCCGTTTGGGTTGTTTAAGTGATTCGTGGGTTTCCTTAGATTTTTTGTTCGCTAGATTTGGGCTCTCAGAAGGTTTTGATTGCTTTTGGGATGAATTTCATGTGACTAAGGAGAAGTGGGAGAGAAAGCATCTTGAAGTCTTCACCCTTGCTTTGTTAGGTACTTTAGTGTTTCCACTAGAAGAAAGACGTATTAATACCCGTTTGTAATCTGTGGTGATGGCCCTATTTCATAAGGATAAAAACGACAAGGGCATTAATCAAAATGGCAGGTTCACTCTCATACCCATGATCTTAACAGAAATATATAAGGCTTTAACCGAAGTGAAGGGGGGAAGGAGATTTTTTGAGGGCAGTAACCTGATATTGCAGTTATGGATGATGGAGCATTTGCATGTGCCTTCTTTAGTTAGACCAGACGTGTTAGATCGTTGCATTCCCAATCGAGTGAAAGCCATGGACTCCAGGTTGCGTTTGGATAAATTCTCGTTACCCGTGGGAGTCGATGCTTGGATTGAATTTCTTGAGCGAGAACCAGGGATAACATTTTGTGGACTTATCTGTGGCTTCAACCAAAGATAGTATTGTTGGGTTGTCAGACGCAGCTCCCTTTAGTTATGTTAGGGCTCAATTGCACTAGACCATACAGTCCTTCTAGGGTAATGCGCCAGTTGGGTAGGCTGCAGGACGTGCCACCAGTAGTGGATCTTCTGAAGGATATTGAGTACTTCAAGGACCAAGCCTTAGGTGAGAGTAAGTACGAGCAATTTTGGAAGCATGCAACAAAGCTAGATGTGGACACACTCAAAGAAAGTTTGGATAATCCGGGCCACATTCAGGGATATGAGGTCTGGCTTCAATCTATCCCTCGGGGTATCAGTCAAACCTTACCAGCGCAGCTTAGAGGGAGAATACAGAAATAATGCATAGTAGACGGCCATCAGGATAAAAGTACGAGGTAAAGAGGAAACACTGAGAGTTCAGTTAGCAGATTTGTTCAAGACGATAGAAAGGTATCAGAATAATCTTTCCAAGTGCACTCCTCATGAGGCAGGAATACGGGCCCGAAGCTTCTTCCCTAATATCAGGGTGTCTTTACAGGATATGCTACAAAGTTTAAATGGGAGAAAGAGAATTTTAGAGGCACGTCCATCTCAGCCAGGGTCATCACGCAGAGCACCAGTCTGAAAGAGCATTTCTTATCTTTATTCAGTTTGAGTCTTT
>NC_061122.1:9896800-9897728 GCF_002878395.1 Capsicum annuum
AGGGTGTCTTTACAGGATATGCTACAAAGTTTAAATGGGAGAAAGAGAATTTCAGAGGCACGTCCATCTCAGCCAGGGTCATCACGCAGAGCACCAGTCTGAAAGAGCATTTCTTATCTTTATTCAGTTTGAGTCTTTTATGTGTCTGTCATTGTAGGGTGGTGTCTGATTTAAGTCGAAGTCAAGTTGTTTTGGTATTAGGGTTTTTATTAGTAGTTTCACCTATGTCGTCTTAGGGGGTCTAGAATGTTGTTTCGTATTTGTTGTTTAGTTTTAAAGTGGTCCCAAACTTTTTGTACGTTTTGTTGTTCTCTTTCTTCAAAATTCTATGATGTTACGTCTTTTCTTTGTTTGTTTATTTTCGTTTTCGCAAAAAAAAAAGTGGGTGATGTTTATGCACATGCTGCCCGAACTACGCAAAATCTGATTCATGTACAACATGATACGTAGGCAACCTACTTTTGGGTTCAATCTAATCATTTTGTTTCTTTTTTTTTTCATTATTTTTCCTCTATTAAAGAAAAACGAAAGTCATAAAGAATGATAAAATAAAGCTAGATAACGAGAGAAAAGAAAAGAACAGAGATTGATACGAAAAAAAAGGAGAAAAAAAAAAGAAAAAAGAGAGAGGGAAAGAAATAATAATAATAATAATAATAGGTGTAGATAAAAATAAGTGTAGATAAAAATTAGGATGATGTTAAAATGACCTTGCTACCCTCAAAAGCTGGTAGAAATGAACATGAATTTAGGACAATTTTACCAATGTGATTCCCATGCTTGTTGTGTGCCCTAATCCTAACGGATGTCGTCTTTGATAAGCATGTTCTTTCAGATAACAGTGGTAGGTTTGTAGCACTCTGGCTAGTCACCCATACTTCACTAGATCCAAAGCAAAGCTCGTCATGGCTAGTAGGGAGATTGAAAA
>NC_061122.1:9897828-9903954 GCF_002878395.1 Capsicum annuum
TTAGGATGTCGTCTTTGATAAGCATGTTCTTTCAGATAACAGTGGTAGGTTTGTAGCACTCTGGCTAGTCACCCATACTTCACTAGATCCAAAGCAAAGCTCGTCATGGCTAGTAGGGAGATTGAAAATTCGCTCATTGACCCGGATCAGGATCACAGGGAAGAAAGTTCAGAACACAATGATGAGGTAGTAAGGCTTAGGCAACAACTGATAGATTTGTACCGGGCATGGGCCAGCGGAATGCCTCCTCCTCTGCTCTCTAAAGGTCTTGGGAATATCTCTAACTGCCCACCGCTCTCTCTGGTGCAATTCTCTGCTCCTACTGAGTCACCTGAGCACGCGCCAGGATTCACTCCGCGACATTATTATCCTGGCAGTTTTGGTGTGCCCTTGGCAGCTCCCCAATCAAGATCATCTGCTCAGCCAGCGCCACCGATCACACCGGTATTCATGGCTCCGCCACCACATGAAACTCCCATATATGCTGTGCGTCCCATAATGAGGCTTCCTAGGTCTGCCAGTGAGCCAGTACTGAAGGTTTCAGATAGTTAGTATTATGCCCCGGAGCCTACTTTGCAAATGAATGAACCTTATAGGTACACTCAGCCGCCTGTATTTCCATTTGATATAGAGAAACCTGTCACAACAGAGAAACAGGATATCATAGTCCAGAAATTGAAAAGTTTAGAACAGGCTATGAGGAATTTGCATGGAATCGGAGATTATAGGAGTGTTTCCTATAAAGATCTTTGCATGTTCCCAGACATCAACCTTCCCCTCAGTTTTAAGGTGCCTAAGTTCGAGAAGTATGCAGGACACGGTGATCCCGTGGCACACTTGAGACGTTATTGCAACTAGTTGAGGGCTGCAGGAGGAAGGGAGGAGCTGCTCATGGCCTTCTTTGGCGAGAGTCTTTCTGATCTGGCCTCAGAATGGTTTATCGATTGAGATATCGATAAATGGAACAGCTGGGATGACTTAGCTTCTAAATTTGTTCAACATTTTCAGTATAACATCAACCTGATTCCGAACGAAAAATCCTTGGTCAACATGAAGAAAAAGAGCACTGAAGGTTTTAGGGAATACGCGATAAGGTGGCGTGAACAGGACGCCAGGGTAAAGCCTCCAATGAAAGAAAGTAAGTTGGTAGAAGTTTTCATTCAGGCACAGGATGAGACCTATTTTCAACATTTACTTCCGTCAATGGGAAGATCTTTTATGGAAGTCCTTAAAATGGGGGAGATGATAGAGGACAGAATTAAGACCGGCCGAATAGTGAGTTTTGCCGCATTAAAAGCTACCACACAAGCGATTCAAGGTGGATCTGGCATATTTAGAGGTAAAAAGAAGAAAGAGGATATGGCGACTGTTGTAGCTGGAACCCATTCCTATCCCAAAAGACCACCTCGCCCCTATCCCCAATCCCAAGCCCAAGTCTACGTCCAAGCTTCATATATTTCTCCCTACCATTACTACCCTCCACAAAAACCTTTATATTCTATTCCACCACCCCCGTACCTAGTATATAGCGCGCAACCATATGCCCAAACCCTTTCTTACCTGCAGTGGCGCGCGCAAGATTTACTAAATCGCCCATTCGCTCCACCAAATTACCAAAACCCCTCCAGACCCAGTTTTCAGCCTAGGCCTGAGTATAAGAAGGTAAAGGCAGTCAAAATTCAATTCACACCTCTTAGGGAGTCATATGCTAGCTTTTTTGATAGGTTGAGAAAGTTGAAGGTTTTAACCCCAATTCAAGGAAGGCTTTCAAATCCACCGCTGAGAAATCTCGATTATTCTTTAAGGTGTGCGTACTGTTCTGAAATGCTAGGCCATAATATCGAGAAATGCTGGCATTTGAAGAGAGCTATCCAAGATTTAATTGACACAAATCAGATGCTGGTCCAGGCCTCGGAGGGTCCAAACATTAACCAGAATCCCCTGCCAACCCATGCTGAAGCCAATATGTTAGAATTAATATATGATGGGAAAGATTCTTCGAGGGGTTAAAGCCTATTGTCAAGATACAGACTATTGAGGAGAAATCGGTGAATGTAGCGGAGTCTTTGAAAGCATTGTCATTGAACCGGGAAGGAATGAGAGAAAATAAAGACCAAGAAAGTACAAAGAAACCCCTGATCACAGTACAAGGCGCCAAAAGGTATGTTGATTTAAGTCAGGATAAACCTAAGTTGACAGTGGTGGGAGCTCTGAGTCAGCCCATCTTGACGGTGAAAGGAGCACAAGCAGCGCCTATTGTCCTCAAACCGGTGACCCAATCTCTGATAGTTGATACGAAAAGGGTTCCCTGGAATTATGGGTGGACTGTGATGACCTATCACGGGAAAGAAGTAGTGGAAGATATAGATAAGGTTGGGGGTTTGACTAGGTCAGGAAGATGCTTCGTGCCTGAAAGCTTAAGAAAGTCTAAGCCAACGGTGAGTGGACCGTCATCTATCAAAAATCCTATCACCGAAGAAGAAGCTGAAGAATTTTTGAAAAAGATGAAATTGCCAGAGTATTCAATATTAGACCAGTTGAAGAAAACCCCTGCTCAAATTTCCCTTTTATCTTTGCTGTTGCACTCTAAGGAGCATCGTGATGTTTTACTGAAGGTATTAAATAAAGCATATGTTCCTAGGGATATTACAATCAACCAACTTGAGAAAATGGTTGGAAAAATCTTTGAGGTCAATCGGATCAGCTTTTTTGATGATGAATTGCTTGTTGAAGGTACAGGGCATAATCGAGGCCTTTACATTACAGTGAAGTGTGAAGATTTCTACGTCACTCATGTTATGATTGATGGAGGTTCAGGTGCAAATATTTTCCCTATTTCTACTTTGCAAAAATTGAATATTAGTGCTGACAGGATCAGGCCCAACAATGTATGTGTTAGGGATTTCGATGGTGCAAAATCAAATTCCATTGGTGAAATAGGACTAATGTTGACCATAGGGCCTGTTGAGTTCGCCATAGAGTTTCAAGTATTAAATGTAGACTCCTCTTACAATCTGTTGTTGGGAAGGCCGTGGATCCACAAGGCCAAGGCGGTTGCATCTACACTGCACCAAATGATTAAGTTTGAGCATGATAGGCAAAAAGTGGTTATTCACGGTGAAGGAGATTTGCCCGCCTGCAAAGATTTTCCCTTGTCTCTTATTGAAGCAAATAACGTAGAGAAGACATTCGTCTATCAAATTTTTTATACAGTGCCAGTGAATCGTAGCCTTGAATGACAGGTTATACCAGGACCGCAATTGTCTTCTGCTTCTATCATGATGGTAAGTAAACTTTGGAAATACGAATTTGAGCCAGGAAAGGGTTTGGGAGCGTCTCTGCATGGTATAGTTCATCCCATATGTCCGAGTGAGAACGTGGGCACGTTTGGTTTGGGATTTGAGCCTACGGCTGAAGATCTGAAGAAAGCCAAGGGAAAGAAAAAGGAAACATGGTCACTCCCTTGCCCAATGCCACTACTCAATGAATCATTTGTTAAGAGCAGTGTCACGAAGCATGTGGAATTAGAAGTTGAATTGGTTGATGACTTCCAGAACCTTTTTATTAAAGTTGATATGGTCGAAGCAGGAGAAGGTACCAGTATGGCAGACGTGCAATTCATAGGTCCAGCTGTTCGGCTCAATAATTGGGAAGTCACTCCTCTCCCCATCAGGAGGGAGTTTTGGTAGTTTATTTTGTTTTTTCTTTCTGTTTATCCGAGTTATTTCAGGGTTGTAATTCAGATTTTAGTTTGTTTATGTTGTGTTGGCATCTATGTTTAAACCCTTCTATCTTTTTATTTAATGAAATGCAATGTCTCTTTTATTTCGTATCTAATACATTTTTTTTTACACAGTTCCCTTTATGTTGATTCTAATGACATGACATGCATGCAGAATTTTTAGCCTGATCTTAAAATCCAAACCAATCAAGATGTAATGAAGCAGGATGGGGAATATGATGAAGAAGAAGCACTAGAAGAAATAAGCAAAGAGTTGGAACAGTTTGAAGACAAACCGAATCCTAATTTGAATGAGACTGAGCCAATAAATCTAGGGAATCAAGAAGATGTTAGGGAAACTAAAATCAGTGTACATGCTTTGCCACAGCTAAAAGAGGGAATGATTCAAGCATTAATTGATTATAAGGATGTTTTTGCATGGTCTTATGATGATATTCCTGGTTTAAGCACTGAATTAGTGGGTCACAAATTGCCAACTGATCCCGCGTTCTCTCCTGTCAAACAGAAGTTGAGGAAGTTTAAAACGGATGTAAGTATTAAAATTAAAGAGGAAATCATGAAACAACTTGAAGCCAAAGTAATTTGAGTAGCTCGCTATCCCATGTGGTTATCCAATGTTGTTCCCGTACCAAAGAAAGATGGCAAAATTTGAGTATGTGTTGATTACCGTAATTTGAACAGAGCAAGTTCGAAAGATGATTTTCCACTACCCAACATCCACATTTTGTTAGACAACTGTGCTAAACACGAGGTTTTCTATTTTGTGGATTGCTATGCCGGATATTACCAGATCATTATGGATGATGACAACGCAGAGAAGACGTCTTTTATCACACCATGGGGGACTTATTGTTATCGAGTTATGCCGTTCGGTTTGAAGAATACTGGAGAAACATAAATGAGAGCCATGACCGCTATGTTTCATGATATGATGCATAAGGAGATTGAGGTCTACGTGGATGATGTGATTATTAAGTCAAAAAGTCAGGCCGACCATGTTAAAGATTTAAGAAAGTTTTTTGAAAGGCTTCGCCGGTATAATCTCAAACTCAACCCGGCAAAATGTGTATTTGGAGTTCCGTCTGGAAAGCTGTGGGGTTTGTAGTTAGTCGTCGGGGAATTGAATTGGATCCCTTGAAAATCAAAGCCATTCAGGATTTGCCCCCGCCCAAGAATAGAACGGAGGTGATGAGTTTGCTTGGTAGACTTAACTACATTATCAGGTTTATTGCCTAACTCACAACCACTTGTGAGCCCATATTCAAGTTGCTGAAAAAGAGTACTGCGGTAAAATGGACTGAAAAATGTCAGGAAGCGTTCGATCGAATCAAAAGATATTTGTCAAATTCACTAGTGCTGGTACCCCCGAATCCTAGTAGGCCTTTGATCTTATATTTATCAGTCATGGACAAATCTTTCGGTTGTGTCCTGGGTCAACATGATGTCACAGACAAAAAGGTGCAGGCTATTTACTATCTTAGCAAGAAGTTCACCGCATATGAGGCCAAGTATACTCTTCTTGAAAGGACGTGTTGTGCCCTAACTTGGGTAGCACAGAAGTTGAAGCACTATCTCTCATCCTATACTACTTATCTCATCTCCCGCATGGATCCTTTGAAGTATATCTTTCAGAAGCCTATGCCGACAGGCCGATTGGCAAAGTGGCAAATATTGCTTATCGAGTTCGACATTGTATATGTGACTCAAACCGCTATGAAAGCCCAAGCCTTGGCAGATCATCTTGCTGAGAATCCCATCGATGAAGAGTACGAGCCATTAAAGACATATTTTCCTAACAAAGAAGTGTCGTGTGTCGATGAAGTCGTTATAGATGCTGATCTACGTTGGAGGTTATTCTTCGATGGAGCTGTAAATTTGAAAGAAGTCGGAATAGGTGCGGTTCTTATCTCTGAATCGGGACAATATTTCTCGGTAACAGCACAACTTCGATTCTATTGTACTAATAATATGGCAGAGTATGAAGCCTGCATTCTTAATTTGAGGTTAGCTGTTGATATGGGAGTTCAGGAATTATTGGTGTTGGGAGATTCAAATTTGCTCGTCCATCAAATTCAAGGAGATTGGAGACGCAAGATTTAAAGCTCATCCCGTATCGACAATGCTTGCAGGAGCTATGTCAACGGTTTGTATTAGTAAAATTTAGGCATATTCCAAGGATTAGTAATAAAATTGCTGATGCTTTAGCCACTCTGTCTTCAATGCTCCGACATCCTGACAAAGCCTACATCGATCCAGTGCATATACAGAGTCGTGATAAGCATGCTTACTGTAATGCGGTTGAAGAAGAGCTCGATGGAGAACCTTGGTTCTTGGATATCAAGCGGTACATTCAGTCAGGAGAATACCCAGCATATGCCACTAAC
>NC_061122.1:9904054-9962085 GCF_002878395.1 Capsicum annuum
TACTGTAATGCGGTTGAAGAAGAGCTCGATGGAGAACCTTGGTTCTTGGATATCAAGCGGTACATTCAGTCAGGAGAATACCCAGCATATGCCACCAACGATCAAAAGAGGACTATTAGGAGTTTGGCTAGTGGATTTTTCTTAAGTGAGGGAATCTTGTATAAGAGAACCCCAGATCTGGGACTTTTGAGGTGTGTACATGCAAGAGAAGCCTCAACAATCATGGTCGAAATTCACTTTGGAATATGCGGGTCGCATATGAACGGTCATGTCTTGTCAAAGAAGATTCTTTGAGCAGGTTATTACTGGCTTACTATGGAAAGGGATTCTATTCAATTTGTTTGAAAGTGTCATCAATGTCAGGTACACGGTGATCTGATACGTTCTCCTCCTATTGAGTTGCATACAATGGCTGCTCCATGTCCGTTCATAGCTTGGGGAATGGATGTGATTGGACCGATTGAGCCGAAGGCATCAAATGGACATAGATTCATTTTGGTAGCCATTGACTACTTTACAAAGTGGATAGAAGCAGTAACTTTCAAGTCAGTGACAAAGAAGGTTGTGGTGGACTTTGTTCATGCCAATATCATTTATAGATTTGGAATTCCTAAGATGATCATTACAGACAATGCTGCCAATCTCAATAGTCATTTGATGCAAGAAGTATGTCAACAGTTTAAGATCGTACATCAAAATTCTACTCCATATCGCCCAAAGGCCAATGGTGTTGTAGAAGCCGCCAATAAGAATATAAAAAAGATACTGCGAAAAATGGTACAAGGGTCTAGACAGTGGCATGAAAAGTTGCCGTTTGCATTGCTAGGTTATCGCACCACTGTTCACACTTCAACAGGGGCAACTCCATATTTATTGGTGTATGAGACAGAAGTATTCATCCCTACAGAAGTTGAAATTCCCTCTCTTCAAGTCATTGTAGAAGCAGAGATTGATGATGACGAATGGGTAAAAACTCGACTGGAATATTTGAGTTTGATTGAGGAAAAAAGGCTAACGTCTGTGTGTCATGGCCAGTTGTATCAGAGGAGGATGGCTCGAGCGTATAATAAAAAGGTCCGTCCCAGGAATTTTGAAGTTGGTCAGTTGGTATTGAGACGTATCCTTCCTCACCAGGTTGAAGCGAAAGACAAGTTCTCCCTTAACTGGCAAGGTCTTTTCATTGTGAAGAAAGTGCTGCCCAATGGAGCCTTATATTTGACAGATATGGAAGGCAAAATGGCAGAAATGGCTATCAATGCTGATGCGGTCAAAAGATACTATGTATGATATTTGATCCTTTGCTGAGTTTATTGCATATTTAGTACTTGCATTTTTTAAGATTGATATGATGAAGGCATTTTATTCTTCTATCCAAACATTGTGTCATCCTTTGTTTACCCGTTTGAGCTTCATTTTATTTTTCTTTCATATCCCTCTTTTGGAATCAAAATAGAGTCAAAGATAAATTTCAAGAAAATAAGAATAAAAGAAAGAGTTCGAAAATAAAAGAAAAATTAAATCAAAACAAAGAACAAGTTGATGGAACTACGTGCGACCTGATTCTTCTCTCTCGGGAGCGAGATACGTAGGCTGCCCTATTTTGGGCTCGGTCCAACCAAATAAAGATCTAAGATTCACCCAGTCAACAAAGCTGGGGCATGAGTTAATGTGTTGTTTGAGTCAATTCCAAAAGTTGTAAGTCCCACCCCCACTTCAAGTATCATTTGAGCCCCTTACCATCTTTTCTAACCTTAACCAAAAGCCAAGTTACAACCAAAGAAAGTCCTTCAGATCAATTTTTGATAATGTTAAGGCTAAGCATGCAATGGATATGATGATACATTGTGAGGTACCACTTGTCTCCCTCAGCATAAGAAATCAGGAGAGAAATGAAAATGAGAGAGTCTTATTGGTGAAAAACCCTTGCAGGCACCATAAGGCGATGGTGAGTGAAGAGAAATAAAAATGAGAGAGTCTTATTGGTGAAAACCCCCATGGGCATCATAAGGTGATGGCGAGTTGAGAGAAATGAAAATGAGAGAGTCTTATTGGTGAAAACCCTTCCAGGCACCATAAGGCGATGGTGAGTGGAGAGAAATAAAATGAGAGTCTTATTGGTGAAAACCCTCACGGACACCGTAATACGATGGAGAGTTCAAGAGAAAAGTGAAAAGTGAAAAGAAAGAGATTTGTTGGCGAAAGTCTTTTAAGATGTCGTCAATCGAATGTGATGTATGAGTCCAATGGATTTGAAGAAGCGGCTCAGTGGCAAAGGCACGAACTCAACAACAAATAGGGAGTTTGGATAGAAAGATCAGGCAGCTCAATCCAAAATGCATGTCATACTCATTGGAGTTGGTTGTCATATTCAGATAAGTTTTCTTTTTGAATATGGGACATTGCCCTCTTCTTTCATTTACATATTCATGTTTTTTGTCTTTTTATGTCATTTATCAAAATAAAAGTCACCATCATTTCTTTACATTTTAAGTCAAGTCTGTGTCAAAACAAGCGAGAAAGGACTTCAAAATTTACTACCAGTCTTTCCAATTATACGAGGAAAAGCCAAGGAACAACACAGGAAAGAAATATAATCATAATTCAACACGAAACAAAGGAAGTCTATCAACCGACAGGCTGTTGGATTCGTGGAAGCATTCAGATTTGGGAAAAGAGTGCACCTCAGGGGCATGGTAAAATGGAAACCCATTGTTTGAGTCAGAACTCATTTTCCTCAATCTAGATCCGGGGCAATGATGCGGCAAGACAGGGCAAGTGTTAGCAATTTAGAACAAAAATAAAAGGAACGAGTGTTGGGGCAGACACCTGAGAAGCCAAGAGCTGCAAACCATCACTAAGTCTTTAACTGACAAATTTTCTTTGTTGAAATAGGGGCAAATTCGCTTCACCTTATTCAACTACTATTGGAAGTCCACATTCGTGGGGATTTTACCTTATGTTCACGACCCTCCTGAAAAATGGGATTTTACTTTATGATCAGGACCCTCCTAAAAAATGGGATTTTACTTTATGTTCAGGACCCTCCTGAAAAATGGGATTTTACTTTATGTTCAAGACCCTCCTGAAAAACGGGATTTTACTTTTGTTCAGGACCCTCCTAAAAAATGGGACTTTACTTGTTGTTCAGGACCCTCCTGAAAAATGAGATTTTTTATGATCAGGACCCTCCTGAAAAATGGGATTTTACTTTATGTTCAGGACCTTCCTAAAAAATGGGATTTTACTTTATGATCAGGACCCTCCTGAAAAATGGGATTTTACTTTTGTTCAGAACCCTCCTGAAAAATGGGATTTTACTTTTGTTCAGGACCCTCCAGAAAAATGGGATTTTAATTTATGTTCAAGATCCTCCTGAAAAACGGGAATTTACTTTCAATTCAGGACCCTCCTGAAAAATGGGACTTTACTTGCTGTTCAGGACCCTCCTAAAAAAATGGGACAACGTTTTCGAAAATGAAATACTACTTTATTATAATTCTTGTTTGGGATAATTTTCGTTCTAGTTTGATTTTTGGGTTTCAGAAGCCCGCCTGAAGAACAAGGTGATGAAATAGCAAGTCAGAGGCCCGCCTGGAGAATAGAGTGAAGAAATAAAAAGTCAAGCAACAAAGTGATGAAATAGCAAGTCAGGAGCCCGCCTGGAGAATAGGGTGAAGAAATGAAAAGTCATTCAACAAAGCGAAGTAATTGAAAGCCAAGCAACAAGTTGAAAAGAAATTGCAAGTCAGGAGCCCGCCTGAAGAATAGGGTGATAAAAGTCGAGTCAAGAGCCAACAGAAGTTGTATAGATAGGATTTTTGTAATTTCATTTATGTTTTGACTTGTAATTTTCATTTTTTTGAGGTAATGACAGAGCCGCGGACCGAAACCTCGATGGAACCTCACTCGACTCTCCAACTCGGTATAGTCCACCTCCTTCCAATCCTTTGAGATACTTGTCACTTGATCCCCTCATAACTTGGGTAGGTAGGATGTCCTAAGTCAAGACCTGATTTTCCTCCTTCCTCTTGCTCCGTGCTTTTAAATAAAGGTCAGGACAAAATTCCGCCTCGTTGTCTACTGCTTTGTATGAAAACACCATGTGTTTACATCCAAAGGGGGCATGATGTAGAAACGTGATTTCGTCCTCTTAAAGTTCAATTTTTATTCACTTTTACCCATTTTTTATTTTATCCTACCGTGTACCCTCATCCATGTTATTATACCCTCACAAAATGCAAAAAAAATAACAAACTCCCTAACAAATTTTATTCTATCCTAACCCCTACATCTTATCCTAACAACCCATCCAATCAAAATAAATCACATCACACCATACCCCACCCCCACCTCACCACTACCCCACCCTCACCTCACAGAATTATACACTACACCTCACATTTGATCTTTTGGGGGGGAAAACAATATACACACATAGAAATATACAGGAAGGGGGGGTCTCGGATAGATGATAACCAACAGAGAAATTTTTTTTCTTCCTTTCTTCTTCACCAAAACACCCTCACAGCCGATATACAAACGACTTCCATCGTCACTTACCTCAGGAAATACACACAACACACAGTAACGAAGGGGGAGAAGAGAGTATTCACGGGAAGTGGGGTGTATCTTCTTCACGATTTACGCATAAATTGCACACACTCTTAGCACAACGAAAAACACACCCTCTCACCAAAAAACATACACTCACATACACAGTGAGGGCAGAATCGAAGAAAAGTGGAGGGAACTTAAGATTTTCGGTGAGAAACAGTGAAACCGGCGCAAAATATGGCAGATCTGCCTGGACAACGTCAAAAATTGGCCGGTATCTATTGTTATTTATCGGTTTTAGGCGTCACTGATCGAACGGGGAGCGGTTTTTCGTCCTTGTTTCGAATCGATTTGGCGATTAATCTCACGCACTGACTTGGTGAATTCGGTTGCAATTTCTATTTCTGGTTCATTGCTTTTCATATTGTTTCTTTTCGAAAAATTTGGATATTGTTTGCTTTCATCGGGTTGCGTTTCTGTTTTGGGGGTTTGAGGTCCCATTCATCTCGATTTGTTCCTCATGACCAATTTTCGGGTTTCAATTTTTGATACCGAGTTTGGAGTTGGATAATAGTCGAGATTTTGTGGTATTCTTTGTGGTTCCGGAACGGCTTTATTCTCTTCTTAATCAAGCGAGAATATTCGGAAGGTCCATCTCTATAACCCTTATTCTTTATTTCATTTTTATTTGGTATAATGATATTGTGATTATGTGTGTGGTGAGTATGATTGTTGGATTTGGTTGATGTCATGATTATGTGTTTGACGGTGTGACTGTGGTGATATACGAAACGAATTGGAGTAATTTTGGTGTAATTGGTAAAAACGAAGCTAGCGGGGGTGGAATCGAGAAATTGATAAAAGGTGAATGTAGGTTAATTTTCGTTTGTTGTCTTTTTGTTTAATTCGAAATAAGCATGAATGTGATAGATTTGTGATATGTTGAAATGGATAGGCAATATAGGTTCGGGTAGGCAAAATTTAGGTGTGATGTGTTGATCGAATGCTTTGAATATTTGAACGTGTGTTTTGAACATCTATTTAGTTAGCTTATTTAATTCAAATATATTCATTCGGTCGGGGAATGCCTCAAGACACATTGTATTTATTCATCGGGGAATGCCCCGATATATCATGTTGGCGAAAAATGATCGTGATGAAGGCCCGCGGTGTCGGGTAAAGCATTGGAGCTTAGTCTAGGATTAGTTTAGAATAGGATTTATATTTTCGTATTTTTCTATTTTTGGACTGTATAATTGGACTGGACTTTACATTTTGGATTATTTTGTTTTTGTTTATTGTTTGATTATTTTGCCTACTTTTGTGAGGATTATACATTTCTTAGTGTCAAAAAATAGTCGATACACTCTACCAAGCGACCGTGGTTGAACCACGGGATCGAGGGGTGCCTAACACCTTCCCCTCGGTCAACAGAATTCCTTAGCCGGAATCTCTGATTGCAAACCAGTTTAAAGAGTCAAATGATTTTGAAAAGGATTTTCCAATGGTGACTTGGCACACCCGATTTATGCCAAGTGGCGACTCTAAATTTTGATTGTTAAAAATAATCCTTTTTCGAAATAAATTTTCATCTTTTGTCACTATAATAATTAAAACCCTTTCGAACATTAAATTATAACCATTTTTTTTGAAGTCGAAAAAGGGGCGTGACAATAACTCGTTGTACAGGATCTTTTTCATAAATCAATAAGAACTAGGAATAGTGAAGAAGAAATCAATCTCTATAAATACACTACTCCACCCTAACTCTCAACATATTCATGCAGAGAAGACGAATTCAAATGAAGAAGTAATAAAAAAATTCGAGAAGGAGTTCATGAACAAGAACATCAATGAACAAAATAAACTTGTATTAGTTACACATTATGTTCATATTATTAGCTTAATGGATCTATTAGATCCAACGATGGTCCATAGAGTTGAGGACAAAACTGATCGTGAGGTTATTCGAAAGATATTCAATGTCACATGTGATTTCCCAGCAACACTAGACGAAGAAATAAAGATTTTTGACGAAATTAAGTGGGAAGATGAAGAATCCAGACACTCGCCCAATATCTATTCTTCCTTATAAAATGGCTCTGGCTGACAAAGAAGAATAATTTGATGAATCTCTTGATTAAATTAATTTCTCGTGTTTAGATTTAATTTAGGTATTTTAATTATGTTTCTCTAATTATTAGATTTAATTTAGATGTTTTAATTATGTTTCTTTTTATTTGTCTTTAATTTTATCTAGTTCAAGATTTTGTGTTTTACACAAATAGCAATTCTAATTCAATTTTGCTTTTAGTCTTTCTTTTAAATTATTTCTTTTGTTTTCTACATAGGCTACACCATAACCCTTTGGTATTTGTTATCGTCATGGCATATTAGATAAGCATGTTTTTAAAACTTGTCCTCAACTTGTATTTATTGTCTTTTAAGTTTGTATATTTATTCAACTTTATATAAATTTAAATGCTCATTTGTGCACACAGGGCATACATTTCATGAGGTCAAGTTAAAGGACACATTTATATATATATTATGCCTATCGTACGTGACTCGTGAATATTGAATTTATGGTGCACTATTAATAGATAAGTTAAATATATTATTAATTTATCGTTCACTATTAATACTATTAATAGTTTAAGTTAAATAAATAAAGAATATGATAGAAAGATAATCGCATTAGATCATATAATTCCTCTATCAGATGTAGAAAGAGGGAATATAATTGTATTATTGGACCATACTACTGCGTGGTTATTAACTAACCAAATACATAAACAAACACTTGGAATTAATATTAACTATCAAATAAATAATCTACCTATGTTATGCCTAATATCAAAATCATGGCCATCAACTGTGCGTTATAAATATATCGTTGTTAAAAATCTTTTGTCTATTCAACGCTTTACCTTAGACAACTCATTATGTTATTTTGAATTTTGCCATTAATATTTCATTTTATTTGTTAATAACTTTACGAGCATTTTACATGGGTTTAATAATTTTTAAAGAAAAGAGAAAAATCTATAATATCTTTTTAAAATTTTAAAAATTAATTGAAACTTTGAAAGACAATTTAGTGCAAAAAAATCGAGTTTTTCATTCTGATTTGAGAGGTGAATATAAAAAATCAACAAGTATGTTCAATTAGCTGGTATTCAACATGGCATAACATTCCCTGTCTGTACTCCTGAACAAAATGGAATGGTCGAACGAAAAATTTGATAGTTGGCGGAATGCAGCGCCAGGCTCCCTACAGTGGACAATATTTATTTTTGACACCTCAAGTAGCGTATGAGTGTGTCATTTTGTCATTACAGAGTTGGTATGGTGCGTGTATTGCACCTACATGAAGACGCGTGAAATTAAAACTCTTTTTTGTCTTATGTGGCGCCCAAGTTGGCCCACAAATAATATATTATCTCATTTCTATAAATTTATACATTCTCTCTCTTTTTTATCCATCATTTTTATCAATCTTAAGTTTATTTAATAGTGAAAATTATTGGGAGAGATTTAAAAATTAAATACACATTTAGGGGTTCGTCCTGCCAAAAACAGTATATTAACCCCTTCCCCCCCCCCCCCTCCCCCCCAATTAAGTTATACTTCTTTCTCATTTTTATTCACCATTTTTGTCAATCTTAAAATTATTTAATGGTAAAAATTATTGAGAGAATTTAAAAATTATATACACATTTAAGAGTTCATGATGATTAGATAATAAGCACCATTTATTTAATCATTATAAGCGCAAAATTGATGAACAAAACCTGAAATCAAGCAACGTCAATGAAGAAAAACTGAAAATTGAAAAATAGAGCTAAATTCGTAAAGAAAAACTGACAACCAAGCAAAATCAATGCAAAAAAAAAACTAAAAATCAAAGCAAAATCAATGAAGAAAATTTTAAAAATGAAGAAAGGGAGTGGGTTGGGTTTTTTTTGGAGAAGATAATTGGGGGTTGGAGGGGGGGGGCGTTTGAAGAAGATTCAAGTGGATGGGTGGGGCTGGGGAGAGGGGCAATGTTTGGCGAAGATTCAGGTGGGTGGGTGGGTGGGGTTGAGGGAGGGGGACATTTGGAGAAGATCACTTGGTGTCAGTGGCGGAGCCACCTTGTATTTAGAAGAACCCCTTCGACGAAAAAATATACTATTTTTATATTATCAAAAATATTTTTATTTATATATAGTAGATGTTGAACCCCCTTCAATTAATCTGTATGTTTACTTCCGAACCTTCTCAATAAAAATTCTGCCTTCGTCACTGCTTGGTGGTAGGGGGAGGGGGGAGCGGGGAAGCGAGAGGGGGGGTGTTTGCAGAAGGGAGGGGGAGAAGATGATTAGGGGTGGGGAGGGGAAGGAGGGAAGGGGCGGGGTATTTGTAGAAGAGAAAGGGGGAATAAGATGATTGGGGGTTGGGGTGGGGTGGTGGCGGGGTGTTTGAAGAAGAGGACTGGCGGGGGCGGGTGGGTTAGAGGGAGGGGGTGATTTTTTAAAAAAAATTAATTATTTAAAAATTATTTGGATATATAAAAAATGACAATGGTCTTATTGTTATTGGTCACTTTACACGTCATCGCGCGTGTAATACACGCATTCAATATATTTTTACGGATTGTGTAAAAAGTGCCAAAATAACATATTCGTACATTATTTGAGGTGTCAAAAGTGAACAACGTCCACTTGAGGTACCAAAGTGAAAGATTATGCCAAATTGAGGGTTTGACGATGTATTCTGCCGACTGCCTTGATATTTTATCGTCATCACTTTCTCTTTGCTTGCACATGCCAAATTAACTTTAACGTTTTGAAATTTTTCGTTGAAAGTTGAAACAAAGTGTAGGCTAATCAATGTTTTACCTAGCAATATTCTTAAAGTAATAAGCATAAAATTTCGCACAAATTATTATTCCAAAAGTAGCAAATATCCTTGCTTTTATATCTTTTGATCGTGTGGTATTTTCACTAAATTTTATTAAATTATTCATCATTATTTGATTCTCCTATTTTAATTCCAAAATAACGTGTCCCGCAACCAAATTAAAATACTTCTACAACAACAACACACCCAGTGGTGGACCTAGTGACGGAGCTAGAATTTTTGTTAAGGGAGTTCGAAAGTAAACATACGAATTAATCGAAGGGGTTCAACATCGTACATCTACTATATATAAATAAAAAAATAATTTTAATTATGTATAAATAGTAAAAAAAAATTTACCGATCCAAACCTCCTCGGCCAAGTGTAGCTCCGCCCGTGAACACACCCCATTATATTTCCACAAAGTCACTTGAGTTACCATTCACCAACCAAAGTAAAATGGGGAAATTATAAAACAAACTTTAGTTTGTAAAGGTTTGGGAAAATAGAATATAAATTTTACCAGGCGAAGGTAAAATAAAATAAAATAAAACTGTTCTATTTTCAAAAGCTTCTAGAAGTGTGAAAGAAAACAAAATAAATCGTTTTAGAGGATCTTTTTCATAAATCAATAAGAACTACGAATAGTGAGGAAAAAATCAATCACTATAAATAGATCACTCCACCCTACCTCTCAACATATTTTCTAAACGTTTTTGAGTTTTTCTTCAAAACAACTTGTTTCTCCCCAAAAAACCAATGGCATTATCATCATCGAAAACCGAATTGAAAAAGATGTTAATCCTCACATCGGACAAAGATGAATTTGAGATTGATGAATCAGTCGTGGTTCAATTTGAAACCATACAAAAAATGGCGGAGGGCGATTTCACCCTCATCCCACTCCTAAATGTCGATACAGAAACCCTAATCAAACTTATCAAGTACATGAAGAAGCAACAACAACAACAACAAACTCAGTGTATTCCCACATAGTGGGGTCTGGGGAGGATAAGATGTACGCAGTCCATAGCACTACCTCCAAAGAAGTAGAAAGGTTGTTTCCGATAGACCCCCGGCTCAAGACAAGGAATAATAATCAAATCCATAATAAAGCATGGAACAAGATGACATAACATAAATACGACACCCACAAGTAATAGTAACCAAAGAAAAGTAAACAAAATTGTAATAGAGCATGAAACAAGGTGTCTTAGCAAGAATAATACACCCAACAAGTAATACCCTACACTAGCGACCCAAACTGACACTAGTCTTCTATCCTAATTCACGTCCTCCAGATCTTCCTATCTAGGGTCATGTCCTCAGTAAGCTGTAACTGCTCCATGTCCCGCCTAATCAACTCTTTTCAGTACTTCTTCGGCCTACCCCTACCCCACCTAAAACCATCCAAAGCTAGCCTCTCACACCTACGAACCAAGGCATCCGTGCCCCTACTAATCACGAGTCCAAACCATCTCAATCATACTTCCCGCATCTTATCCTCCACCGAAGTCACTCCAACCTTCTCCGGGATAGTCTCATTCCGAAGTCTATCACCCCTAGTTAGCCCACACATCCAACGTAACATCCGCATTTCTGCCACCTTCATTTTTTGAATATGGGAGTTCTTGACCGGCCAACACTTCGCTCCATACAACATGGCCGGATGGACTGCCACCCTGTAGAATTTGCCTTTAAGCTTGGGCGACACCTTCTTGTCACACAACACCCCTGATGCGAGCTTCCACTTCATCCATCTCGCCCCAATACGATGTGAGACATCCTCGTCAATCTCACCATTCATGGACTCGAGATACTTGAAACTATCCCTCTTACACACCACCGATGAATCCAACCTTACTACCACCTGTTCTCCTGCCTCACGTCATTAAACTTGCATTCCAAATATTTTGTCTTGCTCCTACTCAACCTGAATCCTTTAGACTTAAAAGTCTGTCTCCACACCTCTAATTAATCATTCACACCCCCTCGCGTCTCATCAATCAAAACTACATTATCTGCAAAAAAGCATACCTAAGGCACCTTTCCTTCGATACGCCGCGTTAACACATCCATCACCAAAGCAAACAAAAATGGGCTAAGAGTAGATCCCTGATGCAAACCTGTCAAGACAGAGAAATGCTCTGAATTTCCTCTCGCCGTCCTCACTTGGGTCTTAGCTCCATCATACACATGTCCTTGATTGCTCTGCTATACGCCACCAGGATTCCACTCACCTCCAGACATCTCCAAAAAAACCTCCCTTGGTACTTTGTGGTACGCTTTTTCTAAGAAGATAAACACCATGTGCAGGTCCTTCTTCCTTTCCCTATACTGTTTCACCAGCCTCCGCACCAGGTGAATTACCTCCGTCGTCGAGCACCCGGGCATAAATCCAAACTGAATCTCTAAAATAGACACTATCTTTCGCAACCTCACCTCGACCACTCTCTCCTAAATCTTCATAGTGTGACTCAATAACTTAATACCCCTAAAGTTGTTGCAACTCTGAATGCCACCCTTGTTCTTATATAGAGGGATCATAGTACTCCACCTCCAAGACTCCGACATTTTCTTCATCTTGAAAATGCCGTTAAACAATCCAGTCAACCACCTTAACCCATCCTCGCCAGAAAACTTCCAAAAATCCACAGGAATCTCATCAGGTCCCGTTGCCTACCCATTCGCATCCTGCGAACAACCTTTCTACAATAAATAAAATCCCAACACTCCTCTGAGTGCTCTAGCTCCCCTAACACAATAGCTCCCCTTCATCATTCAAGAGCCTATGGAAATACGACTGCCATCTTTTCTTAATATGACCGTCCTCCACCAACACTCTACCATACCCTCTTTAATGCACTTTACCTGATCGAGGTCACGGGCCTTCCTCTTCCTGATCGAGGTCACGACCCTTCGTCTTCATGAAGAAGCATGAAGACGAATTCAAATGAAGAAGCAATAAAAGAAATCGAGGAGGAGTTCATGAACAAGAAATCAATGAACAAAATACACTTTTATTAGTTGCACATTATGTTCATATTATTAGCTTAACGGATCTATTAAATCTATCGACCGCTGATAGAGTTGAGGATAAAATTGATCCAGAGGCTATTCGAAAGATAGTCAATGTCACATGTGATTTTTCAATACTAGAGGAAGAAATAGAGATTTTTGACGAAATTAAGTGGGAAGATAAAGATGATTTTCCAACAATAGAGTAAGAAATAAAGATGATTGAGGAAATTAAGTGGGAAGATGAAGATGAAGATGAAGAAAATAATTTGATGAATCTTGATTAAATTAATTTTTCTCTTTTTTTTTAATTTAATTTAGATGTTTTAGTTAAGTTGCTCTAATTTTTCTCCTCTTTTTAGATTAAATTATGTTTTTCTTTTTTGATCTTTAGTTTTCTGTTGGTTTAGGATTTTGAGTTTTACACATTTAGTAATTCTAATTCAATTATGCTTTTAGTCTATCGGAAACAGTCTCTACTTCTTCGGAGGTACCTGCGCTGTGGAAATACACTGGGTTTGTTGTTTTTGTTGTTATTTATATTATTTTTTAGCTTCCTACACAGATTGTGTTGGGTTCAAAGTGTGAATGGAAAATAGAGAGAAAAATGGTGGAGGGAATGAGAGACCGATTTGGAAAGTGTACTCCCAAAATTGGAAAGTTCACTAAGTCTCCCACATTGATGGGAGAAGGGAACTTTGGAGTGTTCATAATAATGAACACTTACTTCACATGATAAGTGAGACAAGAAAATAGAGATGCCTCGCACCGTCGTCATCGTCGCTCGCTCGGCTTTGGATTTGGATTTGAAAAATGATCGATCGACGAGATATATCTTTTGGACAAACTTTATTTGAATTCCAAAAAATACCAAAGGGAAAACGCAAATGCAGTAAATTTTTTTTTCTTTTTTCTGCAGTGTTTCGAACCTCCATTTATACATGCATGCAGAATTTGAAATAGTATTTCGAACTGATGCAATACTTCATCGAACTGGTGCCACTGTTTCGTGAACTGGTACACTGTTTCGTGAACAGGTATGCCTGTTCGGGAAAAGACATGTTCTTTGAATGAATAAACATAAATTTCCAGAAAAGACACACTATTTAATTGAACCAACGCCACCTTTCCAAAGAGGCATGTTATGGCTATATAAACCTTCTTTCATTCACAGGTTTAGATATAAAATTTTCAGAATACAAAATTCTTCCTGACTTCAAAATTACTCTGTGTGATCAATAAAAAAGTTCTGTGCATTCGAAGATATTTCAGTTGTTTGAGGTACCACTACAATTGGTTTGTTTGGTCATTTTATCCTGGGAGAAAATTTTTGCAACCTTGGGTACAGTGAGGGAAATTATTTCCTTAAGGAAAGTTTGTGAATTCGGGCGACTTGTTCATTTCTGTTTTCATCTTTATTTCTAAAATTCAAATACACCTCTTAGAAAGATCACTTTGATCTTGTGTTAAGGGTATTTACTGCACTTCATTGTGTTCTTGTTTTTAAACATAGAACTAAAGTTGAAGTTGTTGTTCTACATATACAGATTCTGTGTACCCGTAGAAGGAATAATAATATTAAGGAAATAACCTATTATTACGGAATCTGTATTGCTTGTTTTTGGAGATTAAAGTTTTAACTTTCTACTCCACCTGAACTTAACTAGTGATTTGAAGTCTTACAAACTTCATCACAATTTAAAGATCATCCGGTTGACAATTGGAAGTCATAAAAACTTCATTGTCAACTAGAAACAAGAAGAAAAGTTTAAAGTTGCTTAACTTTATAAGTAGTATTCTGAAAATACTAAGTATTTTTTGTCTTGTGGTGACAGGAAAAATGACAAGCGATAGTCAAATACAAGATGCAGCAACTTCTGCGGGGGCAACTAATATTGCCGCATCAAGTCGCACAAATGCTCCGCCTACAATGGCACCGACGGAGAAACCCGGAAAATTTGCGGGCATTAACTTTAAGCGATGGCAGCAAAAGATGTTCTTTTACCTCACTACTTTGTGTCTGTAACGGTTCACTAGTGAAGACGCTCCTGAGGTACCCGAGGAAACCTCGAACAAAGAGCTTTTCGTAATTGTAGAAGCTTGGAAACATTCAGATTTCCTTTGCAGGAATTATATTCTGAGTGATCTCCAAGACGACCTCTACAATGTTTACAGTGGAACTAAGACATCGAAGGAATTATGGGGGTCACTTGAATGAAAATATAAAACAAAAAATGCGGGAATTAAGAAATTCCTTGTTGCACGGTTCTTGGACTTTAAAATGATAGATAGAAAATCGGTTGTCTCTCAAGTGCAGGAGTTACAAGTCATCATAAATGATCTCCTATCAGAAGGTATATCTTTGAAAAATACCTTAGTTGAACAAATTAAAAAGGTTCTTAATACTCATATAAACTGTTTTGTAGGTTTGATTATGAATTATGCATTTCAAGTAACAGCGATAGTTGAGAAGCTACCACCTTTGTGGAAAGACTTCAAAAACTACTTGAAGCATAAATGCAAGGAGATGACTGTTGAAGATCTTATTGTCCGACTGCGTATTGAAAAGGATAATAAGGCTGCCGAAAGAAGGTCAAAAGGGAATTCTACAATTAATGGATCACATATTGTAGAAGATGATCAAAACAATTCTAAAAAAAGAAAGAAAGTTGAACAAGGAAGAAATCAATCCAAGAAGAAATTCAAGGTAAAATGCTTCAATTGTGGCAAGATTGGCCATAAGTCCACAGATTGTCGTGCCCTTAAGAAAGGCAAGAAAAAGGACCAAGCTAATATGGTTGAGTCCAACAAAGAATGTGATGATCTGTGTACTATGTTCTTAGAATGCAACTTGGTGGGGAATCCTTACGAATGGTGGATGGATTCTGGTGCCACCCGCCATGTATGTGCCAACAAAGAGTTGTTTTCATCATTTTCTCTGGATCAAGTAGAAGAAATGATCTACATGGCTACTGCTAAGGTGAAAGAAACAGTGAAAGTGTGCTTGAAAATAACTTCGGGCAAGGTCTTGACACCTAACAATGTCTTGTATGTTCCAGAATTACGTAGGAACTTAATTTTTGTTTCACTTCTAGACTAGAACGGATTCAAATGTGTAACCATTTCTGGAAAAATTATAATTAGCAAAGCAGAAATGTATGTAGGAAAAGACTATCTTACCGAGGGCCTTTATAAGATGAATGTAATAACTATTTAAAAGTTCAAATTCATCTTATTTGCTAGAGTCTTATGATTTATGGCATGAACGTTTAGGTCATATTAATTACAAAACTTTACGAAAACTGATTAACTTAGAAGTTTTGCCAAACTTTGAGTGCAACAAATCAAAGTGACAAACGTGTGTGGAATCGAAGTATGCAAAGCATCCTTATAAGTCTGTTGAAAGGAATTTCAATCCCTTAGACTTAATACACACTGACATTTGTGATATGAAGTCAACACGATCACGTGGTGGGAAAAAGTATTTCATAACTTTTATTGACGATTGCACTAGATACTGTTATGTCTACTTGCTAAATAGTAAGGAAGAAGCAATAGATGCTTTTAGGCAATATAAAAATGAAGTCGAAAATCAGTTAGACAAAAAGATCAAAATGATAAGAAGTGATAGGGGCAGAGAATATGAATGTCCCTTTGCGTAAATATGTGTAGAGAATGGAATCGTCCATCAAACTACAGCCCCGTATTCACCTCAATCTAATGGAATTATGGAAAGAAAAAACCAAACTTTGAAGGAAATGATGAATGTCTTACTTATAAGTTCTAGTTTACCGTAAAACTTATAGGGGGAGGCTATCCTTACAGCCAATTGTATACTCAACAAAGTTCCCCATAGTAAGACACAATCCATTCCTTATAAAAAATGGAAAGAAAGAAAACCCAACTTGAAATATTTCAAAGTGTGGGGTTGTCTAGCAAAGGTCCAAGTTCCTATGCCCAAAAGGGTTAATATAAGACCTAAGATGGTGGACTGTGTGTTTATAGGATATGCTAAAAGCAGTAAAGCATGTCGATTTTTGGTTCATAAATTCAAACATCCGGATATTAATGAAAATATAGTAATTGAATCAGACAATGCTGAATTCTTTGAAAATATTTACCCGTATAAAATTAGACATGAACAGTCTAGTGGAGGATTTAAACGACCTCGAGATGAACCAAGTGAGAATGTACATAATGAAGAAAATCGAAGACGTAATACACGTCAAAGAAAGTCTACTTCATTTGGATCGAATTTTGTAACATTTCTCTTAGAAAATGAGCCTCAAACATTTAAGGAAGCGATGACATCTTCCGATTCATCCTTTTGGAAAGAGGCAGTCAATAGTGAGATTGATTCAATCTTAAGCAATCATACATGTGAATTGGTTGATCTTCCTCCCGAAAATAAACCTTTAGGTTCTAAATGGATCTTCAAACAAAAAATGAAAGTGGATGGTACTATTGGCAAATACAAGGCAAGACTTGTAGTTAAAGACTTCAAACAAAAAGAAGGCCTTGATTACCTTGATACATACTCACCAGTAACAAGGATAACATCGATTCGAATGTTAATTACCTTGGCTGCGGTATATGGTCTTGAAATACATCAAATGGATGTGAAAAACATTTTCCTAAATGGAGAATTAGAGGAAGAAATTTACATAGAACAACCTGAGGGTTTTGTGGTTCCAGGGAAGGACAATAAGGTGTGTAAACTTATTAAGTCATTGTATGGACTAAAGCAAGCACCTAAACAATGTCATAAGAAGTTTGACCAAACCATGTTGGCAAACTATTTCAAGATAAATTAATGTGATAAATATGTATATATTAAAGACACTCTAAATCACCAAGTAATTGTTTGTTTATATGTGGATGATATGTTGATCATCAACAGAGACATTTCTGACATAAATACAACCAAACAAATACTCGAGAGCAAGTTTGATATGAAAGACCTTGGAGTTGTAGATGTGATCTTAGGTATAAGAATCCATCGAACTCCACAAGGGTTAGCATTGTCATAGTCTCATTATATCGAAAAAGTACTTGGCAAGTTCAAATATATGAAATTTGGTATTGCCAAGACTCTATTGGATGTGAACTTTGCACTTCGAAAGAATGAAGGTGAAAGTGACTCACAATTGGAGTACACAAGAGTATTGGGATGTTTAATGTATATAATGAACTGTACACGGCAAGACATAGCATGTGTTATTAGTAAATTGAGCCGGTACACGAGTAATCCCAACAAAACTCATTGGATGGCAATGAAAAGAGTTTTAGGGTATCTTAAATACACTCAAGATCATGCTTTGCATTATAATAAATATCCTACGGTACTTGAAGGATATAGTGATGCAAATTGGATCACCGGATCGAACGAAGTAAAATCCATAAGTGGATATGTATTTACTATCGATGGAGGAGCAGTTTCTTGGAAATTATCCAAACAGACTTGTATTGCTCGCTCTACAATGGAATCTGAATTTATCGCATTGGATAAAGCCGGTGAAGAACCAGAATGACTCTGGAATTTCTTAAAAGATATTCCTTATTGGCCCAAGCTAGTGGTACCAATATGTATACACTGTGATAGCCAAGAGGCAATAGGTAGGGCAGGGAGCATGATGTTCAACGGTAAATCTCGTCACATACGACGAAGACATAATACCGTTAGGGAACTTTTCTTTAGTGGAATTATCACCATTGACTATGTAAAGTCAAAGGATAATGTGTCGGATGCACTTACAAAAAGCCTATCTAGAGAAGGAGTGGAAAGAACATCCAAGGGAATGGGTTTAAGGCTTAGGACAAGTCAGCATAACGGTAACTCTACCTAGCAAATTGGAGATCCCAAGAGCTAGGTTCAAGGAGATCAAATAAAGTTGTATCTGACTGGTTCAACATTGTCAATTACCCAACCTATTCTCATGATGTAGACAATGTATAGTAATCAAGGATAAGACTTAAAGTGAAAAGTCTTTAAATGATTATCTAAATTCGGTAGATTTGACCAAATAGTCTAATCTATAGGATTGGACATTTAGAAATCACCTATGTGATGGCGAAGTGGAAGCCGCTTCAAGGAGAATGTTAGTACAGACCTATTCTCTAAGCTCTCATGAAACCGGGACGTGTTCATGGCTGAAAAGAACAAAACCGTGAGAACCATAAACGTTAAAATGTTGGTTTTGTGTCTAGGTGTATATTAAAGCTTGCCGGTTCAAAGATATTAAATCTACTGATTGACCGAGTGCATCCGATGCATGTTCACTACGGAAAGTTCAAAGGAAAACCCACTTATCTAGATGCAATCAGTCTTTGCTTGATGATCACATACTTGTCCATAAAATTTTTACATAAAATAGTTATTTCCTATTCATGTGGGGGATTGTTGGGTTCAAAGTGTGAAGAAAGTGTGAATGGAAAATGGAGAGAAAAATGATGGAGGGAAGGAGAAACCGATTTGGAAAGTGTACTCCCAAAATTGGAAAGTTCCCTAAGTCTTCCACATTGGTGGGAGAAGGGAACTTTGGAGTATTTATAATAATGAATACTTACTCCACATGATAAGTGAGGCAAGAAAATAGAGATGCCTTGAGCCGTCATCATCGTCGCTCGCTCGGTTCGGCTTCGGATTTGGATTTGGATTTGGATTTGGATTTGTCAAATGATCGATTTGATCTATATTTTTGGATAAACTTTATTTGAATTCCAAAAAATACCTAAGGAAAAACGCAAACACAGTAATTTTTTTCTTTTTCCTGCAATGTTTCGAACCTCCATTTATACATGCATGCAGAATTCGAAACAGTGTTTCGAACTGATACAATACTTCATCGAACTAGTGCCACTATTTCGTGAACTGGTGCCACTATTTCGTGAACTGATACACTATTTCGTGAACTGGTATGCCTGTTCGGAAAAAGACATGTTCTTTGGATGAACAGATATGAATTTCCAGAAAAGACACACCGTTTAATTGAATCAATGCCACCTTTTCAAAGAGACATGTTATGGCTATATAAACCTGTTTTCATTCAAAGGTTTAGATACGATATTTTCAGAATACAAAATTCTTCCTGACTTCAAAATCACTCTGTGTGATCAATAAAAACGTTCTACGCATTCGAAGATATTCCAGTTGTTTGAGGTACTGCTACAATTGATTTGTTTGGCCATTTTATCCAGGGAGGAAAACTCTGCAACCTCGGGTACAATGAGGGGAATTATTTCCTTAAGGAAATTCCGTGAATTCAGGCGACTTGGCCATTTCAGTTTTCATCTTTATTTCTAAAATTCAAATACACCTCTTAGAAAGATCACTTTGATCTTGTGTTGAGGGCATTTACTGCACTTCATTGTGTTCTTGTTTTTAAACATAGAACTAAAGTTAAAGTTGTTGTTCTACATATATAGATTCTGCGTACCCGTAGAAGGAATAACAGATTGTACCATAACCCTTTGATATTTGTTATCATCACGGCATATTAGATAAGCATGTTCTTTTAAATTATCCTTAACTTGTATTTATGTTTGCCAACTATGAAGTGTGATCTCTTGTGAATAGTCATGTAGGACGCGTGTGTATTTATGCATATCTAAAATTGAAGAACATAAATATCATCCAATGTCAAGTTAAAGGATATATTTATATGAATTTATCATTCAGTATTTTTAGTATTACTATTTAAATTAAATACATAAAGAATATGATCAAAGATAATTGCATTAGATTATATAATTCCTCTATCAAATGTGGAAAGAGGGAACATATTTGTTTTATCGGAACATACTACTGCGTGGTTATTAATTAACCAAATACATAAAACATAAACAAACACTTGGAATTAATATTAACTATCAAATAAATAATCTAACCACCTTATACTGCCATCAAATGTCGTTGGCATTATAAATATATCGTTGTTAAAAATCTTTTATATATTCAACACTTAACCTTTGACAACTCATGTTATTTTGTATTTTTGTCTTTATTGATATTTCATTTTATTTGTTGACGACTTTATGCGCGTTTTACATGAGTTTATTTTGGAAAACATGAGAGAGAATTTTACAATATTTTATGTAAATTTCAAAAAAAAAATAATAATAACTGACCGACAATTTAGTGCTAGAATTTTGATTTTTTTATTCTGATTTGAAAGGTGAATATAAAAAATTAAAGGTAGGTTCAATCAGTTGGTATTCAACATGACATAATATACCCCTATACTCCTGAACAAAATGGAATAGACGAACGAAAAATTCAATATTTTATCGTCATTATTCTCTCTTTGCTTGCACATGACAAATTCACTTTAAAGTTTTTGAAAATTTTCTTTGAAACAAAGTGCTATATTAATCAATGTATTACCTAGAGATGTTCTTTAAGTAATAATTAAACATAAAAGTTTGTACAAATTATTATTCCAAAAGTAGCAAATTTCCTTGCGTTTATACCATTTCATCGTGCGGTAATTTCACTAAATTTCATTAAATAATTCATCATTATTTGATTCTCCTATTGTCATTCCAAAATAGTGTGTCCAGCAACCAAACTAAAATACTTCAACAACAACACAGTATATTACCATAGTATATTCCACAAAGTGGCTTGAGAAAATTGAAGGAAAGGTGTTATTTAAGTCTTGAATGAAGGATTGGTGACATTGACCAACTTAAAAAGTCAAAAATAATTAAAAAAACTTGATTAAGTTAATTGTAGACTTGATTAATATTTTCAAAACTTTATAATCTTTACAAAAATACTAATCAACCCAACCCACACCCCTCGTCAATCCAAATCAACCGTCTCTCTCTCTATCTCGACAGTTTCTCTCAACCAACAATAGTGCAAATTTCTCCTTTCAATCCCCGGCGACTTCAACCTCCAACGATAAATAGTTGGGATTCGAGTTCCTTTTCGACTTCAACCGTCAATCGATGTGACAGCCTTACTCTCCGACCACAACAGCTTTGAATTCTTCATCATCCCTTTTCTTCTCTCACGGGTAAAAAAATTATGGCCTTTTTAGTTTTGAAGAAAACGAGGAACTTGAGCCAACTTCTCTTCTAGTATTGGTTAACAATTTCAATATTTGTTGCTTTAGTTTGAAATGCGGTTTGAATAAAACTCTAATTTCTGATATTTCTTCTCTTCTCTTTTCAAAGTGAATTATGATTGTTTGTTGTGTTTTTTTGAAAAATGATTTTTGTTGTTTGTGTTTATACAAACAAAACAACAATTTGATGCTTTTCGTGTTGCATCCATTACTGGGTTGATTTGTTCTTGTTCTTGGTAAAAATGGTGATATTGTTGTTGTTCTGTTGAATAAAATCATGCTACTATTTTTTTGCAATAGATTAACCATTTGATGCAACATATTTAGCATATGATGCAACAGATTAACCATCTGATGCAACAGAGGAGCCATCAGATTAAAAATCTGATGCAAATTATATGATGCAACAAATTAACCATTTGATATAAAAGATTAAGCATCTGATGTAACAGAGAAACCATCAGATAAAAATTTGATGCAACAGATTATCCATATGATGCAACAGATTAAGTATCTGATGCAACAAAGAAACCATCTGATGCAACGAATTAACCATACGTTGCAATAGATTAACCATTTGATGCAATAGATTTACTATCGGATACAACAGAAGAACCATCAGATTAAAAATCTGATGCAACATATTAACCATCTGATGCAATGGAGGAACCATGTGATTAAAGATTTGATGTAACAGATGAACCTCCTGGTGGATAAAATCCTATTAACTATTCCACAGGACATGTACAAGACTTGATTCTTCTAACTAATCATTCATTTATCACGATAGATGACCCTTTTGTTGGAAAAAATTTAAAAAAATATTGACCACTGATAACTGTTTCAAAAGATCACTCATATGTTGCAACAGATGTGTGATCTGTTGCACAAACCATTTATCTGTCTCAATAAATGAGTGATATATTTTGTATTGTCGTAACAGATTACTCAGTCGTTGCTACAAGTTAGTTAATTGCTCCAACAAATCTCTCATATGTTACAACACATCTGTCTCAACAGATGAGTGATATGTTTTATATTGTCACAACAGATTACTCAGCCATTGCTACAGGTTAGTTAACTGTTCTAACAAATCACTCGTTAACTGTTCTAACAAATCACTCACATGTTGCAACAGATGTGTGATTTGTTGCACAAACCATTCATCTGTCTCAACAGATGAGTGATATATTTTGTATTATCGCAACAGATTACTCATCCATTGCAACATGTTAGTTAACTGTTCCAACATATCACTCATATATTGCAATAGATATGTGATATGTTGCACAGACTATTAATTTATCTTAAAATATGAGTGATATATTTTGTATTATTGCAATAGATTACTCATCCGTTGCAATGAGGTTTCCCATATAATATATTTTTTTATGTTTCTTTTAATTTTAGATAATATGGCTCCCAAAAGAACAGAAATCGAATCAAGTCCAAGTAAAGGAACAAGTGAAGCAGCTATGCTATATCCATCACTCTATGAGCTTGCTTTATAAGCGTTATCTCAATCAGGAGCAGAATATGATGAACATGGGAAGAAGAAGTTTTTCAAAAGAGATGATCCGAATGCTAATAGACCTTCCACCAAAGAGTTGGTCAAAACCTTCAGCATTGATCGTTCTCCTGTGAGAATGCAGTGAGATGGTGCCATAGATTTAACAAATGATTTCGTGGTTAAGTCAACCATGGGAAAATCTTTCGATGCCTTCAGAAAAATACTTTTAGATAAAAAATTGAATGCTTATTTTAGGGACAGCTGCTTTGAGAAATATCTTGATTTGCCAGAAGACAACAGTGCTCGTTTTCAAATGAAAATGGTATATGAACTTCTCAAGCATAGATTTATGTATGAAAATAAATATAAAATGGATGAGGTGTGGATAAATTACTATAGAATGCCTGTTTGTTTTGGTTGGAAGGAGTTTACCATAGTTACTAGACTAAAATATTATCCTCCTTCTCCTTCTCAAGTTATACCTATTCTAACCCAAAAAAGCACTCCGCACACCCAAAAAAGGTAAAGGCATGTCGAGTGATCGTGATGACCTGGTGTCCATTGTTGGTCCAAGATTCAAAAATAAAATTTGATAGAAGCGTTGAAAGGTAAAAGAATTTTAAAGATGTACAATCAATCATGGTGCTTGGTTTGATTTGTACATAATATTCTTAGGGTGAGAGATGCTAACAACAACATAAGTGTTGGTTTAATAAAGCTCTTTGAGGATCTTGAGGTGTTTAACAGCTATCCTTGGGGTTATGAAAACTTCAAAATGACTGTCAAATATTTGTTGACTCCGTTAGCGCCAAAGACAATCAACTTATCTGGTTTTCCATGGGCTTTCATGGTAAATATTTCTTTTATTATGATATCATTCATTTTTCTTACTCAATAATGGTTTTGTTGACGTTATTTTATAGGCTTGGACATTTGAAGCCCTTCCTTATTTGAGACAACAAGTGAACTACCAGGAAGAAGTTTTCTGTCCAAGAATATTGAGGTGATTGTCGGCCAAAACTAATAAAAAGGTAAAATTTCTAGATCTCTTCAACCCCCCAAAAGATGCAGTAGTATAATTATAATTATGTTTTTGTTTTAATTAATAATTTATTTGAATGATCTAATCATAATTCTAATATATGTAATGATTTATGTTAGATTGTGCATCCGTCGTTTGTTCCGACTAATCGAGATTTGAAGATGTCATTTTTTCTTACTTTACAGTCCGTGCAAACTTTATCGGACCCTAAAGTCATTGACAAAATAAAAATAGAATTGTTTGGAGCAACAAGCATTACAAGAAAAATAATTTTAGAGGGTGGGCTTGTTGTTGTTGATGGTCTTAGTGGTTGATAAAAGAAGCAACAATAGAAACACAAAACAAACACCAAATCAGTCTACAAGTTTGAAGAACCGAGGACCCCTTTTGGTGACCACTCTCGGATTCACTACAACAACAATGAAAACACAATAACAACAAGATATTGAAGATGTAAATACACCAAAACAACAACAATATGGCGAGATGGACTACAATAACAAGATAGGAACAACACACGATTTTACTAACAAGAGATAGAAATGGTTACAAGAACACAAACTACTATAAGATTACAATAAAAATAAAGGGATAGTTAGATAGACTTAATGAAGGTATAATCTTAAGAACCCAAGAGCATATGTCACTCTTGGACCCTTAACACTACACATAATGTTCACCTATCTCTTACAAAGACACAAGGTTGGAATCCACTTCCCAAGCATCACGTTTCCAAGTCGTGAGATCAACAAGAGTGATTCCACACTCTCTATGCGTAATTTCGGTTTTGGTGCCTCAAGAAGAGAGGACTTGTGTTTCTTTGTGTTTCAAGACTTAAACATCATAAATAATCTAAGTCTAAAAGCACTACAATGTTCTATTTATACTAGGTTATAAATAAAATACAAAATGTTCAAAACGCCCTTTTAAGAGCTAGGCTCCCTTCAAGTGTATTTAGAGGCTGCCTTGTTGTGTTCCAAGGCTCCTCTTTACACTCCAAATGTGAGATTAGGGTCATTTTGGTGTATTTTAATTCCATAACTCGCACACTCCAAGCCCCGGGTTCATTACATTCTCACATGCATCCATTTTCATGGTCGTACTTGTATCAGTGGTGATGGAGTTGTTGGCGGTGGTAGTGGTGCTACTGTTGGTGCTAATGATGCACCTCTTACAATTTTTAAAACAAACAATTATGAGTATGATCATACTGATTATACAGATTTTGTCTCTCCTAGCAAATGTTCTGCATGCAAATATTAAGATTGCAAAGCAAAATGTAATGTAGTGATTAATGCTATTAATGCATTAACTGCGACTGTAAAGGAATTGACATATAAGAAGGGTGTTATTCCATCAAAGAGGATTTTATGCCCATCCACTTCATTAGAGATTAAGGCTAAAAGGAGAAGAAAAGTAATTTCTAAGTTTATCAAGCATCCAAAAAAGTAAAATTATAACTCCTCTGTCCATACGTTGTACTGAGAAATGTACAATGGTCAAAAGGAGAGCAGCACAAGCAAAAAAGGTGAATATATATGTCTGTTCCAACTAACAAACAAACACATATCTGTTTCAACAGATGACACATCTGCTGAAAATTATCAAACAGATATATACATCTATTGTAATAGCGGACTAACTTGTTGCATCAGATACAATATCTGTTGCAACATATGTCTCATCTATTTGAGCAAATCAAACGGCTCTTCGTATTACTTTTATTTGTATCAACAAATGACCTATCTGCTGTAATAGATGGATCATGTGTTGGGACAAATTAAATCAAGATTTCCTACCATTTCAGTTTTTCCAAACAGATGAGTCATATGTTGCAACAGATGGTTTATCCATTAAAAATTATCATAGAGGTTTTCGTCATATAGAAAATTGTCCCAACAGTTGATTCATCTGTTGCAACGGAAATACAATCTGTTTAGGACAATTTAAAATAGAAGGAAGACCTATTTGATTTGCTAGAACAGATGAGTTATCCTTTTTCGTTTTGTTGCATCTCCGTGATTAGCATTGACCAATTCTAGCTTTCCAGGTGGATGTAGAAGCTACTGCTGATTAGCATTGGCAATATGCTACTCTTTTTATAGAAATACGGAGATCAGAAAGTGCAGAAATCGTACGTGACAATAAAGATCCATGACGACGAAAACCAAATTCTATATCATCGGATAAAGAACAAGTCCATATTGAGTAGATCTTTATAGCCTGAGTCTTTCAAAGTAATAACCTCACCCCTCCTTAGGAATTATTGGCATCAATACTTAAATTGTTGATGTATTTTTCGAGATCTGCACCCATAATAATTTTTTTACATTTTATTTATTTATTAATTTATTTCAGCTAATTTCTTAAGGCTTTGATTTATTTTATTTTATCTATGAATTTTATTTTTCCTTAGATTTGAACTTATTAATTGAAATAGAATACTAGATTTAAATATTACAACAGATAATGTATCTGTTGCAACAGACGATACATCCATTGGAAAATATCAAATGGATTTAAACATATGTTGCAACAGGTAGGTAATCTGTTGCAAATTATCAAACAGGTCTTTCCACTATTGCAACAGATAGACTTAGATAGAAATATCGATATAATGCAATAAGATGACCAACCTATTGCAATAGATAAACTGTATGTCAGAACAGGTAGAATATCTGTTACAACAGATAGGCAATATGTTGCATTATAAAAATTCAACTTTCATTAGACATAAAAAATTGCCGCTACATGTAAAAAAGTGAAGTGACTAAAAATAAAAGAGGCGAAACCCATTGACAATGTTCATTTTAAACACCTAAACTAAAATAGGCATCAAGTAGACAGTGTTTATTTTAAATACGTAAAATAAAATAGGCATCAAATGTGTCAGTATGAAACTTTTTTCCGTGTTGGCTGCTCACGTGTAAGTCACGCAACCAAGGCTCATCGAACCCCCATTTTTGCTGACTTGGCGTCTGATTTCGCCCCCAATGGTTATTTTTCTCCCTTTGTCTTATATATTCATCTTCTTCCTAAAATTTAACCCTAAATTCCCAAATCTTTTTTTTTCTTCATCTTTTTTTTCTATTCAAATTCTTAAAATTATTTGTATCTGGCTTTTCTGTGCATTTTTTTTATTTTTTCCAACTGAGCTTGATAATGTCAAGCTCATCTTCCACTGTTTTTTGTGATAAAGATTGTCGTATTGTAAGTGTGGTCATGAATCTCTATTAAAGACTTCTTGGACTCAACAAAATTCAGGCCGTAGGTTTTTTACTTGTAAGATTTCAAAGGTAATATTTTTTTATTTAATTAGTTGATTAATTATTGACTTGTAATTGTTTTGTAATTATGGTCTTGTTTCTGTAGAAGTTGGGTGGATGTGATTACTTTGATTGGTATGAAGAACGACACACTTTAGAATTAAATCGTGTAATATGGGGTTTGTTGAAGAAAGTCAAGGCTTTTGAAGAGAAACAAATCAAGTAAGAAGATACTACATTGTTGGCGTTATTTTTACTGGTTTTGTGGTGTTGGGCATATGGGTATTCAAGCCTAATTGCTGAAATTTTCATGGTGGTGTATTTTTTGTATTTGCTACTGATTTGGTGTTGTTGAGCACATGAATATTCAACCATAATTGTTTGAAAATATCAAACAGATTTAGACATATGTTGCAACATGTAGGTCATCTATTGATAATTATCAAACAGGTCTTTTCACTATTGCAATAGCTAAGACTATATCAGCATAATGGAACAGATGATCAACCTATTACAATATATAAACTATCTGTCAGAATAGATAGAATATATTTTACAATAGATGGACAATCAGTTGCATTGTGAAAAAATTCAACTATCATCAGACCAAAAAAAATTGCCCCTATATGTATGTATGTAATGTAATGTAAAGTATGTAAAGTGAAGTGACTTGAAATAAAAAAATTATTGTTTCACAGGTTGTTCTTTATACACAGGCTCCAAGCATCCAGTTAGTACTCACAGGTTGTTCTTTATACATAGGCTCCAAGTGTCCAGTTAGTACCCTAGTAGCCCAGACCTCTTGCATGTTTGTTACAGCATTGTCGCACAAAAGGATCATTGGCTTGACCATTTCAGTGTTGTTCAACAAACATTTGATGTGTGCAAGAGCGTGCGACCCGCACGCGGCAACGATTTCATTTTTTGGGAGGTCCATGTCCTTGTTTCGACCTTCAAAATTTCATGGCTGCTTCATCAATACTTCCGTTGAAAAATGATCCATCAGTTTACTTTGCCTCAACAAGATGGGGAACAACTCCAATATTGACTGCGTGTAGGTAAAAAGATCAACCTCGTCCAAGGTAGGTAAGTTGCAATCATAAACCTTAATTTTTCCCTCCTCGAGAAGTATCTCAACATCCTGATAACGCACGTAGTCCACGTTGATGACTCCAAGAATCCTCTTTGCCTTGGTACAGCTCTTGCTGTGTGGATTTGGTCTCTCCCCTCTAACATATTTTATTATTTCTTCATCCTATTGAAATTAAGAAAGTAATTAATGAAATCCCTCGTTATCGGGAGTTGACGCTATCTTACTGAGATAATCTTACCTATCCTTAAGATTCCTATAGAAGTCAAGGACCATTATCCTATCGACAACATCATAAGCTTCCGGGTAGGCTAATTGTTGTCCCTCATAAGGCAGGGAATTTCTTCAACATACTGTGATATAAGAAGTTATTTTTTAAATAGGTTAGTAATTGTAAAGAAGGAAAACATAGTGAAAGATGCAACGGATGGTCCATCTATTGCAGAGGGTTCTCTGAATCTGTTCACAGATTACCTATCTAACACAACTTATGCAAGAGATGGGTAATATGTTGCAACAAAACCACCACAAGTTGCACCAGAATACACATATGTTGCAACATATGACAAGTAGATTAGAAGGCTACGTGTCACACCCCTATTTTTTACCGCCCCAACCCCACTAAGGGGTTGGTTTTAGAGAAAATGAGCTTTCCAATTAAAGTGATATTTTGAACAAGGATTATTTTATTTACAAAGTCGCCACTTGTAATTGAGTTTGGGTGTTCTAAGTAACCTTATTGAATCCCCATTCAAAAGGAAATGACTCTTAATTAGTCTGCAAAAACAGAAGATCGGGTAAGGAATACTGTTGAGTGAGAGGAAGGTATGAGGCACCCCTCGAGTCCCATGGTTCTAGCACGGTCTCTTTAATGACTTACGTCTGGCTTAAATTAATCTTTTGGATATTTATAATTTATTAGCCTAAAAGTGACTCTCATATCCCTCTTTCTATTGTTTTGAATTTACTTAAAACTGTATTGATGTGTGGCTTACCGATAGCAGTACTTTTCGGTCATACCACAAGTTTTGATATGTTTATCACGCCTTTGTGGAATTTATGGATCGCTCCCTTTTTTTCAATTCTAAGCAAGATTCTAACATGTTTAAAAATTTATCCATCCCGATTAGATCGGCTTTAAATGATATGTATATTTTATTATAGCGAATGATCGGTAGCAGGACTTTCCAATTTCATCTCTAACTTTCATGTGTATTAAACTTTATTTATTTAATTATTTTTTAACAAATCTTAACTCAATTTCTATGAATTATGACTTGTTCCTCACTTAATTATATATATCCATAATTAATTTCAGCCTCGAGTGAATCTATAAACTATCTTGCTCCTTTATGGTTAATAACTCTGCTGAAAGAAACAATATTAAATAGAACAACATTTAAATCGACAACCAACAGAAGTGTTCTTAAATTAAATCGAAGACTTGGTACTTTACTTATTCAAACATAAAAATTCATACAAGAAAACCGATCAAAATTAAAATATGAAACCGGATATTTTAAATTAGTTATTGATTGCCTTTAACAACCTTTTTAAAAAAAATAATAATGAAAATTATTTAAATAATTAATATTTTTCCCTTTATGCCTACTGCTTCTTCCAAATTTAAACTGTGACATTTTAACTTTTTTTTTTAGTTATTTTATTCCTTAAACAATTTCTAAAAATTTCCATTCTGCCATTTTTAAAACAAAGTAATGGTTATTGATGTTTGAATATTGAAAAATAAAGCTGTATTTTTTTTTCTTTTAGTTTTCAAGTATGACCTTTCCTAACAACAGATGTAGTTTCTTCCTATGCTTTGACTTTATATTAGATGCTACAACATTTACGAAGTACCAGTTTAGGTGTATGCGCATTGCGTGTGTACCTCACTTTAATGAGTTCAAATATTACATTAAATGGGATATTTGGTTAAATAATAAAGATAAATATAATAATTAAATTTAATATCTTTTGAGTATGTAAAAATGAAGAATTTATCTATTAAATCTAATCTTTACCAAAAATATTTTTAAAAGTCAATCGACATTCATCTACCATCTGTAAATTGCAACAAAATAATATAATTATAGAGACATTAAAATTATATAATTAAATTTAATCTTTACACACAAAAATTTCTCAAAGTCGTCCGACACTCATCTACCACCTGTAAACAATAACAAAATAATACAATAATAGAGATATCAAAATAATATAACTAAACATAACATTTACATAAAAAAATTCCTCAAAGCCGATCAACATTTATCTATCACCTGTAAACTGCAACAAAATAATACGATAAAAGTGATATCAAAATAATACAATTAAACTTAAATTTTACACACAAAAAATTCTCAAAGCCGAATTCATTTACGAACTGTAAACTACAACAAAATAACAAACTAATAGAGATATTATGATAATACAATTAAACCTAACCTTTACCTAAAAAAAAAATTCAAAGTCGACTCACATCCATCTAGAATCTTTAAACTAAAATAAAATAATAGGATAGTAAAGATATCAAAACAACAAAATTAAATCTATCCTTTACGCAAGAAATTCTTCAAAGTCAACCGACATTCATCTACGACCTGCAAACTAGATAAAAATTATAATAATAGTGATACTAAAGCTTCGATTTTGATCCAACTAATTCTTGTTTGATCGAAAATTTTGACCCTAAAAAATGATTTTGAATGAAAACAAAGAAAATATATATATACACACATGTTGAATTCTATTATGACGAAAGTAGTGAAGAAGTTGAGGATTAGAAAATCAAGCATCCACCATCTAGACATGCAATCGAATCAAGTTAGATGAGCATCAATCATATTCTCCCAATAGGTAAATCAGTTTGTTCTCTAGTTTCACGTCCATCTCAATATCTATAAAAGTATTTTCTTAATATAGTCCTATTTTAGGAGTATTTTATTTTAGGAGTATTTTTCTAATTGAACAGATATAAAGAAAAATATTAATTAATTCTCCTACCATATATTTTAGGAGTCCCATATATTTTAGGAAGTTTAGTAGAAAGGAAAATATTAATTGATTCTCCTACCATATGTCACACCCCTTTTTCGCTCGAGGGATCGAGTCGAAGGATTTTCCAATTAAAGTGACGGTTTTGAATAGAGATTATTTTATTTATAGAGTCGCCACTTGGAATTGAGTTATGGTGTTCCAAGTCACCTTTTTGAATCCCTAATCAAAAGAAAATGACTCTTTTATTTAGTCTGCAAAAATAAAAGACCGGGTAAGGAATTCTATTGACCGAAGGGAAGGTGTTAGGCACCCCTCGAGTCCCGTGGTTCTAGCACGGTCACTTTTATTGACTCATACTTAACTAAACTATTTTGATAACTTATGTTTATAGGCCTTAATTCGCTCATTTTTAATTATATCGAAAAAGTTTATCTATGCCTCTATATTAAATAATTAGCGAAAATTTAATATATTTATAGTATACAAGTCATAAACCAACTTTGATTAGGGCAAGTTCGCTCCCAAACTGGCAAGGGCCATACATAGTTCGGAAGGTGCTATCTGGAGGAGCTCTGATTTTGTCTGAGATGGATGGCACAGAGTGGACCAAACCAATCAATTCTGATGAGGTAAAGAGATATTATGTTTGAATGACGTTCTAGTTTTTGTGTTTTCTTTGTTTGTTTGTAATCACCTTTGTAATAATGTTGTTTGCTAGTGTGTAACTGCCTAGAATCCTTTTCCTTTATGTACGAACTACATTTGACCTGAATTCCCAAGAAAGGGATACGTAGGCGGCCTATGTCGGCTTCGGTCAACCCCTTAGGATAATTTATTGTTTCTTTTTATGTATGAACTACGTGATGAACTGAATTCCCAACAAAAAGGATATGTAGGCGGCCTATGTCGGCTTTGGTCAACCCATTAGATTTTTCTATAGATATCCCTACCGTAGGCCTGAACTACGTTTGACCTGATTCCTACTTCAACGGTATACGTAGGCGCCCCAATGGCTCGGTCATATAACCCTAGGAAATGGAAACTGGGGCAGAATTTTTGAGAAGGAATCTCAAAAATTCACAAGAGAAGATCGACATCCAACAAAGAGAATGAAGATCAGCAAAGACTTCAGATCCACTCAGATTGGTATTATCTCAAACAAGTTTAAACTGGGGCAGAAATTTTGAGGAAGACCTCAAAATTTCCACCAAATGCCGGAACATATTCCAAATTCCCCAGCACCAGAGGTTAAAGCTTTGGAAACCACCAACTATAACAACGTCTGGGTAGACTCAATTTTTGGCTATGATGGAACTACTTGAAGAAACCCTCCAACAATAATCATGAGTTTTGGAAACCATCCATCAGATATAGTCAGAACTGCGAGGAAGACGTTCATTGAGCTAGTACATGACATGACTGGCAGAAATTTTTTGAAATTTTACAAAAGTTTTCAAAATTATTTTCAAAAATTTAAGACTATTTTCAAAAATCTTACGACTCGCTAACTTTGTACTTGCCTAGACATCATTTGGGATAGAGTGTCAGGGTGTAAGTCTCAATATGGTGGAATGCCCAAGAGATGGCAAGGAGCAAATCAAGGATCGAAGAAGGTCAACATGGAGTAATTTCATTCAACTAATCATTTTTCTGTGGATGCAGGGATCAATACGCAAAATGAGAGTCTCTTTCAAAAATCCCCGAGCAAATTAGGAGCCACAACAGATCATTAATGCCCAAGAACGGTATTTTAGGGCAGCCCTAGAAATAGGTTTAATGCCCATTTGTGGAGGACCCTTTGATTTGTCCATCTCATTTCTTGAGATCGTAGGCGACAAACAAAAGCACTTTGTCTTCTTAACACGTATCGTATTTAGAAGTTTCCTAAAAATAGTCGCTAGTAAAAGCAACTTCGTGTCTACTAATCGTCTACCTTGAGTACAGGTACATGTAGAATGCAGGACACTAACAAATAAAACCAGGTAAAATTATTTTATCACTGCCACAATTGTCACCACAATTGTCATTGCATATCATTGCTGCAAAGGCCATCACATATCATTGCCGCAAAGGCCATTACATATCTATCGACACGCTAGACACAATGCTGGCATCGAGGATATCATCAGCATCCACTATAGTTGTCAACACACTATACACAACGCTGGCATAGAGGATATCATTAGCATCCAATATATCTGTCGACACGTTAGGCACAACGTTGGCGTCGAGGATATCATCAACATCTAATATATCTGTCGACACGCTAGACACAACGCTGGCGTCGAGGATATCATCAGCATCCAATATATCTGTCGACACGCTATACACAACGCTGGCATCGAGGATATCATCAGCATCTCATATATCTGTCGACATGCTAGACACAACGCTGGCGTCGAGGATATCATCCGCATCCAATATATCTGTCGACATACTAGACATAACACTAGCGTCGAGGATATCATCAGTATCCGATATATCTATCAACACGCTAGACATAATGTTGGCGTAGAGAATATCATCAGCATCCAATATATCTGTTGATACGCTAGACACAACGCTGGCGTTGAGGATATTATCAGCATTCAATATATCTATTGACACGCAAGACACAATGCTGGCGTCGAGGATATCATCATCTTTTCATAAATTAGCATCTGAATACATTAAGAGCATACAATTTGGAGGGACGCCTTCAGGTCACTATCTAAGGATGAATGATATATAAGATTTCCTAGCAATTGACAATTTGAAGGTCGTCTATAAGTCATATTATTTGAAATATAATAGTGTGCAAGATCACCTATGAGTTGATAGCCTGTAGGTCATCTGTAAGCCATAATAACATCCTAACCGAATAGTATGGAAGATCGCCCAAAAGTTGATAGTTCAAAGGTTATCCGTAAGTCGCAACTAAATCCTTACCGGAGGATATGCAAGATTGTCAAATTGATACGTCCAAGGGTTCTCTATAAGCGGCGTCATATCCAAGATCGATTATGTGCAGGATTACCCAAAGACGATCAATTTGAGGTATTATCTATAAGTCATATTGTATCCAAGGTCGGATGATGTGTAGGAACACTTGAAAGCTAGCGATTGGAGGGATATCTGTAAGTCATCTCTTATCCAAAGTTGGATGATGTGCAGGATTACCTAAAAGCTAGAAATTCAAAGGATATCTGTAAGTCGCCTCGTATCCAACATCAAATAATGCGCAAGATCATCTGAAGATTGACAATTTAGGGAAAATTTATAAATCGATCATTGGCTACAATCAGAGAGGTTATCATGCCACATACAACAAGTGATATAGGTAACCAAAAGGGTCACTCCACTTTGAAAACGTATTCGCTCGACAGATGATCTAATTATACAACAACCAAGGAGGTTGTTGTGTCTGTTATTGCGAGTTATTTCCCATTAAACAGGCACATGAAAAGATTACTCCGCTTTTCAGGCCACAACTCACGTGGATATATGGTAAAAGACTACATACCTCTTTCGTGAATTATGTTTAGTACTAATACTTTTTACTTGAATCATTGTCGAGAGCATCCGAGAGAATGAAAATATCAAATAAAAATCACAGGTGCGGACGACTTTAGGTAGGACGCAGCACAACATGGAACTCTTTCTTAGCAGCAAAACGGGACATAGTCTAAAGAGGGACGTCAAACTCTTTGGATGCGAGGTAAAGGATGATCACCACCATCATCCAACCACAACCTTGTTAGAAGGCATTTGGGTATTTCAGGATATTCTTGTTTCAGCTTCACCTTCGAAATATTTTTAAACTCATCCCGAGGGTAACCTCCTCGTTTTTTCAAATTCGGGTGGCACACACTTAGAGTTTTGGAAATTATGTCCAGGTAAGTTCTTGACTATGGATGTGAAGGATCCCACATTCATAGTTAAGAGGTTACAAGCCTCTTTTCTACAACTCGATCAACTTATCACTCATTCCGAGCCAAAGATGGTCTGAAATAAAAGACTATCTTTTCTATCGATTGAGTCAAACTACAAGTAGTCTGATTCCCTGAAATCTTGGGGATATGTCGGCTGGGATCTATGTAGAAAACTTGACTGCATTCCAACCTCCCCCCTAATCCTTTTATTCCCCAGTTTCTCGGTTTTATCAAACACTCTAAAACTGTGATAACTTGTGAATTTTTTTAAAAATCGTGCTTTAAATCAAGCTCTATGAACTACAAGTGACCTGAATTCTCATGTAACCTGAGATATGTAGGAAACCTAATACTGAGGTCCGGCCATGACTCTATGAAACTCGTGCGAAAACCAACCTCTTTCAGATTCGAATCTATGGTTGGACAAATATTAGGAACGTCAACCTCCCTTTCCCCAGAGTTACTTACATCCACCCTACCCAAAGGGAGGGGACAGCTGTTAACACCTAATTTTCGCCCTCCACGACTAAATTTAATCTTGAGTTTCTTCAGCTTTTAATAAACCAAAATAATTATTTCATTCAAATAAAAAAAGAAAAAAAAACTTAAAATATTTTTCGTACGTATACGAGATTATATAATTTGTTACTTAAATATTTATTTTACAAAATATCTGATTTAAGTAAGGCTTATCTTGAAAATAAATTCAAATGATTAAAATCTTAATTTAAATATGATTTATTCTCAAAAATAATTTATTTGGATAAATATGCATTCATTTTATCAAATCAAGAAGCTCGGGATAAAAAAAAGGTATTAATTAGTATCGAATTTTAATTTAATTTAGCCAATCTATTAGATTTGACCATAATTAAAAATTGGTCATAATTGCAATGCAATTCGTCAATTAATTTTTAATTTGGTCAAAATAAATAAATATGGCTAAATTTTAAATTGCAATTGGGGTTATATCTTAAATAACCCCAAAATTCTCAAGAACTCTCATAACTTTTACCCAATTTCCACAAAAAATTAAATTCAAATTGTACTATTTCCCCCAACTTTGTCCTTCCCAATTTTGAAATTCAAATATTGTACTACATTGTACTATTTTTCCCCACATTATCTTCTACATCACCTTATCTTTAATTTTCACATTCCAAACCCCCCCCCCCCCCAAATATTTTTTCTCCCACATTGGTAGATGACAAGAAATAAATCTCTATCCTTTCCTATAAATACTTTTCTCCCACATAGGTGGAAAAGGAAAAAAATACCCCATTCTCTCCTATAAATACTACCACTACTTTGGTAGAGAGAGGAGGAGAAAAGGAAGAAAAAAAAAAGGTTAGAACGGTGAAAAAATCCTTTTGAGCAAAATAATTATTTTTATTTAGTAAAAATTTTTGTTTCATAGAGTTGGTTGGCTAATCAAAATTTTTGAGTTGCCGGTGAAGTTTTTCGGTGGTAGTTGATTCCGACAAAGATCGTAGTCTCGTTTTGCTGCCCCCAAAAGGTAAACACACCTTTTTTTTATTTTAGTTTTTATTATTGTTTTCTTCTTCATTTTTTTCTTCTTCGTAGTTCGTAGATATAATTTTGTTTGCTGGGATTGTATGTTATAGATGGCCTTGAAGGCCCTAGGACGTTATAGTATCGATATTCTAATTATTTTCATGTTCATGATATAAAAATGAGCTAGCAATAATTGTATGTGCCTTTTTTGACTTTATTCTTTGATTATTTTGGATAAAGTTTCAATCTTTGCTTAAAAGATGTATTTATGCTTTGTTTAAACTCATTGTTGTTAGATATATTTGTTTTTAGTACGTAAAGTTATTTTTCTTTATGTTTAAAAGAATAGTTAATGTTGAATGTTTTGCCTTTTCACCTTATTCTTTGATTATTTTGGATAAAGTTTAGATCTTTACTTGAAAAGACATACCCATGTCTTGTTTAAACTCATTGTTGATAGATGTATTTGTTTTTAGCATGTACAGTTGTTTCCTTTATGTTGAAAAGAATAGATAATATTGATTGTTTCTCTTTTCTTTTTTTTACTTTATTCTTTGATTATTTTGGATAAAGTTTAAATCTTTACTTGAAAAACAATACTCATGTCTTGTTTAAACTTATTGTTGGTAGATATATTTTTTTCAGCATGTAAAGTTGTTTATTTTATGTTGGAAAAATAGTTATTATTATTTGTTGCGCCTTAGTAAAAATAGTAATTAGTTAAGTCAAAATTTTTCATTTGCTTACTAATTATTTTAATGGATTTCAAAACCCTCATATAAGATATGAAGTGCTAGCTTTATTTTTAATCCAAGATATTTATTCCTTTTTGTTCGCATGTTGTCTTAACAAAATGATAAGAAAGTTCGAACTTTCGCGGATAAAAAAAATTATTTGGATATTTTTGACTCATGCATAGTATGATTTTGAAACGATATTTCACTTTTAGAAATGCTAAACTTTTATTCTTATTTTCTTACTCCGGATTGTTATATGTGCTCTTTGTGTTTGTAAAGACTTGATTCATGTCTCTCTTTTATTCATAATGTCAAAAGAGAATTAACGATTTCTTAGAAATATAAACCATAGGTTGTTACGCATTTTTTCATAAAAATGTTGATTGTGATTTAGATGTATGAATTTTCGTTAATGTCGCCTTAATTGAGATTTAGGATTCTCTTGCTTGAAAAGTTGAGCTTTATTTTCTTTTGTTATATAGATTAGTATCTATGTTTGTTCAATTTTAGAAGTCATGAGTATTTTTCTTGTTGCCTCATCCCTTTACTTTCGCAAGCTTACGTTGTTTGTTTCTTGTATTAATTCATTGAATATGACCTTCTTCCTTTTACCTTTATTCATTCTTGTATGAACATAAATCATGAGGCATGTAAGTGGGTGTCTTTGCTTTGCATTTTATTTGTTGACTCTCATTTTTGTGCCAGTGTGCTTATCATTGTCATTCAAAAATTGGTTCTTGATTTTTCTTTTGCTTTGAAATAGTCACTTTTATGCCTTGAACGTATATTAATTTCTTTATCTTTTCTTTGCATGCAAAAAATGTCTCGAGTTCAAATGGACTCCTCTCCTCTTGCATTTCATAATGGGTAAATGAGGCTCACCCCTTCGAGTCAAGTTCGAAGTTTAAACCCAAGGTCCACTACATGGCGTGCGGGTGCTAGAAGATAGACGAAGAAGGAAAATGGGTCAAAACCCATTGATAAGATCACTAAGAGACTTGAAAAGTCTCAATTTTTGTTATTGTCTTCTTTTTATTTATTCATTTAGTCATTTATTTATTCATTCATTCATTTCGGCCTCAAAGCCAAAGTTGTATTTAATACAGGTGGAGCAAGACTCGAACCAAAGGCTCGAAAAATAGTTTAGGACAGGTCTCGTTGATTTGGGCCTAGTGGCCTAAATCCTTTACTTTCTCCTCCCTTCCCCTTTTGTGTGTTTATTTGTTTATTAGTTTTGTTTAGACTAAGTTAAAATCCCTACTAAGTCTCCTAAATCTATTTTACACAAGTCTTTTTTTAAAAAAAAAAAATCAAATCACTATTTCAACAAATTAATCTTTTCGAAGTTAATCAAAAGACGATTTTCAAACAGTCCGGACAACCGCAAGTTAGCGGACGTTTTAGGTGCCTAACACCTTCCTAAAACGTTAATAGGAACCACTTATCTAGAATCTCTAACTTAAAACGATTTTCCTATTTTGAATCATTTGAAGTAACTTTCATAAAGGTTTCTTAATTCCTTTTCAAAATTAAGTGGCGACTCTCTTTCAAAAGTCAAAATTTCATCAAAACAGAAATGGCGACTCTGCTGGGGATCTTTAACTAGTTTCTAACCAAATAATTGATTTCGTATTTTGATTAACTGTTTATGTGTTCTGATTATGTAAAGTTTAATCATCGCATCTCATGGCATATTCCTGCATCTTATAAACTGTTTTGGGGTTTCGTGGATGTCTCGGCCCCTGTTGTTCAATTCCCAAAGGTGTTGGAAATACGAATATCTTATCAGCACGTGAGTCGTCTGACGTTGTTTGTATTTTCAAACTCAAGTTGTCCGCTTGATAACCAATGTTCAAACCCACTCTAGACACCTAGGATAGAACGAAACCAAAACCCTATTTTAGGCATGAGCCTAGGACGACCCAATAACCGAGCGGGGTATTGGGCCCATTAGAATATCTGCCCTACGTCTATTGACCCCGAGTCAATTATAGACGAACCATATTTATGTGTTGAAGAAAATGTATGCCTGTCTAATTCAATCCATTATCCTTTGGGGGTCGGTAAAAAACTTGATTTGCTTACTTTCGTAAGAAGAATTGAAGCAAGTTAAGCAAGAAATTGATCGATTTGGGAGGTTGCATCTAAGGCATAATTTGAACGCCGACGGATGTCACCAATATGAGAAGTGAACAAATCTAAGAAGGCAAAGGTAGACGAAGGAGCCTCCAATAGCTAGTTTTTCTATTTCCCCTGCGTGGGAACTTATCCTTTTTCATGTTATTTCCCTTTTTCCCCAAAGATTATATCCCTCTTTTGTTATCGTTTGCACGCATTTATGCCCGTTTCGTGTCTATATAAGTTGGGGGATAATGGTTTGACTTTAAGGAAGCATATACTTTCTTCAAAAATCGTTAGGCCTGAACCCTTGGCTCAAAAAGGGTCACCCCAGTTAGGATACGCATTATTATAATGTTTTGTGTGCTTGTGGTGTTTGTTTAGATCAAAGGCAAGTTTATCCGCTATGCTCCTATGGATGAATTTGTCTAGGACTCAAACAATTCTATATGGTTATTTTCTGTCAAATATTTTACATTACTTATCACATACGGAAACTAACACATCTGCCTTTGAGTTGTTTTACTTTACAGATAATAGAAATTACTCCATGTTGATATAAGCTGACAGAACATCCCCACTTCACCCGATCGAAAGTGCACAAAATCTCATCCCCTGACCATCATTCAAAAATGACAGGAAATGACGAGGAAAGTGCCCTGACTATTCGGGACAATGTTATAGCGGAACAGAATGAGATGATTGCGGAACTTGCAAGAAAGTTAGAAATGCTTTAGGAAGAAGTAAATCGCACTCGGGATTTGGCTAACTAGCCATCACCGTCAATGCCCCCGCTCCAGAGGGACACGGGACTCCACTCCAAATCCCTCCCCTCAGTACCCCTATTCTCGGGGACCAACCAACTAACGTATCATCCGGCTCCGCTCCTCTATTTGTCCAAAACACTAATCGTGAAAATAATCCAGACGCCTACCATCCATAAAATCCATCCGCAACCCCACAAAACTCGTCTTCAAATACATCCCCAAATCCTCAAAACACATTCTCAAAGCAACAAAACGCATTTCCAAATCAGCAAGATTTACTCCCAAATCCACAAAATACGGCAAACCTACCTTCAAATCCACAAAATTCATTTCCAAATCCACAAAATCCCTATCATATTCCACCAAACTACTTACAAGGCCCACATAACCTTCCCAATTTCCAAAACATTCTTCCCACTTACCAACCAAACTCCCTCCATCTGGAAAATTAAGCCTTCCTTCCAAATCCCCCTCAAGCCATCATATCCCCTGATATTTATGAACCCCTTCCTAACCCCGAGATGGACCATTAAAAGGAGAAGGAGAAGGAATGGAGGGCCCAGCATGAAAGGAATTTACTAGTCATGCAAGAAGAAATCATGAGGATCAAAAAGTCTCACGGGGCCAAGGACCACAACGGTTTGGGGTATGACGATTTGAGTGTCTACCCAGGAGTAGACCTACCAGAAGGATACAAGGTCCCTAAGTTTGAGATGTTTGACGGTACCAGAAATCCAATGGCCCATCTAAGAAGGTACTGCGAGCAACTAGTAGGGATAGGGAAAAACGAGGCGTTATTAATGCGCTTATTCAATCGAAGTTTGAATGGTGAAGCCTTGGAGTGGTTCATGTCTTAGAAGCCAAAAAGGTGGACTGGTTGGAAGACATTGGCCAAGAGTTTCCTTGACCGGTTCGCATTCAACATTGAAATAGTCCTTGATCGGTATTCACTAGATCGGATAAAACAAAAGAGCGTTGAGATTTTTTGAGATTATGTTTTTCGTTGGAGGAATGAAGCTGCCAAAGTGCAGCCCCCCATGTCCGAGGAGGAAATGGTATTCGTGTTCTCTCGCGCTCAAGAAGGAGAATATTATACCAAGATGGTGTCCGCGGTCAGAGCAACCTTTGCAGACCTGGTAAAAATAGGAGAATTATTAGAGAAAGGTATTCAGACAAGAAAAATGCCAAAACCCCGACATCATCTGGAACTACCATGTTTTCTAAGAAGAAGAAGGAAGAGGTAGGTGGGGTTTCTGCCAATTCTGTTACAAAATTGAAACAGCGGTTCAACTCTAAAAATGTTTTATCTTCCTCGCCATCACCTAACCTTCCGCATGCATTCTACGTCCACCCCCAATACCAAACTCCACTCCCAAATATCCCACCATCATACCAAGCTCCACAGCCAAATATCTTTCCCCAATACCCAATTCCACCTCCAAATTATCAGTCTCATTTCCAAACTACTCCCCTAAATAGCTGAACAAATTTCCAAACACCTCTAAATTACCACCAAGTACCCCCTCCTACAAACCTAAGCCCGTATAACCCCCAGCGTCCAAACCACGAAAAGAAACCTCCTCAAAACTTCACCCCACTAGCTGAAAGTCGCACCCAATTATTTGAAAGATTGAAGAATGCTGGTCATTTGCAACCAGTACAGCCAAAGACTGTCAATCATAGCTCCCAGTTTTATCACCCTGATCAAAATTGTGCCTATCATTCAGGGGCAGCAGGGCATAGTACCGAGGCCTGTCTTATCTTGAAATACAGAATCCAAGATCTGATTAATCAAAAGGTTATCACGCTCCAGGTACCTACTCCAAATGTTAGCAGTAATTCACTGCCCAACCATGGGGGATCTACAGTTAACATGATTGAAATAGAAGGCGAATGGACATCTGGCAAGACCATTACCCAGGTGAACTCTGAAAAGTACAAAAGGGCAGAAGAGGTAGGAAAGATAGAGAAAGTTGTGGTTGTCTTAAGTAAAGTTGTGGTTGTCTTAAGTATCAGCGAGAAAGCCCCATTTATAGTGATGACTGCACCGATTCAAGTGTACGCTCCCCCTCCAAAGAAGGAATTTATTATGCAAACCACCGCTGCCTAGGGGATAACGTGGTTAGGACGATGTTACATCCCTGAGGAATTGACCAACAAGAAAGATTCATAGAAAAGGCCAATCACTGAAGGAGAGGCTGAGGAATTTTAGAGGTGTATGCAACCAAAGGATTACTCAATTGTAAAATACTTGGAGAAAATGTCAGCCCAAATATCTATCTTGGCACTATTATTGAGCTCTCAACACCACCGACTGGCTCTATCGAAGGTCTTGGAGGAAGCGTATGTTCCCGCAGAAATGAGCGTTGAGAATTTGGCTACGATGATAGGGAACGTTTTGGGGAACCATCACATATCATTCAGTGATGAAGATTTGTCGTTTGAAGGAGCAATGCACAACAAAGCCATACATGTGACCGTCATTTGTCGAAATTATGCAATTAATCAGGTATTAATAGATGACGGATCTGGTGTGAATATTTGTCCCCTCTCCACGTTGGTCCAAATGGGCTATGATCTGGGGAAAATTCATCAAAGCCATGTAAATATGAGAGCATTCAATGGAGGGCAGAGAGATACCATAGGAGAGATTGATTTGCACATCCAAATGGGGCCTGCTGAGTTTAAGACTAAGTTTCATGTTATGGATATCCATCCAAGCTACAACCTTCTTTTGGGAAGACCATGGATACACGGGGCAAAGGCAATTTCATCACCCCTTCATCAATTATTAAAGTTCATTTGGAAAGATCATGAAGTAGTCATCCAAGAAGAAGAAAGTCAAGCGGACCGTCCCAATGGTTATGTGCCGGTGATTGAAGATGTTCCAAAAGGTAGCAGTTTCTATACAGTGGAAATTGTAAATGCTGTGGAAAGAGATTTGACACCCAAAATATCAATGCCTTCTGTCTACAAAATGATTACAACTGTGATGTTAAGAAATGGGCTCGAACCTGGTCGAGCCTTAGGCAAGAATTTACAAGGAATTATCGAGCTTATTGTGATCCCAGAGAGAAGCTCTAAGCATGGGTTAGGGTATCAGTCTACCAGAAAAGATAGGGTTGAGGATGAGCCATAAAAGAGTCTTTTTAGGCCCTTGCCACTCCTGTTCCAGTTATTTCCCGTACGAGAGATGTCAGATGATGATGGTCTTGGGGATGGATAGGAGATTTGTTTAAAGAATGCAATGTTGTACCAAAAGATCTCCCAGAGTCCAGCGGGGAGAAGCAGATTGCGCCAGGGGAGGCTTTGCAAAATTGGACCTCCACTCCACTCATAACACATCCCCGTCTTGATAGATGAAAGGGCAATTACAAATAGTTTTAAAATCGGTGATGATCCAGAGGAGGCCCCGCGATCGACCTTTTATATCTCAAAACTTTATTTTCGTATCTTACTGCTTTCAAAAAAGGCGGGGGCTTGTATTTGTGCAAGTCACAAGCCATGGTGTTGTAATTATTTCTCAAATTTCAATGAAAAGGCCTTCATTTATTTGGAAAACTATATTAGTTCTAAAACGCTCCTAGTCATATGTTTTGTTATTTTCTTATCATCTAACTTAGTTTATTTGTCCATTACAGTAATAGTAGCTTAAAACCTGCCAATGTTCTGTCATGTCAAAGCCTGAACGAACAAAATGAAGGGGACGATCATGGTTGGAAGGACGATGATGAGGAATGGTTAGTTAAAGATATGGAGGAATTTGAGAATTGCAAAAAACCCAATCTGGAAGAAACTGAAATAGTCAACTTAGGAGATCACAATAAAATCAAAGAGACCAGTATCAGTGTCCACCTCGCAGCGCCACAAAGAGAAGAGCTCATCCACCTGTTACGGGAGTATATCGACGTGTTTGCTTGGTCCTATGATGATATGCCAGGGTTGAGCACCAGCATTGTGCCACATAAATTGCTGATAAATTCTGAGTTTGATCCAGTCAAGCGAAAAATGAGAAAATTCAAGCCTGATTTAAGTCTAAAGATCAAGGAAGAAGTGACAAAACAAATCCCGTCTAAGGTTGTCGAGGTCACAAAATATCCGACATGGTTGGCCAACATCATTCCTGTGCCAAAGAAGGACGGCAAAATTCGAATGTGTTGACTATAGAGACTTGAACAGAGCCAGTCCTAAAGATAATTTTTCGTTGCCCAACATCCACATTCTCATCGATAACTATGTGAAACATGAAATGAAGTCATTCATTGATTTTTTTGTCGGCTATCATCAGATACTGATGGATGAGGAAGATGCAGAAAAAATGGCTTTTATTATACCCTGGGGTGTTTATCATTACAGGGTAATGCCGTTTGGTCTCAAGAACACAGGTCCGACATATATGAGGGCCATGACGATGATTTTTCATGATATGATCCATAAGGAGATTGAGGTGTACGTGGATGATGTAATTATCAAATCTTACGAGAGTTTGGATCATCTAACTCATCTGGAGAAATTCTTCAACAGATTAAAAAGGTACAATTTGAAGTTAAATCCTGCTAAGTGTGCTTTTGGTGTGCCATCAGGGAAGTTGCTGGGGTTCATAGTCAGCAGAAGGGGGATCGAGCTAGACCCATCCAAAATTAAGACAATTCAAGACTTGCCACCGCCGAGGACCAAGAAAAAAGTTATGAGTTTTCTGGGTCGTCTGAATTACATTAGCAGATTCATCGCTCAATCAACAATCATATGCGATCCAATTCTCAAGATGTTGAAGAAAAATGCACTGAATGAGTGGACAGAAGAATGTCAGAGAGCTTTTGATCACATCAAGGAATACTTGTCTGCACCACCGGTTTTGGTCCCACCGAGAGAAGGAATTCCATTATTGCTTTACCTATCAGTCTCAGAAAATGCTTTTAGATGCCTCCTCAGGTAACATGATAAGACCGGCAGGAAAGAGAAAGTCATTTACTACTTGAGTAAAAAGTTCACACCAGATGAAGCCCGTTACACTCTTATAGAAAGGACATGTTGTGCTTTGACTTGGGCGGCACAAAAGTTGAGGCATTATTTGTCGTCGTACACAACTTACCTCATCTCGAGAATGGATCCATTGAAGTATATATTCAAGAAGGCCATGCCTACAGAAAAGCTAGCCAAGTGGCAAATGTTGCTGAGTGAGTTTGACATTATGTATGTAACCCAAAAAGCAATCAAGGGTTAAGCCTTAGCAGATCATTTAGCTGAAAACCCAGTTGATGAGGAATACGAGCCACTCCAGACATACTTTCCAGATAAGGAAGTTTTGTTCGTAAGAGAAGATATCACGAAAATCTACCTCGGATGGAGGCTATTTTTTTATGGGACGGTCAACTTCAAAGGTTCAGGAATTAGAGCAGTTTTGGTGTCAGAAATGGGCCAGCATTATCCGGTAACTGCTAAGTTACGTTTTCCATGCACCAACAACATGGCTGAATATGAAGGTTGCATCCTGGGGCTCAAATTGGCACTTGATATGGGTGTTTATAAATTACTAGCCGTCGGAGATTCAGATTTGCTGATTCACCAGGTACGGGGAGAATGGGCGGTAAAAAACTCCAAGATTACTCCTTATGTGGAGCTGGTGCAAGAATTATGCGGAAGATTTAAGCATGTTGATTTCAGAAATATTCCACGGACGCAAAATGATTTTACTGACGCTTTGCCCATGATATCTTCCATGATTCAGCACCCGGATTAGAGTTACATGGATCCTTTGGAAATAAGCCTGAAGGAGCAACCCGCTCATTGCATACACGTGGAAGAGGAGCCTGATAGAAGGCCTTGGTACTATGACATTAAGAGGTATTTGGAATCTGGAATATATCCTGAAGAGGCTAGTAACAGCCAAAAGTAGACAATTCGGCGTTTGGCAAAGAATTACTTTCCAAGTAGACAAATTCTTTTTAGGAGGACTCCTAATTTGGGATTCCTAAGATGCATCGATGCTGCAAAAGCCTATAAGTTGATAAATGAGGTACACGCTGGAGTTTGTGGGCCCCACATGAATGGGTTTATCCTTTCCAGAAAGATCCTGAGAACCGGTTACTTCTGGATGACTATGGAAAATGATTGTAGTAAGTTTGTGCAGAGATGTCCAAAATGTCAAATACACGGAGATCTGATTCGAATGCCTCCACACGAGCTTCACGCAATGAATTCTCCTTGGCCTTTCGTAGCTTGGGGCATGGATGTCATCAGACCAATAGAGCAACTAGCATCAAATGGGCATAGATTTATTTTGGTTGTCATTGATTATTTCACTAAGTGGATCGAAGCTACTTCGTACAGAGCCGTCATTAAGAAAGTTGTTACACATTTCATCAGGAATAACTTCATTTGCCGATTTGGAGTGCCGAAATTGATTATTACTGATAATGGGGCAAACTTGAACAGTCACTTGATGAAAGAAATTTGTGATCAGTTCAAGATTGTGCATCGCAACTCGACAGCGTACCGTCCACAAATGAATAGAGCCGTAGAAGCTGCTAATAAGAATATCAAGAAGATCTTAAGAAAGATGGTAGAAAATGATAGATCATGGCATGAGATGTTACCTTACGCCTTGATAGGGTATCGAACAACAGTTTGAACCTCCACAGGAGCAACTCCCTATTTACTAGTTTACAGGAATGAAGTTGTGATACCCGCTGAGGTTGAAATACCTTCCCTAAGGATTATTCAGGAAGCTGGACTGAGTAACGAAGAATGGGTCCATGCTCGCTATGAACAATTCATGTTAATCGATGAAAAGAGAATGGCCGTTGTATGCCATGGTTAGCTGTATCAACACAGGATAGTTCGTGCCTTTAACAAGAAGGTAAGAACTCGAGCATTTGAAGTGGAGCAACTGGTTCTCAAACGAATATTCCCTCACCAAGAGGAGTACAAGGGAAAGTTTGCTCTCAAACTGGCAAGGGCCATACATAGTTCGCAAGGTGCTATCTGGAGGAGCTCTGATTTTTTCTGAGATGGATGGCACAGAGTGGACCAAACTAATCAATTCTGATGCGGTAAAGAGATATTAAGTTTGAATGACGTTCTAGTTTTTGTGTTTTCTTAGTTTCTTTGTAATCACCTTTGTAATAATCTTGTTTGCTACTCTGTAACTGCTTAGAATCCTTTTCCTTTATGTACGAACTACGTTTGACCTGAATTCCCAAGAAAGGGATACGTAGGCGGCCTATGTCATCTTCGGTAAACCCCTTAGTATAATTTATCGTTTCTCCTTATATATGAACTACGTGATGACCTGAATTCCCAACAAAAAGGATACGTAGGCGGACTATGTCGTCTTTGGTTAACCCATTAGATTTTTCTATAGATATCCCTAATGTAGGCCTGAACTACGTTTGACCTGATTCCTACTTCAATGGGATAAGTAGGCACCTCGACGGCTCAGTCATATAACTCTAGGAAATGAAAACTGGGGCAGAATTTTTGAGAAGGAATCTAAAAAATTCACAAGAGGAGATCGACATCCAACAAAGAGAATTAATATCAGCAAAGACTTCAGATCCACTCAGATTGGTATTATCTCAAACAAGTTTAAACTGGGGCAGAAATTTTGAGGAAGACCTTAAAATTTCCACCAAATGCCGGAACATATTCCAAATTCCCCAGCACTAGAGGTTAAAGCTTTGGAAACCACCAACTATAACAAAGTCTAGGTAGACTCAATTTTTGGCTATGTTAGAACTACTTGAAGAAACCCTCCAGCAATAATCATGAGTTTTGGAAACCATCCATCAGATATAGTCAGAACCGCGAGGAAGATGTTCATTGAGCTAGTACATGACATGACTGGCAGAAATTTTCAAAAATTTTACAGAAGTTTTAAAAATTATTTTCAAAAATTTAAGACTATTTTCAAAAATCTTACGACTCGCTTACTTAGTACTTGCCTAGACATCATTTGGGATAGAGTGTCAGGGTGGAAGTCTCAATATGGTGGAATGCCCAAGAGATGGCAAGGAGCAAATCAAGGATCGAAGAAGGTCAACATGGAGTAATTTCATTCAACTAATCATTTTTCTGTGGATGGAGGGATCAATACGCAAAATGAGAGTCTCTTTTAAAAAACCCCGAGCAAATTGGGAGCCACAACAGATCATTAATGCCTAAGAACGGTATTTTAGGGCAGCCCTAAAACTAGGTTTAATGCCTGTTTATTGAGGACCTTTTGATTTATCCATCTCATTTCTTGAGATCGTAGGCGACAAACAAAAGCACTTTGTCTTCTTTTCACGTATCGTATTTAGAAGTTTCCTAAAAATAGTCACTAGTAAAAGCGACTTTGTGTCTACTAATCGTCTACCTTGAGTACAGGTACATGTAGAATGCAGGACACTGACAAATGAAGCCAGGTAAAATTATTTTATCACTACCACAATGGCCATTGCATATCATTGCTGCAAAGGTCATCGCATATCATTGCCGCAAAGGCCATTACATATCTGTCGACATGCTAGACACAACGCTGGCATAGAGAATATCATCAGCATCCAATATATCTGTCGACATGCTAGACACAACGCTGGCGTAGAGGATATCATCAACATCCAATATATCTGTCGACACGCTAGACACAACGCTGGCGTCAAAGATATCATCAGCATCTAATATATCTGTTGACACACTAGACACAACGCTGACCTCGAGGATATCATCAGCATCTAATATATTTGTCAACACGCTAGACACAACGCTGGCATGGAGGATATCATCAGCATCTAATATATCTGTCGACACACTATACATAATGCTGGGGTCGAGGATATCATCAGAATCTAATATACCTGTCGACACGCTAGACACAATGTTGGCGTCGAGGATATTATCAGCATCTAACATATCTGTCGACACACTAGACACAACGCTGGCGTCGAGGATATTATCAGCATCCAATATATCTGTCGACACGCTAGACACAACACTAGCGTGGAGGATATCATCAGCATCCAATATATCTGTCGACACGCTAGACACAACGCTGGCGTCGAGGATATCATCAACATCCGATATATCTGTTGACACGCTAGACACAATGCTGGCGTAGAGGATATCATCAGCATCCAATATATCTGTCGAAATGCTAGACACAATGCTGACGTCGAGGATATTATCAGCATTTAATATATCTATTGACACGCAAGACACAATGCTGGCGTCAAGGATATTATCATTTTTTCACGAATCAGCATCTGAATACATTAAGAGCATACGATTTGGAGGGCGCCTTCAGGTCTCTATCTAAGGATGAATGATATATAAGATTTCCTAGCAATTGACAATTTGAAGGTCGTCTATAAGTCATATTATTTGAAATAGGATGTGTGCAAGATCACCTATGAGTTGATAGCCTGTAGGTCATCCGTAAGCCATAATAACATCCTAACCAGATAGTATGGAAGATCGCCCAAAAGTTGATAGTTCAAAGGTTATCCGTAAGTCGCAACTAAATCTTTACCGAAGGATATGCAAGATTGTCAAATTGATACGTCCAAGGGTTCTCTATAAGTCGTGTCATATCCAAGATCGATTATGTGCAGGATTACCCAAAGACGATCAATTTGAGGTATTATCTATAAGTCATATTGTATCCAAGGTCGGATGATGTGCAGGAACACTTGAAAGCTAGCGATTGGAGAGATATCTGTAAGTCATCTCTTATCCAAAGTCGGATGATGTGCAGGATTACCTAAAAACTAGAAATTCAAAGGATATAGTAAGTCGCCTCATATCCAACATCAAATAATGCGCAAGATCATCTGAAGATTGACAATTTAGGGAAAATTTATAAATCGATCATCGGCTACAACCGAAGAGGTTATCATGCCACATACAACAAGTGATATAGGTAACCAAAAAGGCCACTCCACTTTGAAAACATATTCGCTCAACAGATGAGCTAATTATACAACAACCAAGGAGGTTGTTGTGTCTGTTATTGCGAGTTATTTCCCATCAAACAGGCACATGAAGAGATGACTCTGCTTTTCAGACCACAACTCACGTGGAGATATAGTAAAAGACTACATACCTCTTTCATGAATTATGTTTAGTACTAACACTTTTTGGTTGAAGCATTGTCGAGAGCATCCGAGAGGATGAAAATCAAATGAAAACCACAGGTGCGGATGACTTCAGGTAGGATGCAGCACAACATAGAACTCTTTCTTAGCAGCAAAACGAGACATAGTCTAAAGAGGGACGTCAAACTCTTTGGATGCGAGCTAAAGGATGATCACCACCACCATCCAACCACACCCCTGTTAGAAGTCATTTGGATATTTCAGGATATTCTGGTTTCAACTTCACCTTCGAAATATTTTTAAACTCATGCCGAGGGTAACCTTCTCATTTTTTCAAATTCGGGTGGCACACACTTAGAGTTTTGGAAATTATGTCCAGGTAAGTTATTGACTATGGATGTGAAGGATCCCACATTTATAGTTAAGAGGTTACAAGCCTCTTTTCTACAACTCGATCAACTTGTCCCTCATTCCGAGCCAAAGATGGTCTGAAATAAAAGACTATCTTTTCTACCGATTGAGTCGAACTACAAGTAGTCTGATTCCCTGAAATCTTGGGGATATGTAGGCTGGGATCTATGTAGAAAACTTGACTGCATTCCAACCTCCCCCCTAATCCCTTTATTCCCCAGTTTCTTGGTTTTATCAAACACTCTAAAACTGAGATAACTTGTGAATTTTTTGAAAATCGTGCTTTAAATCAAGCTCTATGAACTACAAGTGACCTGAATTCTCATGTAACCTGAGATATGTAGGAAACCTAATACTGAGGTCCGACCATGACTCTATGAAACTCATGCGAAAACCAACCTCTTTCAGATTCGAATATATGGTTAGACAAAAATTAGGAACGTCAACCTCCCTTTCCCCAGAGTTACTTACATCCACCCTACCCAAAGGGAGGGGACAACTATTGACACCTGATTTTTTCCCTCCACGACTAAATTTAATCTTGAGTTTCTTCAGCTTTTAATAAACCAAAATAATTATTTCATTCAAATAAAAAAAGAAAAAAAACTAAAAATATTTTTCGTACATAATTTTGTCATTTTAAGTAGCGATTATATACTATCGTGTTCAGTTATACGAGATTATATAATTTGTTACTTTAATATTTATTTTACAAAATATCTGATTTAAGTAAGGCTTATCTTGAAAATAAATTCAAATGATTAAAATCTTAATTTAAATATAATTTATTCTCAAAAATAATTTATTTGGATAAATATGCATTCATTTTATCAAATCAAGAAGTTCGGGATAAAAAAAAAGGTATTAATTTGTATCGAATTTTAATTTAATTTAGTCAATCTATTAGATTTGACCATAATTGAAAATTGGTCATAAGTGCAATGCAATTAGTCAATTAATTTTTAATTTGGTCAAAATAAATAAATATGTATATTTTAAATAACCCCAAAATTCTCAAACACTCTCATAACTTTTACCCAATTCCCACAAAAAAATAAATTCAAATTGTACTATTCCCCCCAACTTTGTCCTTTCCAATTTTGAAATTCAAATATTGTACTACATTGTACTATTTTCCCCCACATTATCTTCTACCTCACCTTATCTTTAATTTTTACATTCAAAAAATCCCCACTAAATATTTTTTCTCCCACATTGGTAGATGACAAAAAATAAATCTCTATCCTTTCCTATAAATACTTTTCTCCCACATTGGAGGAAAAGGAAAAAAATACTCCATTCTCTCCTATAAAGACTACCACTACTTTGGTAGAGAGAGGAGGAGAAAAGGAAGAAAAAAAATAGAGGTTAGAAAGGTGAAAAAATCCTTTTGAGCAAAATAGTTATTTTTATTTAGTAAAAATTTTTGTTTCATAGAGTTGGTCGGCTAATCAAAATTTTTGAGTTGCCGGCGACGTTTTTCGGTGGTAGTTGATTCCGACGAAGCTCGTAGTCTCGTTTTGCTGCCCCCCAAAAGGTAAACACACCTTTTTTTTATTTTAGTTTTTATTATTATTTTCTTCTTCATCTTTTTTCTTCTTTGTAGTTCGTAGATATAATTTTGTTTGCTGGGATTGTATGCTGTAGATGGCCTTGAAGTCCCTAGGACGTTGTGGTATCGATATTCTAATTATTTTCATATTCATGATATAAAAATGAGCTAACATTAGTTGTATGTGCCTTTTTTGACTTTATTTTTTGATTATTTTGGATAAAGTTTCAATTTTTGCTTAAAAGATGTATTTATGCTTTGTTTAAACTCATTGTTGTTGGATATATTTGTTTGTATGTAAAGTTATTTTCTTTATGTTTAAAAGAATAGTTAATGTTGAATGTTTTGCCTTTTCGCCTTATTCTTTGATTATTTTGGATAAAGTTTAGATCTTTACTTGAAAAGACATACCCATGTCTTGTTTAAACTCATTGTTGGTAGATATATTTGTTTTTAGCATGTAAAGTTGTTTCCTTTATGTTGAAAAGAATAGATAATATTGATTGTTTCTCTTCTTTTTTTTTTACTTTATTCTTTGATTATTTTGGATAATATGTCTTGTTTAAACTTATTATTGGTAGATATATTTTTTTAGCATGTAAAGTTGTTTATTTTATGTTGGAAAAATAGTTATTATTATTTGTTGCGCCTTAATAAAAATAGTAATTAGTTAAGTCAAGAATTTGTCATTTGCTTACTAATTATTTTAATGGATTTCAAAACCCTCATATAAGATATGAAATGCTAGCTTTATTTTTCATCCAAGATGTTTATTCCTTTTTGTTCACATGTTGTCTTTTCAAAATGATAAGAAAGTTCGAACTTTCGCGGCTAAAAAAAATTATTTGAATATTTTTGACTCATGCATAGTATGATTATGAAACGATATTTCACCTTTAGAAATGTTAAACTTTTATTCTTATTTTCTTACTCCGGATTATTATATGTGCTCTTGGTGTGTGTAAAGACTTGATTCATGTCTCTCTTTTATTCATAATGGCAAAAGAGAATCAATGATGTCTTAGAAATATAAACCATAGGTCATTACGCGTTTTTCCATAAAATGTTGATTGTGATTTAGATGTATGAATTTTCGTTAATGTCGCCTTAATTGAGATTTAAGATTCTCTTGCTTGAAAAGTTGAGCTTTATTTTCTTTTGTTATATGGATTAGTATCTATGTTTGTGCAAATTTTATAAGTCATGAGTATTTTCCTTGTTGGTCATCCCTTTACTTTCGCAAGCTTACGTTGTTTGTTTCTTTTATTAATTCATTAAATATGACCTTCTTCCTTTTACCTTTATTCATTCTTGTATGAACATAAATCATGAGGCATATAAGTGGGTGTCTTTGCTTTGCATTTAATTTGTTGACTCTCATTCTTGTGCAAGTGTGCTTATCATTGTCATTCAAAAATTGGTTATTGATATTTTCTTTTACTTTGAAATATGTCACTTTTATGCCTTGAACGTATATTAATTTCTTTATCTTTTCTTTGCATGCAAAAAATGTCTCGAGTCCAAATGGACTCCTCTCCTCTTGCATTTTATAATGGGTAAATGAGGCTCACCCCTTCGAGTCAAGTTCGAATTTTAAACCCATGGTCCACTACATGGCGTGCAGATGCTAGAAGATAGACGAAGAAGGAAAATGGGTCAAAACCCATTGATGAGATCACTAAGAGACTTGAAAAGTCTCAATTTTTATTATTGTCTTCTTTTTATTTATTCATTCATTCATTTCGGCCTCAAAGCCAAAGTTGTATTTAATACAGGTGGATCAAGACTCGAACTAAAGGATCGTAAATAGTTTAGGACAGGTGAAATGGGTTGGAAGCCCAACTAGACTAGGACAGGTCTCGTTGATTTGGGTCCAATGACCTAAATCATTTACTTTCTTCTCCCTTCCCCTTTTATGTGTTTATTTGTTTATTAGTTTTGTTTAGACTAAGTTAAAATCCCTACTAAGTCGCCAAAATCTATTCTACACAAGTCTTTTTTTTTTTTTTGAAAAAAATCAAATCACTATTTCAACAAATTAATCTTTTCGAAGTTAATCAAAAGAAGATTTTCAAACAGTCCGGATAACTGCAAGTTAGCGGACGTTTTAGGTGCCTAACACCTTCCTAAAACGTTAATAGGAACCGCTTATCTAGAATCTCTAACTTAAAACAATTTTCCTATTTTGAATCGTTTGAAGTAACTTTTATAAAGGTTTCTTAATTTCTTTTCAAAATTAAGTGGCGACTTTCTTTCAAAAAGTCAAAATTTCGTCAAAACAAAGCGTATTATAAACTTTTTTTTTTCTTTTTTTTCTCTTTTCATCTCTTTCTCTTACCCCTCCGCTTCTTGATCTCTTGTTGTCACTCTTTTCTCCCTTCCCATAGCATAGTGAAAACATTTGCTTGAGTCAAGTTTATGCTGTTAGAATTCTTTACCATTTTATATGTGGTTCAATTAACATAATTCTGATATAGTCATATTTTTTTTTAAAATTCAAGTTCCAGGTAGATCCTGGGGATGTATATTAATCATGGTGAGCCTCAAAAACACAATACTGGGGGACAACTTCATACCCCAAATAATATACATCATTGACTGCAACGCAGTTAAGGCAAAAGAGAGAGAGAATGCACAATAAGGGTGAAAGCATATTCTGGCTAAACTATTTATCGCTAATTAACTAACAAAGAAGTTGGTCTTATCGTACCGAATTCTAAAACTAGGCAGCTGCCATTCAACAAGCATAAATGAGCTTTTTGCATTTGCAGGCAAATCATCATATCTGTGAAAGTAAGTAGGATGCTTTATCGTGGTGGCTAGCTTGGCAAGGCAATCTGCTGCCAGGTTATCCTCACGAAGGCAGTGTGCAAAACTCATATCGGCATCATTAATTCTTAAGTTTATGCCCTTAATAATGCCCTTTAACAACATATTATGAGTAGACCCTTTTTTCATTATTCTTACCATGATCATAGAGTCCATTTCAATAATCCCCTTCCTATGTCCATGGTCAGACATTTATTCCACAACGTATTTGGCAGCCATTGCCTCCGTGACATTATGGTCTCTAGTAATAACAGCGACAGCGAAAGCGAAGATGAATTTTCTCTCACAATTTCTAGCAATCCCTCCAATCCCTGCTTTTTCGTTGTTCCATAAATAGCTACCATCAGTGTTGAAATTTAATCATTTCATGCATTGGTTTGCTACAGATCACTGATTTTTAATGATGGTTTAGGTATCATGTTCTCCACCCCTTCACAAAGTCGATTCCATGGTAGGTCCATCTTGTGCATCAGATAAGCTTTGTCCATAACAGCCTTGATATTCCACAAAATTTATTGCTCCATCCTTCGGATATAGAACCTGATTTAATTTTCATACCTACAGAAGCATCTTGTTTTCCATAATTCTCAGCATATAACTACTAGTGTAATTTGGATCATCATTTTTGCACTTGATTCTTACCTGGAGTTTTCCACCAATCTTGTAAGAACATCATTATTGACTTACTTGTGTATGTTATCCCCAAAGCTTATCCAAAGAATTTTCACAATCTTTGGGCAGGTTCATTATCAATGAAGAGATGTTTGATTGTCTCTGACCCTGATGGTATCCCAGCATAAGCAATCCAGTGTTTTTCTTCCTCTAAACCTGCAAATGATATCACTAAAAGGTAATTTAGCCTTCAATAATCTCCAAGCTAAAAAGGATAATTTAAATGGTATACAGTAATGCCAAATATTGATAAAAAGAGAGTAAGAACTTTTTTTCTCCCTTATAAGATCCCATGCTAATTTGTTAGAGAAAGAACCATCATTAGTTGTTTTCCATGTGAGAATATCTGATCTAGTGTTGGATCCTATCTTGATGTGGATAATGTGTTGAACTATCCACTCTGGTAGAATCTCCCAAAGCATTTGTTCATTTTAAACTTGATTCTGAAAGAACTTATTCACTTTAGTCTTTGTGGAATGTCTAAGATCAGAAGTGTATGTTGCTAAAGCTCCATATCCTGTGCAGTTATCCCACCAAAAACTACAATCACCCTTGTAAATATACCAAATTGTGTTGTTTTCCACTTTGAAGCTTGTTTTGGTGAGAGTTACCAGACACTCATACTTTTGTCACAGGATGTGCTGTGACACAGTACTTAGCTTTGGTGAACTTTGCCCATAGGGAATCTTGTTCTCTGAATCACCACTACTTCTTTATATTGAGAGTTTCACATATGTCCTTCATCCTCCTCATACGTATCCCTTTTTCATTGGTAGGGTAACACATGTTCTCCCAAGAACTCCAATGATAGTTATCTTTTTTAATTGAGGATCCCCAAAAAAATCTTGCAAAATGCCTCTCCATTTGTTTGATAATCCTTTTGGAGCAGTAAAAGTAGTGAGTGTGTAGATAGAAGATTAAAGCACGTGTTTGATCAAAATGTATTTTTCTACGTAGGAGAGGATTCTACTTTGCCAAGCACCCAACCTCTTGATGATTTTAGAAAGCATTTTCTCAAAATATTCATTTTTCTTTTCTCCTATGTATATAGGGCAGCCCAAGTATTCAAAAGGAAAATTCTTGTTCATAAATCCAGTGGCGCTCCTGATCTAGTTGATTCTGCTTGGACCGATTCCAGAGCTGTTAGGAAGAAGCACTTGTTCTTATTTATTTTTTGTCCTGGGCTTCTTTCATACCAGTGAATTTGCTTCATAATTATCTTGATGGACTTTGTATTTTTATTTGTAAAAATTACAATGTCATCTGTATATGATAGATGATTAATAATAGGTCCTCTATCGGTCATGGAACAAGGTAAAAAATGCTCATTGTCAATGAGTCTGTTAAGGAGTATAGCTAACACTTCAACACCAATAATAAAAAGAGAGGGAGAAAGAGGATCACCTTGTTTGAGACCTTGGGAGGAGGTGAAGAAACCATTTCTGGTTCCATTAATGATAATGGAATAACACACATTAGAGATGGTACCCATGAACAACCTCGTGACATCTTCAGAAAAAACAAACTTGTGAAGAACAACAATAATAAAGGGCTAAGAAACTCGATCATATGCTTTGGCCATATCTAATTTAATAACAACGTTGCCCCCCATGTTTTTACACTTAATGTTCTGGACAACTTCTTGAGTTAGTAAAATATTTTTGGTGATGAGTCTACCTTTTAAGAAATCACTTTGATTTTTAGAGATTATATTAGGCAGTAGTGGATTAAGCCTTTTAGAAAGAATTTTAGTGATGATTTTAGTAGAGAAATTACTAAGACTTACTGGTCTAAGCTCAGTAAAATTATAAAGAGAGTCTACTTTGGGGATGAGAGATAAAAGGGTATGTGAAAAGAACTTGGTTAATTTTCCTTTCAAGAAGAAATACTGTACAAATTCTATAACATCCCACTTGACTATTTCCCAACAAGAGTGAAAAAAACTACCTGAGGATCCATCTGGACCGGCTGCACTTTCTGAGCTTATATCAAAGATAACATCTTTAACCTC